>NC_046335.1:51789147-52122953 GCF_000738735.6 Corvus cornix cornix
ATGGGTGACAGGCGTGGAGGCTCCATGGGTTCCCGGGTGAGGCGCACGCAGCAGCACCAACATGCTGTGGGTCTCTATCCCTTTTCTTCTCAGGCTGGGGCTCTCAAATCCTACCTGCCCCGTACTGAGCCCACGCATCTTCCTCCTGAGCATTAAGACGTCGGTGCTGGAGCGTAGTCACTGTTTCCCATGAACTATACCTGCTTCCAAGTTAGGCAAACACTAAGGGAAAAGACAAGCACATGTGCGATGGGGGGGGGGGGCAGAGATTTTTACAGAGAATAACTGACGATGCATCACTATGGACAGGAGCCTTAAGGGCAAAATACAGTGCTTGTCAGTTCACGTTTGTCTGGGCTCGGAGAAGAGGCATTTTCAGGCTCTGCATCATGATAGCTATAACAAGCTGAGTTGAGAGACTTCAATACATGCCCAGCTATGAGTATGGACACTGATGAGAAAGCTTATGTGTGCCTACCCGCATTCATTTCATACGAGTAGACACTTGGCTCATTCAAAAATACAGCTGGCATGATAAGCCTTTGAGAGTACAAAATACATATGAGGGTGTTCAGTTTTCAGTCAGGGTTATGCCATTTTTAATGGCCATATACTTACCCTGTCTGGTGCATTTATTCATTTTTGAGCCAAACTAGATTCAATGATTTTCGTCATTTTTTTTCACCTCTGTTGACATTGTCTGACAAGACTGTTCAGACTCAGACTGCTTAGGAAAAATAAACTTTGGTGCCAGATTTTGAGCCATCAGCAGTGTTCACTCTCATCTTTATTCTATTATTCCGTTGCAAAGGAACTTTCAGCTCAGGAGCCACAATGGAAAGAAAACAACTCCAGCTCTTTTTTTTTTTTTTTTTTTCTTTCTCCCCTTTTTACATCTTGTGATCTTAACCCAGCTGGTGAGGGAGAAAATTCCCATGTGAGGCATGTGGGTGGAGCCCAATTGTGCAAGCTCCATGCTTGCAAAGTGTTTGGCATGGATCCGGTCGCTGGCTTTGTTTTCCATGGCCGGACGCAGAGGGAAGCCACATTCAGCACATTAACAGCCGCCACCTGTTGCTCTGTTCTACTTCAGAGGAACCCTGAGGCTGGGGAATCACACTGTGCTCTGGCCCTTGATCTCCAGGGAAGTTTGATCTATCAGGGATGTGCATTTGTCCCCACGTTTTTCTTGCTTTTGCACGACATGGTGCTGCTGGGTTTGGGAGTCCAGGTGGAGAAGAGCGCCTTGGAGCAACTTCAGCACTGCTTTGGTGCAGGTCTCTAGGAGGGATTTTCATGCTCCATTTGATGCGGCTCTCCTGAAGACAAACTCTTATTGGTTAATTCACTGCAATCAGAAATTTCGCTGCCACTGACTACTCCAAAAATCTTAAGTACGTGAAGCCTAAGTACAAGGAATAGCAAGAAAATGCAAAAAGAAAGAACTTACCGACCTCGTCAATGACATTTGTAGGACCATCACCAGATTTCTCCCCTCCTTGCGCAGTAGAGCTTAAATTGATCTCCATTCCTTTGCACTTTCCTGTTCATATGTTAAGCACAAGGAGGAAAAAAAAGCATATCACTAATGCAGCTAATTCTCAGTATCTTGAAGCAATTGACACAAGTACATGAATTAACTCATCACTTTATATCACATACTTGAGGCAAATGTGCTATTTGGAGTACCTCTTGCTAAGAATAAGCAATTTAAGATCCATTAGTATTTGGAATATTCTGTTTCATTAAACCACAGTCATCCCTAAATGCAGATGAGTGGAGAGAAGCTATCAACCTCGTGGTTGTACTAGACAAACTTAAAAAACTTAATATTACAGGGTACTGTGAAAGGGTTTTAATACAAATACAAGCCAGGACTTAGGTTTCCAAAAGAGGGTTCTCCTACCATGGGTTGAAGTTTCTCATAGCTTTGATAAGTTTGAAAATTACAACATGGATTGGGGGGGGAGAAAGCAATTCTGGTGAACAGATTTTAAGCTTTTGATGTAACACCAGAGTAGTTTTGCAAAACACTATCTGCTACTAGTGAAGCAAAATTCATTCTCCTTTATAATGGTCTCAGTGCCTGAGATTATGGGAGAGCTGAAATTACTTTTTAAAATAATAAATACCTATCTTCTGTTTTTATTCAAAATTTCCAAATAAATCAGGGCCCCTTTGCCCTGGGCTTGACCTGTAGAACTTCAAATCAATTTCATTTATGATACTGTGTACTAAGAAGTTTTACAAATAATATAAAAGCAGTGGCTTCAGATTTTAATTAGACTTGTGACAAATCTATAGCACATTAAACAAAATATATACATCAATGATTTTTTAAACACTTACTGTACAGACCAAGGAAAGGATTCTGAAAAACTTCTGGGAAAAAAAGAATGTTCTTTTTCTCCTCAGTTCAGTCACATTCAATCCTCAAGAAGTTCCTCAACTTTAAAAAGCTATTTTTGTCTAAGCAGTAAAGGTAGAAATGTTACAGAAGTCACAGGAATTTCTGGAAAAACTAAATCCTTTCACTGTGCTGCCTAATTTAGTCTTAAGTCTTTTCCAAATGTTGAAATACACTTTTGGGGCCACAGACCTTACGGTTCATACAGAACTGGAATGCCTGCAGGTAATGGCTGTCGACTGAATGAGAGATGGGCACTATTTCACAACTGAGGAAGGAACAGTTGGGTCCTGGCTAACACAGAGTACAACCTGCCTTCCACCCTTCACCAAGGGCCCAGTCCAACCTTCCCAGAAGCCACTGACTTAGGAGAAGCTGCCATCCGGAACAGGAGCTGATCAATGCATCGAGGCACAAAAGCACGTCTGTGTTGACAACACGATGCCACTGAGAGGAGTGTCCCAAGAAACTGTTACCACACAGTGTTCTTCCCTTGGAAGAAAAGTCTCTTCCTGCTTGACAAAATTTAGATGATAAGACCTCATGACCTGCTGAAATAGCAACACAGAGCTGAGCTGAAGTCCCTGTAACCCTGTCTGACAGTCCTGTATGTCAAAAAGAGTAGGTGTCCTGGCTAGGCACAGTAAGAGCATGAAATGTATTCCATGACTACTCTGCATCCATCATATGGCTTAGGTCAGAGCTAGATTAACTCCAAAAGATCCAAAAAATAGTTTCTATAACCAAACAAAGGCATTGGATTCTGGTGAATCAGGATTAGTGTTCTGCAGCTGTAGGGGAGATACTTTATAATTAAGCCAGCACCCTCCAGCAGATCTCAGTTGGAGGTACCAGCAGTCTTACGCAAAAACTGGTTTGAAATCAGCCTTGCTTCCGGCTGAATAGCTCTGCTGGTGACAAAGTCTGTGTCTTTCTATGGCTCCTACACTGCAAAAGGCCACCTAGAATATCTGCAAATGTGGACCTAATACATCTTTATTTTTTTGATTTTCATTTCTCTGCAAGATTTATGATTCTGAAAAAAAAAAAAAAAAGAGGCCTGTTTACAAGAAAGGTTGCAAAGTTAACCATTCATTTTCTTCTCAAATGCATGGACACAGTGCAAAATGATCCTTAAATGACAGAGCAGAAGTCAGGTTAAATCTGAAATTCCTATGCTGTTCACTTTTCTAGGTTACCAATCCATGTATAGAGGTAATAGCTGGGTAGATCCTTGTCAGGACCAAGGGCTTGCCTGGCTAGATTTCAAGAAGTTTGCAAAAACCATTGGCCTAAAATGTGAGGCAAGCTAAGTAGGATCGTCCACCTGACCCATAAGCATTCCACATCAATATCTCTAATAAATGCCTCAAGCATTTGAACACAGAAATAATACCAAGGGTACTTCCCTCACAGCTGAATCAGGCTGTGACAACAGATCCTAAAAGTGGGTATTTTTGTAATACTTTACCTTGTAATTGTCCTTTTTATTTAATGTCTACTTGTACAGGGAAGAACAGCAAAATCCTTTCATGTTGAACAGGTTTAAGGACAGTTGGTTGAAGCTGAAGCTAAGTAGTGTTTCTGCATCAGGGTGAGACTGAGGTTTGTGTCAGGCAAATTCCACAGTGGTCTTATTTTTAAAATCATGTCTGATGTTGGTTTACCCTGGCTGACAGAAATGACCCCCTTTCCCATCTCTGCAGTCCTACACAATCTGGCCAGCAATCGCTGAAATTTGATAGCACACACAGGTATAAATTTAGTCAGATGTTGGATTATGGCAGTTTCTTGGCCATAACGTGAAGAGTCCACAGGCCTGAAATGAGAGTGATAGAGCAGCTTGCCATTCCTAGAGCTCTTATTTTAGACTCTCTAAAATTGAGTGCACCTTCTTACCTTGTTGCTTCACACTTGGTTCCGATCTGAAAGAGATCTTGGCAACTCTGAGAGCCATGAAACATTTTAATGGGATTAATAAGACTGCACACTTAGAGCAAAGGATGACTCCTGCAGGACTCTGTCTACGTGTCTACATTTAGCATCAGATAACAATTCATCCAAGTAAAGAAGATGACTAGCAGATTTTTCCTGTGCATCCATAAGAAAGTCTAAACAGCAGGAATAACAGCAAAGTGCTTAAACACACAATATTTTCAGAACAAAACAGATTAAAAAAACGCAGTCTCTTAAAGAAAACAAACCTATGAATACTATAAGTCTCAGCTCTCCAAATCATTATTTTACCTGTCTAAACACATGCAACATTAACGTGTATTTTCATTTTCCCATGCTCTCCTCCTGAAGAGCCCATCCCCTGTATGTCTCAGTGCCACTGACACAGGAGACTGTGCCTATCAGGCCACCTCCCAGGGCTCTGGCTATCAAGGCATCACAGCCAAGTCTCGCAGTCGCCTCTGGCGCTGTAACCCTGTCACCCTGGAACTGACTCTGTGCCAGCCTGTGTCCGGCAGGTCCCCGGGCAGTGCCGCTGCCCAGGCACAGGAGGGGGATCCTGGTCCCTCACAGATGGCCCGTGTCTGCTGAGCGCAGCCAAGGGACATGTACCACTAAAAGGCAGGATGTTTGGCTGGAGGCTTGCAGGCTGGTACAACCCGATCGGGCTGGGTACTGCCACACAGCTGTGTGCTGTTCCCGAGGGTCACTGCAGAGGCCCTCATGAACAGGCCGGCCCTCGCTGCCGTGACCTGTTACAGCTGTGCTGACACATGGCCTTTTATGCTGTCAGCATCCTTACTGAGAAAACCCCATTGTTGCTTTCCATGCCACCTGTGTAGTTTATAATTTTTTCCTCTTCCAATACATTTATTTGCTGTAATTTTGGATAAATTTTCTCCTTTTCTTGTCTATGTTTTTTACCAGCAACACACTATGAAGACAGTCCTAGCCATTTGGTAATACCAGTGGCAAAGTTGCCTTTGTTTCCTTAGTGCAGAAAGCTTCCTGTGCTCACACTGGAAAATACTATACCCTCAGAAATCTACTGTTGCTTTGTGCCCCATCCAGCATTTCTCTTTCCTCCCTTAGGCAATAGCAGCCACAATCAGTAGTTGCTTCGCCACAAACCTGTGCAGCCCATGGGCCTAAAATGAGACTAACAGAGCAGCTTGCAATTCCTAGGGCTATTTTAGTCTCTCTCCAAACTCAAGTGGACTTTCTTAGTTTGCTGTTTCACACTCAGTCTTGAAAGAGATTTTGGTGAGAGATCTTGCAGTCCCCTTACTCTCTGGTAGGAAGTGAAAGCACTTACTATGATAGCAGCACTGCCTCACCCAAACAGGCTGAGAGACAAGGAACTCTGAGCTAGTCAAACTGCTGAGGTTGAAACTGATTTATAAAAACATCTGTATTTATTTATTTGTATATATATTTCTCATCCTTCCTGTTTTTCCCCCCTCTGCAACCTGACCTTCATGCAAGTTTATTCCTTTGTTGCATTTTTGCTTCACTTCCTGTCAAATTATTTCATTTTATTTAGCTTCACCTGTCAAAATACATGAGCTAATTCTCTCTGTGATGACCTGCCACTGCTTCTTAGTCACCAGTGACAGGATGCAGCAACTGCATACCTGCAAAGCCTGTGCCGTGGAAATCACCTGGGCATCTTTACATACACACAAGCAGGGAATGCAGACCCAGACTGGAATGCCTTGAACCAGGCTTAGCTCTACTCTCAGATGTTGCCAAACAAGAAACCTGCTCTGCCCACAGACATGGTCCTTTCATACCTTTCATCTCTGGGCTGCCAAATGTTCAGTGTGCAGCGTCTAACACAGTAGACGCCACCATCTCTCTGAGTTTTTCCCTCAGCTAAAACTTCCACTGGGGGGACTTATATAGGGGATTTTTGGGAGTGAAACAACATTCTGGTACAATGTAATATGTTCTGAAATAATTTCTTATTCTATGAATTGACTGCAAACTACCTGACGAACAGCAGCTGCAAAGGAAGGAACTCTCTGTAATACTATGATATTTATTTCTGTCATTTTTACGGCTGTGATGCTGGTAGTTATAATTTATCTGACTTCTCAGTCAATGTGCAGAGCTGCCATGGCTCCGTGACACCTTGCAGCACAGGAAGCCCTTGCCTGGCCAGTCCGATGGTTGTCCAGCAAGTCATTACTTGCACTGGGAGTGGTGAAATGCAAAGCCAGAGTATCCTGAGTAAACAGATCCCTCTTTCATCTCCTCTGCAGAAGTGGGTGAGTGAGAATTGGTGTTAAACAAGACTGCGTTGATGCTGTTCAAAGTGATGAGTTTTACCCTTAATGTTATAGTGAGGGAACCCATGTGGTGGCCAGTGATTGATTACCTTCACAAAGCTCATTTTCACTCAGCAGTAGTGAGTTTCAGAAGGGTGATAATAACAGATACCATTGCCTAAGTTCTCTCTCACAGGTTTTCCACTGCCCCATGGAAATCAAAAGGTGATTAATTCCTCTAACAGCTTTTGTGGTACTCTGGAAAAGCTGACATTAAGTGGAAGATACTGCATATTTACCTGTAGGAGCCAAAATCCATAATGGGTGTTTAATAATGAAAACTGAGGGTACTACATCAGCAAAGAACTGGAAGAATGTCTGTAAGGAAATAGGAACAAGGCTCTCAGCAGGGATTCAGGACCTCCACAGAACCAGGAATGAACAGGAAGTCTATGTCCACCTGTGAGCTGGTGTGCTTGAAGAAACAGAATCAGAGCTGGAGGCTTTGGAAGGATGCTTCCTGATGTTGGAGAAGCAGGTTATACAATAACCTGAATTGGAATAAGGAAGAAATAGATAGCTCACATTACCTGTTAAAATAGGCAAATGCTCCTCTTCGGGAGTTTAAGCTGAGGTCCTTCCAAGTATGCACCCTCTTATAAAAGGACAAAACATACGGATTACCAGAGATCCCAAAGGGGTGAAGGAAGCACCTGCTGGGGGCAGTTTGTCAGGAGTGCACCGTCCTCTGTGGCCAAAGGCCCTGTGGTGGCCAAGGCAGGTGCATCCCCGTCTTAGGGGGTCAGATTAGCAGCTTGCAAGCTGTACCCAGCACAGAGGCAGCAGTGCTGGGTGAGGGCACTGTTATCCCTCATCCTCTCCCGCTTCCATGCGAGCAGCAGCAGCTGCTCAACCCCCTGCCCCTGGCGCTTGCCTGAGCGGCGCCTCACGGGGTGCACAGTGTCAGTAGGAAATGGAAGTAATGAGCCTCAATTAAGCAGCTCCCCATACAGTCGTGGATGAACTTGTCCCAGCAAGAGTACCCAGGCCCAGGGGCTCTGCAGGGAGGTTTTGTGATGTGCAGCTGGTTCAAAGCCATTTGTGGAACGCTGAATATTCCTCCTCCCTGTGGGACACACTTGCCCTTTTGAGTATCACACACATGGGGTGTAGCTGGGGGTGGCCACAAAACAGAGGATATGAATGCCATCCTTTTTTATATAGGCCTGTTTTTATACATGCCTGTTTACCAAGGAGTAAGAATAGACAAAGGGAGAAAAAGTCTCCACCTTCATAAAATCATGAAGGCTTTGGCTGACATAATTCACTCCTGAAACAAAATTTGGGCACCATTTTGCTTTGTTCTCGTTATTGTTTATGTAGGACAACACTTACCTTTACTTAGAGAGCCAGCACAACATTTTGTATCTTTTCTTCTTCCCAAGTGAGTCTTCAGTGTGGGATTTACATGGTGGCCAGAACTTTCGCAGCCTTTTCCCTGCAGGATATTTCTGCAGTAATATACAGATCTGAAAAGATAAACCATTTATTCCCATTAAAAGTACTTAGGGAGTAAAAAAAAAAAAAAGTCTTGTTAAATTCAGTATAATTACACTTTGTAAGTTTTTGAGGTTTTTTTTCCACTGGGCCTTTTTTAATCCAGCTGTTTTTGTACAAACTGTGCTCCTAAACTTCCAGCCATGATGGAAAGGGGACATCAGCCTCTGATGTCTCTGAGGTTAGGCCACAGAAACTGTGCTTATTTCCTTCAGGGAAGCAGTGCTGCTTTCAGTAGATGTCACACTTTTTGCAACACGTGAGTCACCGAGTTGACTCTTGCTAAAAGAGCATACAGAGTTTGCAGAACTGTACATATATAAGCTTGTACTCAGTAGTTAGAGCAGCAGCAGTGTTCACTGCAGACCAACATTCAGCTGCATAATAAAATGACCTTGGGGGGGAATTTTGGAGTGGGTTTTGGCAGGAGGTGGACCCCTTGCAAGGTGGCATTCAAAGGAGGAGATGAGAAGTTTAATTAATTCAAGGGCTCCAGGTATTTTAGGAAAGGTTTTTACTGACTGACAGTAGGACAATGTTTGCATAATTGCCCAAGCACGCAGCCTTTGAATAATAATAATAATATTTCTGTTCTCTGAGATACACTTTGTTTTCAGAAGTCACCTGATATCAGCAGAAGCAAAAGACTCATTTTCACAGTTACTTCAAAACAAAAATAATTATGGGAACGCATGCGGAAATTAAAATCTATTGCTGGCAATTTGTGCTAAGAAGCATTCCCTAAAGCTAGACAATTTCAACCATTTCAGTTTGGTTTTTTTACAATTGGTTATCCTCTCTGTATCACTATTTAGGCCTGAGATCTCTTCTTCGTCTGCTCTAATCCCATTCTTTTGCTGTCTTCCATCATGCTAGAGATATTCTAGGTCCTAGACAATGTGTATATTCAATAAATGTAATTAAAATGTAACTACAACTACCTTTTTCATTTTCCTTATCACTAAAAAAAATTACATATTGAACCCTAACAAACTTTATGGATGTGTTTCTCATTTCGAGTCCTATGCAGTATTTACTGAAGACAAATAGGATAATTTCCCACGAATACAACAAACACTGGTACAAATAATATGGCAACATAAAAAAAGCCCGTTTAAAATTTTCAGGAATGTGAGAATCTCTTTGACTGAAGATGTGCAACCCCCAATCACTGAGGAACCTACTCATCACCTTTCAAACTTCCTGATATCACCACCCAAAGAAACTTCTTTTCTCTGTTCTATCTGTATTTTGAGCTGCCTAGAAAATACTAATTACAAGTTACCTTTCCATATGTTCATTCCTTCCAAAAAGAGCAAACCAGCAAATGTCCAGACAAAGTGTTAAGCCCTGTTAAGCCATTTTTGGGGGATCACCTTCAGAGGCTCCTGAGATTTATTTGTTCACCTTATTTGGCAAAAGTCCATCAGCAAAGTATTTCTGAAAGAACAACACAGCATCTTTTTCTGGTGCTGTAAGTGGGAAGGCAAACCCAGGTACCAGAGCTCTGTGTCTGTCCTCTTTCCTTTCGTGAGTAGTTACAGCACCATGGCAGCACTGCCAAGTCCTGACAGGCTTGGAGAGTGTCACCAAACTGTCCATCAGCCAGTGGGGAAGGATCTGACAGCGAGTTGGAACTTAAGGGAGTGAGAGAGACAACATTTACCTCGAGTGCTGAGCAATCAGGGAAGATAAGTACTGTAATCTGTGTCTCTGCACAGCGACCTTCTTGGCTATGTTCAGTTTTCACTGGCACTTCCTGGGCTTCCACCACTATGACCAAGGGAGGAATGTGCACCTCCTCTCCCCCTATTCTGTCCCTATAAAGAGCTACACATGAAGCTGTCCTCTGCCTCAAGGCTGAGGGCCAGTCTGCTGATGCCAATTATGCCATCAACACCATCAAGGAGGAGAATGTTGCAGTAGGTCTGACCTAGTGTTTAGTATGAGGTAGGCAGTCAGTCAGCTGCTCAGCCTGGTTCCACTCCAAATCAGCTGGTAGGAAGTGAGGGTCAAAAAGAAAGTAATTGGCAATAAATCCTGGCATTTTTTCCTCTCCTCTGCATTCCTCACCCACCTTCATTTCATAGCTTTGCTGTAAAGAGCTGAAGAGAAAAAGAAGTGATTTGAGTCTAAAGCCATTTTTGATAATGTAAATGCACAACCATTTGTACTTTCAAGAATTCAAATCTGCAATTTCAAAATTGAATTATGCCAATCACATATTCCATCTGGCTAAATTAATTGTTAGGAAATCATAAATAAGGATGGCACGGGACCACTTAACGGAAAGACACTGACATTTCCTCCATGGTTTGCTACTATCCTCTGGTCCAAATTGAAGTGAGCTTATGTTCTCAGCTTAGTTTGTCTCTTGCCATAAGAAGTAGTTCTGCTTTAGGAAGAGGTTAGGAAGCAGTATGAGGATCTCACTCATTTATTTCGCCTAGGAAATACATTCTCTTTTGATCTCCTTAGAGGGATGTGTCTTTGTAGGCAGGTTTCACACTGCCAGGGGAGGGGGAAACCAATCATTTACAACTTCATGATCATGGTTTCAAGAATCATCTTGGCTGGGCACTAGCATTAGTCTCTGTACATGTGTCTGAGGGAGCATAGGTTCTCAAAATAAGTAAAAGGCAAACTCAAAGAAGAGAGTAATCTCTTCTGTGTCCTTAGTGAGGAGGAAAAGAAATGGGCTTACCTGCTGCTAGAGGTGTTAAGAAACAGCAAAGTTAGAGAATCCCTGAGAAAAACTGCCCGATGGAGTGTGGAGTGCCTGTTGGTGGAGGTGCTTGACAAGGCACTGTTCCCGGGGAGATGCGGACGCTGTTGAAGACAGAATAAATAACCTCTTGGTAGACAATCCACCCCTGTGAATGGCAAAAATGTTTTACTCCCACAAGCTTTTTGGTTTCTGAGATCTTCTAGCGCTGAGAGCAGTGACAGAATATCTCTGTTCTTCCTACCTCACGTCACATGACAGTACACCAAAAGCAGTAAGGAAAACAGGGAAAATGTAGCCTCAGAGCATGAAACATGGAAAATAAGGATATACTGATGGCATGGGAGCCATTCTTCAGTCTCCAGGTGAAATCCTGGGCCTTGGCAGGCATGCAGACACCTCCTGGGTGTGTGTGTCTGCCTGACACCGGAACACCTGGTAGCACAACCAGCCTGTGGGTCATCCACATAATTCAGTGGTCTCATAAATTTTATGAGTTATTATTCAACAACAACCAATAATTAAAAACAAATATGCTGCAGGTAACATGGAGGACATCTGACAAAGTCCAGGAGTAAAGACACCATCTAAAAAAATGAACACAACAGGCTGCCACTGGAAAGAGACAGGCTCTACATGAACCAATGGCTGCCAGAGTTGCTTTCATACGCCGAGAACTTTTCATTTTTAGTGCCCTTCTAAAGAAGCTGAAAATATCCACTAACCCTGAGAACAAACATATCATTTTAAAGCAGAATAGGCCTGTAAGACTTTTTAACACTTGTTCGTTGATTATATTAATGCCAGAATATATTAAAGAAGTGCAATATAAATTTGATTTTAATTGTTTTGTACACACGCCAGTGAAAAGGAACTGATTGGATACAGTTCACAGGCAGTATGTTAATACGTTATTTTCATATGATGATAGCTTTGCATAATCTTTCTTTTTCCAAGATTTAGAAGAACCTGTTGTTAACCAAAGCACAGGAGAGAGGAAGAATACAATTTACATAAAATCGGCTACCCTACACATTAATTAGTAATGTGGCTGAGCGGAAGGTGTGTTCACTTAGTAGAAAGTACACTTTATAATTTATACACCAGCTGTTTCAGTGCTTTCTAGTCCATTTTCCTCCCTGCCTGCCTCTAATGAAATCGTGTTACTGGAGAATTGACTGGGGTGAATTGAGATTTTAATCCCATTGACGCTTCTCTATGGAAAGGCACACTGGTGGGAACTTTTAATGGAAGGTCTGTAATCAGAAGACACTTGTATTCAGTCCCCCACTATAATGACTCTCATCAAATGTTAAAGCCCAGGCAGTGTGCAGAAGGCTAGAATTTCAAGGTTTTTGACCAACCCCATTTGAGGCATTCCTCTGGGAGAGTGTGATTACTCAAGTTTAGCAGTTTATTGCCTCATCTTTCAATATCCAGTGAAGCACAGAATTCTCATCTAGGTTGCTCTTTTTACTTAAAGAACAGGCCAAAATAGACTGCAGAGCTACTAGCACTGTCATTGAGGTTAATTCTTGCTTCTCAGTTAACAGGAGATCAATGGAAAAGCTTTAAAATATTAGAACACAAATGCTGCTTAGTTTCTAAAAATGCTCAGCAGCCTTTGTAAAAATTCTGGTTGGCACCACACTTTTCCAACACACGCTCGCGTTTATTTATTAGCAATTGCTTTTTTAAGGCGAAGAGTAACATTAATTGAGAGGTGGTGCTGTTCTGCAAAGAAGGATGTAAACATGTATTAAAATCTAGCAGAGCGAACAGTTTTCCCAAACTTTGCAGTCAAGAAAAGTACAGTCATTAAAGGAGAGGTGGTCAAAAAGCAAGCTGAATTGGGAGTTAATGGGACTCATTATGTCGGCTGCATGTTAGTAATGTCTCCTTCTCTACCAGAAAAACAAGCAGAAATAGACACAGAAAAGCAAAACCCACTTAAACAAATGCCTGTTAAAATCCCTGTGAGGAGAATGCATTTGCTCTGAACAGACACAAACACATCAATTAATACAGTGGAAGCCACTTATACAAATACATGTTAAGAAATAAACTGGGAAAATGAAGGAACTTCTGACAAAAGATGTCAGATGCTGTTGAAGGGAATAAATCTGTTTAAAAGACAACATATTTTTCAAATGCAGCAAGTCAAAATAGAAGGAATAATAGGAAGAATTCCTCTGAAGAATTAATGTTAAATAAAAAAAAAATCTTTGCCTTCCTTCTTCTGTTCCTCCTCCCCAAAAAAGGAATCAAGATGAGAGTTTCTTTAATAAGCATTTCTCTGGGAACTTAATGAATACATTTGAATGACTTTCCTTATTCCCTGTTCCTTTCTTATTGAATGGTCAGACAAAGGTCTAATTTGGGAGTTTTTTTACTTAAAGGAGCTCTTTCTTTCTGATACTTCTTTTGGGCCAGCATGGGTTCAGGATTTTCTGCTCCTTATGCAATTCACTCCCCTCTGGTCCCTTTCTTATTTTAGTTATTTCAAAAAATGTTAGGATCCACTTGTTATTAGAGGTTCCTTTTTTATGGCTTCCAATCTGAATAGGTGCCTACATTCTCACATTCCCTGCAGAATTCATAGCAGTTATTGTATATGTACTATAATTCATACAGGAAAGATCAAAATGTAGCTTTTCCCCAGAATATGTTTGTGTGCATTTTTCAGGGCTTGTTTAATGCTTATTTAATTTCAGGGTTTAAATTAATTTATATATCTATGGATTTTTTTCTGTGTGCCTGCAAGTGCCTTTCAGGACGTCTTTCTTTAGACTTTTAGAATTCCCACTCAGATTTGATGGATTGAAGCATTCCAAGTGTCCGAATTTGAAGGGAACATCCAAACATCAGATTCCTTTAGAGTTTCTGTAGCAAGTAATGAATGCCTTTTGTTATATCAGCCCTAATTTTTCTGGGCTCTCTCCTGCTTCATTTTACCAGCCTCGGGTCCAATTCTTTGAGAGTTTTCTCACTCTCCACCCTGCCAAACCAACCTCTGTTCCCACCAAGCTTTCTGCTGGTGTCTCACAGGGGTACCCATCCGTACATCTGTGATCTGCATGCTCCATGGGCACTCATTAATTTATTTCCTCAGCACCTATATTAGGCATGGAATATTACATCAGTCTGGCAGAGAGGGAGCTGAAACCGAGACAAGCAACTGAGTCACCTAAGGGCACTGAGAAAATTTGCTTGAGGGCCAGAAATCTCACACAGGCTCTCATTTCTTAAACACAGATAGTTCTGAATAAGTTTCCTAAGTGGTCCTATTCACTAAATCCATCAAATCCACCAAAAAGAGCAAGATACAAATTCAGACATTCTGAAGTCATGCCTAACCACAAAATACCAGCATCTTACTATGTGAGCTACCTTTTCTAGCTCTCCAGAAGAAAACATCTTAGCAACTAATAAGGCCATTAAAAGCGGATTAAATTTGAGGAAATGTGAGAGATTCTTTCTGTAAGGGGCAAAGAAGCTCCTGAGCACAGACTAGCACTCCACACTCACCTTTCTTATTGAAGCTGACCTAGTTATGAACTCTCCATTTTGAAAAGGACACACCAAAGAAAACGTTGAGACTGTTGTGAGATAAGAGTTGGTCAGAGGGGAAAGAAAAAGATGCATCAGCACAATAAAATAATTGGCCAGGCAGTAGCATTGCTGGAAAGGACTGAAAGGAGCCCTGGCTCATGAATGGATCAAGGAATCAGCAATACTGTTACCAAAACTAAAGAGCAAGAAGTTTGCAAGGTGTAATTAGACTTGTCAAGTAAGAAAGGAAGAGGAGAAGGAAAATATGTTCCAATCAAAAAAAAAAAAAAAGAAAACAAAGCAGGGATAAAAAGGATGTCTAATGTTTCAGGCCTCTTCAGCACGATCTCTCTAGGATGCTTACAGCATCTTTCTGCCATTGGGCAGGTGTTGGTTAGGGGCAATCTGCGTCACCAGACTAGAACTACAGAAAGAGTGAAGAACTCTGTTTTCTGACTAGAATTCAGTCACAGGCATCTGCCAATTCCACTATTTCTCTAGTGCCTTCTAAGTGTGTCAGTCACAGATTAATCTGACCGCGTACTTATCCTAAAAGATCAAAAGCTATAGATCCAAATATTTTGTTTTGAAAATAAGAACCACTCCAATTTTTGTTTCAACCTGTTTAGGTTTCTTCACTCTGCTTGCTTCTGGTGGTTACTTTTCAGTCACATGGGGTGTGGCAAATTGCCCCTGGAGTAAAGGAGTAAAGACAGCAAAACTCCAAACATGGTGGAGACAGAAGATGTAAAGAAGTACTCACATGACAGAAATGTGTCTGTCTTAAGTTGGTTCTTCTGACTAAGGCATGACTGCCCATGTGCTATTTGAGCTGCATAATAGAGCAAAGAGAGTCATAGGAATAACAAGACCGTCTGCTTCTAACAAAAATATTGCTGTTTATAGCAGGGAAGCCCTCTAAAATACATTTGCACAGTACTTAGCACAATGAGCCCTGGTCTTCAGTGATACAACAGTAATAACTGTCAATAGCACTGCTTATGGACATTTTCTCTTTTCAACAACATAAGGGTGCTTTTCTAATCCACAAAGGCTATAAACTTGAACTATTGCACTATTTCTAAGGGCAGAAGTGAGACCAGAGATCAGGCAGATGAAGCGTGTCTTTTGTGATTTATCTGCTCGCTGCCACCATCACCTTCTTTCTGCAGTGAAGCCATAAGGAGGGGATCATCAGCGCTTAACTCAAATGTAAATAAGTATAACATCTTCTGGGGCCCAAGCAATAATCCCATCCAGACAGACATAAAAATTGGTATGACTGGGAAGTATAAGCCATCTACCTTTTCTGTATAAGGCAGCTATAGGGTAATTTAACAGGAAAAGTACAGCCTTTGTTCTGTGAAAAATCAACATAAGATGAACTAGGAAGAAAACACAGACATCTGTGGTAGGAGACAATCCCACGAGTCCCAGGGGACAGACCAGCCAGCCTGATGTGGCACAGGTCTTCCCCTCCCCAGACCTGAGCTATAGAGTCCATGGCAGTCATGAATTTTTTGGCTTCTGTTAATCTCTAGTAGTTTAACACACCATATGTTTTTTTTCCCCAGGACAGACTGCCTTCCACACCATGGTTCTAAGGAAAGGAAGGAAAAGAAATCCAAATCTAATACTGCCATTCAGAGAGAAAACACAAGTCAACAGCCACAGAAGAAAGAAATATCATTGAAATTTTGTTGTCTTGAATCACTTAAATGAGATCATAAGCTACTATAATATATTGATTTTTTTGCATTTCCTGGGAGGATGCCATTTGAAGGAGACAAGGTGCTTTCTATTTGCTTTTAGGCATTATTTAACACCAAATTTTACTCTTCTATGTAAAAATTGAGTTGTGTACCAATAACTTGATGAGCATACTTTTGCCATATCCACAGGGATGTAAAATGGTCATACAGCTCAGAGCTCCATGATATGCAGTAAGTTTCCTTATAAATTCCTGTGACCTACAAAAACCACTTTTGTATGTGAATATCTTCAATAGATTGATCTAGTTTCCCTTAATATTTTATGACCGTGTATGTTTAACAGGGAAGATGCTTATAGTGATAGTATTTTATACCCTTTAATTACACAGTAAATATTCCAAGTGCAGCCCCATGGTTTCTTACAGGAAAAGGCAATAGCAGTGGCAGTTACAAAAGTGAATGAAGCAAGGAATAGGTTTTTCATTCCCTGCACAGAACAGAAGACACAGCATAGGAGGAAACAGTTTTCTTTGAACTTTCAATAATGAAGATGCCCATGCAAGTCAAATACACGCCATAGCAAGTTTCAGCTGTTCAGGCTATATATGTCTTTTTCCCAAGAGTTTCAGTACCAAAAATATTCCTTTTCTGGAACAGTGTTAGTCCAGACCTACATGATTTGGTTTGCTTTCAGCAAAGGGTGTTCCTTTACCTGAGCAACACAGCCAAAAGAGGATGAAATGCACGTGTTGTTATTTTCCATAGGAATCACAGACACGGTGACTTAATTTTCAAAGAGGATGGAAAAGCAACATAATGGAATCAAGCAAGATGGGCAAAGGAATATGAATTTGCAAAGACCTGGTGAATAACTCTTCTGCAGATAGTGACTTAGTGCAGGAAATATCTGATGGCTGATGTTTTCGACCAAATGACCTGCAATCATGAATTCACAATATTACATGCTCCCGAGAGTTTTATAGCACTCAGCTGGTAGACTAGGATAGATAACGTCCAGAAAGGTGTATTTGTCCCACCAATATTCAGTGCTCCAAAATACATTCAATTTCTCGTTGATTTTGGAAAGAAAACCAAACTGAAATTGAATGGCCATTTTGAGAACTTCAGCTAAACTGTAAGCAGAACTCACTATCTCAAAGGTAGGTGTAATCTAATAGGAAATGAAAAAAAATATTAAAAATACACTTCATCAGTTGGCCCAAAGGTAATATACAGCCTATTGAAGGAGAGTTATGTAAAATAGGCCTAATCATCAGTGCAAAGAGACCACACTGCTTTTGACATACCTGTCCCCAGCTGATCTGCGGGATGATCTGATTGCCAGAAGAGTCTTTTGGGTTTTGTCCCTGCAGCCTGGTGTGTGCCACAGCGAGACCCCCTTGCAGGATGGCTGTGGCAGTGTCTGGTAGAAAATCGGTGCCTGTGTCTCTGTGAATGCTCTCTGGGCCTCTCCCATGGGCCCAGCTGCTGTGCCTCAGGAGTCTGATGGAGCTGACAGACCAGAAGCACCAGCATCACGTTTTCCGTGGGAAGCCATTCTTTGTGCGCAGACATTTTCCACGGGAAGCTGTTCTTTGTGCCCAGAGAGCTCCTGCTGAGCTCAGCCCTCTTGCAGCCTCTTCCAGCAGGCACTGGCTAATGGAGCCAGCTCCTGGGAGAGGGACTGGGTGCAGACTGCTCTCCTAGGAGAAGTCCCAGGTGCCACAGCAGGAATGGCTCCCAGCAAGCACCCAAGTGCCCCTGGACCCGTGTAGCTACAAGCAGCCTGAAGCGTGTGCTTGCAAAGGGCCACAGCCGCGGCACAGGAACCGAGCTACTGTTACATGTTTACACCGAAAGTGTAATGGAAAGTGGATCCACGAAGCAGCACATATGTTTGTCTGATAGTCGTTAAACAGGGATTTGACTGCAGATCTTATGGGAAAAATCTAGCAGGAAAGAGCTGAGTATCTGCCTCAGCCTTGGCATGCAACAGTGCAGCTCCATTACCATTAGGGGATTGGCATATGTCTGGAATTAGGCACACTGGCAATCAAGCCACTTCTTTACAAATAACTAAGGAAAGGGAACAAACTGTTTGTTGTCAAATTGATTCAGGCATCTGGGACACAGTGGGTAAATACTATTGATTATTTTCATTCAGGTTTTAAAGTGAATTTACTTTGGCCGACTGCTCTCCTTTCATATTTACTTGCCATGAACATTCAAGTGATCAAGTTTTACTTACACAGATGTGACCTTGACCAAGTCCTTTTACCTCTTTGTGCTTCCATTTCCTCCTTTTCTCTTACCTATCTCAGTTACAAACTCAAATAAATTGCATCTATCAAGGTCTAAACCTTAATTAATTAAGCACACTGGGCCCTGTCTTCTCTGGGATCACTCCACAAAACTAATACAAATCAGAATAACAATAAATTGTGCAAAATGCATTTCCAAGTCTCATATATGAATGATGTTAGTGGAAAAGGAATTTGAAATGCAGAGGTGACATTTGAGCCAGATGCACTTGCTTTCTTGCTCATCCAAACACATAACCCATCTGCCCAGTGGTGGTGAGGCCACGCTGCTCAGTGTGGGCTACTTGCATCAAATTACTTCCCAGTGGGATTGAAAAAATAGGAAAAAAAGCATTCACAAAAGACTGACAAACCAAAAGCCAGCATAGAATCACATTCTGATCTGCTCCAAGAAATTTCAAGAGCAGAAGAAAAACAACTACTTTTGTCTGATATATTACTTGAACATTACATGTTCAGTTGCACCCTGGCGCCTGTTTAAACTGCTTGAGCAGACATAAATAGAAGTAAAACTATAATAAAAAACTTTTTTTTTTTTAAATTTCCCTGTGGTCAGATAAGTATGTGGCCTCTAGGTCCCTTGGTTACCAAGAGTTGTGTATGTATGACTTTTGCCTCCTTTCTTCTTTGGCTCCGTATTTTACCACACATTTGCAGGAATTAAATAGCTTGGAGACCTCTCCCTCAGCCAGCTTTGCTGAGGCTCTACAAGAGTTGTTCAAGAATGAGTGCAGAGCAACCCACAGAGAACATACCTGTAGAATCCATATTTCCACAGGAACTCTGACTGTGGCCTTGCAGAAGCTGTTCTGCCAAGGGCACAGGGACAGCACCAGTGCCAAGCACACTTCTGCTCCCTTAGGTGTGGGATGTCAAGCACAGGTATAATTTCTTACAGCAAAGCTGCCATCTGCAGCATCCCTCTTCACAGGATGAATAAAAGGGAGTGGAGACACAGAGAAAGATAGTAGCTTATGCTTCCTGTGGAACAACACCAAAAATGTGCTTTTGGGTAGCCCAAAGGATAAAAGCCCTTCTGAGGAACAGCTGCCCAGCAGAGAAGTCCCTGAGTACCCATTCCTTGCCACTTATCACTTCCAGTGGACAGCCAGTTCAGCCTTCTAGACCCCAAATCCCAGAGTCAGAGAATCCACAGTCCTGAAAGGTGGCTGATCCTGTATTATTTAAACCCTGTACTAACAAGGGCCAGATTCTCAGCTGTTGTAAATTGAGAACTCACTCAAGGCAGGTAAACTTAACCCAGCTGAGGATGGTTTAACCAATACAACTTCCAAGTACACCTACTCAATAATGAAAAAGAGAGAAAAATGTACTTGGTTCTTGGGGGATATTTGGTTTGTATTTCTGGGTTTTGTGTTAGCTTTTTCTTGGAGTTTTTCTTTTAGGAAGGAGGAGTGAGGTGAGAGGAATTGTGCTTGGCCTGCTTGGGAGTTACAGAGCTGAAGTTGGGAAGCAATGCAAAAGAACACTTTAGTAAGTAGGGAGTGGCAAATGAAATGCTGGTTTTTCTTCTGTGGATGAAGAAAGCTAAATACAATATTCATGTTACCTCAGTTTCTTCCATTGCTCCAGACAAAACCATTGCCAAGACAAAATAACCTCCTCTGCTATTGCATAAACTCTTCATGTGCAGTTATTTGTACCCGCCAAACAGAAAGAAATTAATCCCATTTTGAGCACTGAATATGTGGCCAGAGATTTCATTATATTGTTACCATTTGGGACAAGTATGCAGGCAGAAAAGAACTACTCTGCCAGGATTTCAAACTGAAATGTACATTTAAAATTTAGCTCATGACTTCCCAGTGCCATTGTGAGGTTTTTTCCCGATGTTTCACCCTGGAGGCATCATGTTGTGAGTTCAGCAGGCAAGATGCTGCCATGACTTATACCCCATCAGATCAAAGGCGTTGCACAGAGTGCCAGGGACGGATGTGATTCCTTGGACTAATTTTATTATTATAACTCCACTGACTTCAGGGCGTTACACCAATGATGAATTTGGCTCATCATACAGCAAATGAAGCTTAGCATCTTTTGTTCCAAGTCTTCCTTTCTATTCACCTCCTCTGCTACCACCTGCTATTACTCTTTGGGTATGTTTACACCACATATTGCAAACAGCCATGAGCAAGCTCTGCCCACGCTCCAATCTGACAGAAGCCATGTGATTGCACTGGCACCAAGCCTGAGCTAATAATCCCCCATGAGAAGGAGTTTTTTCAGTGAATAGCACGAGGATGATGAGTGTACATCTATCCATACAGTACCAACATGCCCAAAGACTAATCTATGCTGGAAATCTCTTTACAGGTCTGGAATCTTTTCCTTCCTTCTTTGTTTTTCCCATGCCCTATAAAGAGGTCTTGTACCTGCACTCATAATCCCCACAGTCAGAAAAATGCTCCTGAGTGCTACAGAGAATTGCTGCCTTCACTTGTTGGTGCAGGGCCTTTCAGTACTGCTCAGGCCTGGATACTGAGCTTTGTTTTACCAGTTTAAACAGGTTTTTCACCCAAAGAGCTGACAAAATGATCTCACATCATACCACATCTGCCTCCCTTTCTTTCTACTGCTGCATTACTTTCCTTCACCTTCTGTACCAGTATCACTAAGGCTTGTTGATGGTGCCCCTCCTGCACTCGGCTCATCCTCCTCTTTGCAGCAATACCTGTTCAATTGCCTGGGCTCTTATTTGGCAACTTCATCTTTTGCTTTCCAGGACCTGGCAGAGCATTCCTTGGGGTCTCACTGCTCCACCATATCCGTGGCCTGCGCTGTGGTGAGGGCAAACCTGTAAACACCACCATGACTTGGCCTCCACCCTTGGCAGGGAACAGCCAGACCCAAGGCCTTGCGGTGTCTGTGAGGAAGTAGCACATAATTTTCATCTCTTGAAATTTATTTCCTCTGATGTAGGGAGCAGCTGGATGTTTCATATTTTCAAATGATTTAAAGCTGCCTCAATTTTTACTTTACTTTTGTTATCACTTTAAATGAGCGACCACAGACCAAGATAACCCAGGTTGTTATCCCAGTCCCTGATGGTTTCCTACACAACATTCAGTCACACACTCCTGACTCAGACACTTTGGGTTGCTCTGCAGGTACACAGAAGCAGAATGACAGAGCTCTCATGGCTGCAGCACGTTTACTTGGAAACTCAGGCTGTGCACATACATTCCCATTTCTCTGCATTGCTCAGTAATATGAAATTCCTTCCTCTATCCCAGATAGTTCCTGGGCAAGAAGCACTTATTTTAAAATCAATTATTTGCATACCCACACAGTATTTTTGCATTAATGGAAACCAAAAGAGAAGCCACCATGGTTTTCCATGAGCTTTACATTTACTAACAGCTTTGCAAAAATTTGGCCTGTAAAGAAAAGATCCCAAATTAAACAGAGCTAGCTCAAGAAAGAAGAGACAAGTAAAGTGTGCAGAAGCACATCAAGAAGATAGAAATGAGATAAACATTTTACTTTCCTCAAAACCAGCAATGAAAATATTCTGAAAATTAACATATTTTTGTGGATCTTCATGGCCACATTTACTATCCTTTCAAGATCTTTGTCAATATTAAAGGGTTTTAAGTCCAGAGGATGCAGTATCACTCCATCTTTCTTCAAATCTGAGACTGCTAGTGAAAGACCTTGTAAAAGTTATGTGGAGTTTGTATTGGCAAAGGATTACAGAGATACCTTTCCAGAGCTTAGCAGTAGCTCATGAATTGTCCATTGATGCAGGCAAAGGGAGCCAGAGAATCCAAATATGACTCCACACTCTACAGCTTGTTTTTTTTCTCATGGGCTGCTGTTTCCAGCGAATTGCTCCACTTCTCAGTGATAAAGAAAAATGATTTAAAAGCCACTTGATCTGTGTTGTCTCCATTCAAAAAGAATCTAACCTGATTTATTGTTCCTCAAATGGCCGAAACACTACTTTGCTTAATGTCATTAAAAACCTGATATCGGCACCCAGCCCTAATAAAAGCATCGGGAACATGATAGTAACCTACCCATAGAAGGAAAATGAAGCTGTCATTTTTCAATATAATTAAACCTGGTTTCAAAAATCCAAAGGTCTGTAATATGAATTACACTAATTACTTCTTGTGGTTTAAACATTGATTCCAATGTTAAATTTAATGGACTTAATGGATGTTGCTTTTCCCATCAGACTGGTGGCCGATGTTTGTCTTGTTTCTTGACCACTTATAGATTTCTGTTGACCCTTTAAATGTATTACGATCGGCAGCCTGCTCATTCTTCGTGCATGAGAGTACTACTATTACTTTCCATGGATAATCCCAGCTTCCATGTAACCTGTCTCTCGGAGTTATTTTTGGCAGCCAAAAGCATACATACCCCAGGAAACAGAAAAAGAGATCATTGGACTAAATTTTCAGAAATGTGCAAGCAATTAATTTTGCCTGGGCAGTATGCGAAATCCAAACAAACATTAGGAAATAGCAAAACGTGCAAAAATTCACAGAGCAGAAGTGCTGCTGTTCGCTGCACACCAGTCCCTTTCCTGCATTTCTTCTTTGCTGAGCAGAGTCAAAACAGAGAAGCAGGGATGCTGAACCCAGCTCTGAACTCCAACTGGTGTTGGAATCAGAAGCTGCTGGAATCCATGGAAAAAACCTTTGGAACCAGGTTCCCTCTTGAACTTTCTGCTTACCCGGAAAACACCAAAGGAGTGCTCGGGTTGAACAAATAAGAAATACATTGCAAATAATAAACTGTGGGCTTTCTGTTGACTTAATGACAGAACCCCCACAGATTTCAAGGAGAGCCAGATGAGATACATTTCGTGTGTGATCAACAGGAGAAAAGGACCAGCTCTGTATTTGGGCTCACACCCAAGAGACACCCTGAGAGGGTAACGTTTGATGCTTTGGTTCTCTTCAGGAGCTGGAATTAATCAATGTTGTGTCCAGGCAAGATGATGTGGCTTGTTCCACTGTTAAGAACACAAACAAAGCCCGAGTTCCTTGGATCACAGAGCGTGCCTTCATAGGAATTTTTTAAGGTTCTGCTTGGGAGAGAAAGCCTAATCCTGAAGATTCAGGTGCAAATAATAGGGAGTGCTGGTTTCTTCATATTCTGGGAAACAAGGCCATTTTCAAATAAGCCCATAAATAAAGAACTTGGGAGAGAATTTTCAAAGTACCTCATGTTGAAAATCTTGTTCTCCTAATATATCACAGTTGCTGAAGGCATACTAGGCTAAGGTTGAAACAGCAGAATGCTTGTTTTCCCACCAAGCTGTTTTTACATTTGTTTTCCACAGACAAGGGAACATTGATGCCAAAAAGGAATCAGTACCCTGAGATATTTGCACCATTTTTTCTTCTGCAGCAGAAACTCTAGATGCTACATGAGAGGTAGTTGGTAAGAAGGGAAGAGAAATGTACAAATATTTGTGAATTCAGTCCATCAGGACACCTACAACTGCAGTGGAGACAAGTAGATGAGTTTGCTACAACCAAAGAATTGCCATTTGTAGCTCAGGACAACAGAATTATTACACATTTATCTATGGCAGTCTTGTTACAGTGGTGATGCCAAGGGGGAATCATCATTCAGCAAAATGACCTTCCTCTTTCTCTCTGTTTGTGGTACATTCCTGAGCAAACTTGCGCTGCTGTATTTGTCACTGGCTGTGCCTGAAACTGTAACTGGTATGACTTTTAAAAGAATAACATTAGCACTGAGGAATCCTGCCAGCACCTAAATGACTATTTCTATGCAGGGCCTAAAACATCTGTGCATAAGTAAGAAATATATATAATCCATATGTGGACTGAAAGATTTGACAGAGTCAAAACATACAGCTCTAGGAAAACCTTGTTATGCTAAGGGCCAAGTAATCAGCACGTATAAACTTGCATGATTTCACTGACACCAGCGATGCTCTGCTGATTCACATCAGCTGAGGAGCCTCGTCTCATAAGTATGTTTTTTCTTCCTGTATGGGAATTCACTCAGCCCAGAATTAAAGAATATAACATAATCCCTAAAGAAAAGGGAGAAGATTTTGGAGAGGTAATTTAATTCTTTCAATTTAGGAATTCAAGTCAAATTAGAACACACTGAGGATTTCCTACTCAAATCCTACTCAATAGGGAAAACTTTTCTACATATTTAAAAAAGCCATTGGACTGAACTGCCAGCACTGGCCTCCTGGCCAAGGTCTAATAAGAGGAGACAGAGCATGACCTATTATGTCTCAGAGTTTGACTGAATGGAGACTTTTGGCAGGTGTGTACTGGCATGTGCAGCTCCTATGTAAACTCTGCAGTTTTATGATTGCATAAAACCTTTTTATAGCCAGAAGATATCTGAGTTCGTAACATGTGCCTTTCCAGGCTAGAGAATAATGGAATTCTTGATTATTTTCTATCTCGATATCAAGATGCAAAGATGACAGGTTAACAAATCCTTCTCCTTTCCAAGGTAACTCTGTAAGAAAATAATTAAGCAAACGAAGTAGCTGGAGAAAATGGTTCTCTAACCATCATTACTAGTCACAATCCAAAGTCAAACATACCCAGCCATCAAAATTTCTCTCTGTTTTGACATTGGACGATGAAGATATGTTGGTCTCATTACTCAATGAACTTTCCTCTCTTCCTTTATAGCAAGTATTGACTCCTGCCACCATGTTTCTTTTTAGAACTACTCAGTTTTCTGAGCAAATCATGCACTTCCATAGCTTTAACCTTCCTCTTTCCCACCTCCAACGTACACGTTTTAACCAGCCCATGGACTTGCCTGGATTCTTTTCTCTGGGAGGACAACAGCCCCTCATCCCTGCAAGGTCTCCCACAGACCCTCAGGGCAGCACTGCAGGTGCTCATGACCATCTCTTCATAGGTGCATCCAATTTCCATATTACTTCCTCCCCAATAAAACTGCAGACAGGTGCCCTAGGAAAGGGATGCTTGAGCATTCAGTTAAACCCACCCCTGAAGTAAAATACAGCCAATGGAATAATGCTGTTTGCTTTGAGAGAGCTTTGGGAGGACAGAAATCTGATGTGCTCACAGCTAATGGGTACGGGGCAGGCAGCTGAAGTGGGGCCCAGGAAATGCTGTGGCAGGACTCCCAGCCCTGCCCTTTCCCAGGAACTACTTGGAGTCAACCATGCCGCTTTCTCGCTTTTGCCTTCCTGAAACAAAGTAACTAATACCATGTTCTCTCATCTCCTTGGGCATGAGGGAGGACAGATTCTTTAAAATAATGATTTTAATTCACAGCACTTAAAAATAGGCTCTTAACTCTATATGCTGGCATCTAAATAAAAGCAGCCTGACTTTGAGAGGTGCTAAGCATTTGCACCTCCTAGCAATGTGTACACGAGCTGTTTTAAAGATCTCCAAAGATACAGATTTTCTTCCCTGCCAATACCATTTCTCTCTCCTTCAATATAATTTTATAGGCCATCCATTTTGACATTACATCAAATTAACACTAAAAACACACCTACCACTTTGGATAGAGCTTTTGAGAACTCACTCTTCCCAACGCACGAGGCAGGGTGCCTACTTTGTGTTACAGACAAGTTCACATTTAACTTCGAACATTTGCACAAGTCACGGAGAATTCATTTTGACTTCTGTGTTGTCCTGAACAATGACATTTTCCTGAATCTGGGACAAAGAAAGTCATTGGAAAAGCGGTGACAGCAGAATAGATCATGTTTATGCAGTTTAGCAGGGGCATCTGTTTCTCTAAATGAGACCCCAAAAGAAAAATAATAACCAAGAAAAAAAATTCATTCAGTAAGATTTGAAAAAAATAAAACCAACCATAACCAGAAAAATTTCTCCTGGCTCCTCCAGACAAATTAGCCTATGGAGTCAGGAATTCTAAAGAAAAGGGAGAGTGCATTGCTGTGAATTTGTCTGAGCTTTTATATCTCTTCCATTAGGTAATTTTCAAGTAGTGTTGATTTAGCAGTTTCAATTTCATTCAGAAGAGGCTAAACAACGTTAGATGTTAAAGTCTTCCTTTCAGGTTTGCTTTACAATTCACTATTGCTCTTTCTACTCTTAAGCCTGTGCTCCGATATATACCCAGTTATACATTCCTTATTAAAAATGTACAATGTTTCAGAAAATTGAAATAGTTTTCAAAATTGTCCCCTATTGGTAATTCTGCATTTGATTGTCAAAAATGTTAATCTTTTCTCAGGCCTGAAATTATGAGCCAGCTTTATTGGTCAAAGGCCATAATAATTTGAGCTCTTATTTTATAAACTCATTTCTGCCGAGTGATATCCTGATAGGAGCAAGAATAATAAATCACAAACATGTCCCCCAAGATTGCATTGTAAATGTCAAACTAGACAGGAAATTGTAATTAAAGAAAGGAAATTGCTACAAAGAAGCACTTGATTTTAAAATGAGCTAAGCACAGAATTTTCTAAGCATTTAATTATAGACCAATTTCAACTGACTGCTTTGCTTTTGCAGTCATATTTCTTATTATAACTCTTCTACATAATAACCAAATTTCCGTGCTTACATTGGTCAGGAGCATTACTACATAACACTGCATAAACACAAGGATTACCAACTTTACGGGGACCATTATCACGTTTTACTGTGATGGACAGCAATATCAGAATTTTAAATCAGTGACAATCTGATTTTAACTCAGCAACCAAGTGGATA
The DNA here is from genome assembly GCF_000738735.6 of Corvus cornix cornix. NCBI lineage: Eukaryota > Metazoa > Chordata > Aves > Passeriformes > Corvidae > Corvus > Corvus cornix. The sequence goes on from NC_046335.1 coordinate 51,816,353, forward strand.
TCTTTTCATAACAACAACTGCACCTTTTGGCACCTCACTCTTAAACAAGCAGCAGGACCAGTTCTGAAACACCTGGACTGACAAACGCCTGGATGAGTGAATAATGTGGTCAGGGACAGACACTCTGCCATCACAAAAAAAGTCCCTCTGATCCACGAAGGCTACTGTGGTTCCTATCAATCCAGACAGAGCCTTTTGGTGACATAAAAAAAGGTTCTATTCACTTCCTCTCCAACACATATAAGACAGAAAAGAGAGGATTTAGGGAGGAGAACAATATGTTCTAGTAATACTAATTTAGCAAACCCCTTAAATATATGGGTTGTTGTGCACTGAGCAACTCAGGGCAGCCTTTTTGAGCCCTAAATTCTGCTATTGACCCTTTGTTTTTTACTGATCTTCTGTTTCAAGAGAGCTAACAGGCCTTAAAACCCCTTCTTTCCATCTTCCCAGCCAGATCCAGGAGTTAATCCTCATCTTCCCAACCATCTTTTTCTGCTTCTTGTCAATACCACAGTGGTATAAGTGGTAAGACTGAAGTGCACAGTTCTCTTTTTCTTTAGCATAGCCTAAAACTTTATTGGAAGTAAAATATACTATATAGCAGCACACTGTATCTTTTTTTGATTTGAAAAGACAGATATGCAGAAAAACTTTTCTACAAGACTGAAGCTGGAGAAAATCCTGTTACAGTGAATCCTCATTAGAACCTAGCAAAATTCACTGAATACTCGACACTGCATATTTCCAACAAGTAAGGAATAAATCAAGATGCAGATGGGATCATTTGCACCCATAAGCTGACTGCAATGGAAATATTATGCTGCTGCAGGAGCAAGATGGAATTGGATAAAGCCTAGTCAACTGGCAAATACTTACCAACCACAGAATTTACTTGTTGCCTTGTGAATCAATATAATGACCTAGAATTTAACTACTCAAACATTTAGGAGAGCAAGGTTAATAGAAGCATTCTGATCTTTTACTTTCCTAGGGAATAAAACCCATTAGACTGGATGAAAACAGTGTCACAACAGAAACAGCATTTTCTTCAAAGTGTGGATACGTAATTGTAGGGTAATGTAGTCATTATTTGGCACATGGTCTAAAGACCTCTCAAGTAGGTTACATTCTTAAGTATAACATGCAAAGGAACACAATCTGTGTGTCTGATAAAATAGATGTCCTGCTGTCCAGCAGAGCTTACTTTCAGGTTTCATCAGCAACCAGAAGTCAGGTGGAATGAGTGGACACAGAGAAACTGCTCATCTCAAAGGGAAAATTACGCTAGTTTGGCTGGAAAGAAGTGCAAAGAAATGGAGCCCATCAAAAAGATGTGTCTTGGCATGAGAACTTACAAAAAAATAAAAAACAGTGTGAAAAAAGCAGCAAATGTTTTGAGGTTGCTTTCGTTGGGAAGAACTATTGAATTCAAACTAAATAAAGATGTTGTAGGTCAAGTACTGTGCATCATCTGTGGGATTGGATTATATGAAAAGGAGAGACTGAAGCCTCTGTGAATAGGTAGGTGCTAAAAGAATAGGATAAAAGTGAGAGGAACCAATAAATGAAGAGTAATTCATTGTGCAAATGTGTGGATGATGATATAGATGGAGAAGACCAAAGGGTCCCATAAGGAAGCAGAACCTTTGAAGAAAAGATTCCTCGGAGGGATGGGAAACCAAAATGGGAGAATGAAGCCGTGGATGTACAGAAACAAAAAAAGAACAGGTCCTATCCTTTGGTAAGGTGTGCAGCAAAAAGGCCATATTTGCCATGGTGGCAGCCAGCAGGGCACACAGCTGGGCCAGCAGGAATGACAGGCTGTGAGTGAGCAAACCCACCCTTTGCTGGAGGCAGTACTCTGCTCACATGCTGAATCCGAATGTCAGCATAACGCATCAAACAACAGCGAGTGAATGCAGGTGCCACAAAACTTCCTTTTGGGGCAGGGTGAATACATATGTATCTATTTCCATTGTGCATGATGTGAAGTAAGAGAGACTGCAGAGGAGCTGAGGGAAAGGAAGATAGAGATGATGCCGTGATTGAATAAACAGCACAGAAAATAATCATGCCTAATAAAATATGCTCTTACCAGAGCACCTGGAGAATTCTCCTGCTTTACACAGAGTTTTCTTCATTATTTCCTGTTTCTGTTTTCCTTCATGGTTATGGCTTTTCCACAGAAGTGGCATTACTAACACTATGCTTAAATCCTCTCAAGTTAGTTTGAAATGCAAAAGAGAGTGGCAATTTTTTGAAAAATCATAAATGGAGCTTCTTAGAATTACTGAATTGCTTTGTAGAGCATTTTATTACCAGCAGAGAAAGGCTGCCCTGGCCAGGCTGTAGCCTGTGTTGAACAGGGTCCAGTCACACTACAGGATGGTGCCAGCATTAGGGTCTGGGTGCTGATAAGATTAGGGCCAACGGTTGGATGTTGCTTCAGATAAGGCTTCCTTCAGCTAAACCCACAAATTTTGCCACCTCATCTAATTGCTATTACTTTTTTCCTTATGCATTTCTCATTTCCCCTCTACTTGCATTTATTTTTTATATCTTCCTGTGGTAAATTCGACCTAAGTCTCCTTTTATAATTTTTTTTCTAGGAGGTCATTACATGTGCTTAACTTGAGCGATACTGTGCATGCAACGATTTCACTGCTTACTAGCAGTGACAGCAGGGCTTAAAACAGGCACGAGCAGTGCTGGGGATGGCAAGCAGGGGAATTTTGGCTGGTGCTGGGGGCTGATGGGGATTCACAGTGACCAAAAAAGGGGCTTTTCCAAGGGCAGGAGCCTCACCTCTTGTACTCCAGCACCAGCCACCCTATGCAGCTCTGCTACCTGATAAGCATCTTGTCTCTTTGGAAAGCAATATATCCTGATTACTGGTGAACTTCTAGTGGCACGGACAAATTTATTTTGGGAAAAAGAAATACAGTCTGGCATCCCACTCTTGAAAGGCTACTCACCTCACGCAAGGTTTCCATAACAGTAAGGTCAGGAAAGCAACACATCTCTTTGACAGGAAGATAGCACAATACATTTTCTGGCTCTATTACACCGTCTCCATGCAATCTGGACACGGCACTTCATGACTCGTTTGCCTCAGTTTCTCATTTATAAAAATGAAGAGAGAAATCCTTCTCACCTGTTTGGGCTCTGAGCTCCTGGGTACAGGCACAGGCTCAGATGAGGTTTTACAGCACACAGCCCAGCAGGAGCTATGTCTTACTAAAGGCCTTCTTCCATTTTAATACAAACTGGAAACTTGTATTACTGAAACGCTATTTACATTTGTCACAGTACTCATTAAGTTGTTAGAAATACCAGGTGAGACTATTAGTTACAAAATTTGCAACCAGCACCTAAATAGCAATATATATCAAAAGGGGGAGATGTTTAAAATGTCTCCCAAGCACTTCAGGAGGAACTCTGTTTCTGCTACCCACATGGAGCACTCTCACTCCCTCCCATTTCCAGGGTGTTGGATGTGCTGCTATCACCACACAAACACATATTTATATTTCAGCTTAAAAACATGGCTTTTTTTTTTATAACCTGCAGTCTTAGGTACTTGCCATCAGGAAAGCACGCTCGCAGGGGAAGGATCCCAAATTACCTGGCAGGTATGGCTAACACAGCCCAGGGAATTATTAGTAGCAGCAGATTGTTGTGAATGTGCAGAATCAAGGCAGAGACACAGTAACATATAAAATGTCTATGTACACACACACACACACAAAATGAGGGCATTTAAAAAGCCAGTGCAACGGCAAAGCTTCTTCCAGTGCACAGGGAAGGGAATTGCTTTGTTTATTGCCATCAGTGCCCCTGTGAATCACAACCCATATCATTGGAGCAGATGAAAGGCCACAGCTTTAATTCCTCAGGAAAGTCCCACATCAGAACAGTCAAAATTTCAGACAAAGCAGAAATTCCAACAAATGAAAATATCTAACTATATCAAAGTAACTTCTTAGGATATAGTCCCAGGGCTTCCTTTCAACCAAACACTTTATATCCCATGAAAGCACTTCAGCCTTACAAAAATTAAACATAATGATCATTTTACAAACATCATAATCAAATCAGCTTGTTCCCACAATTTTTTGAGGCTGCTAAATATCTATTTTCCATCATGAAGGCTGTAGTGCTCTGTCACTTGTCAAATGCTGTGTGTCACAAAAATATCTTAAAACCCATTTTGCCTTTCCTGCACTCCTTTTCTTTTTTAATCAGTAACAGAAATAATCAAATTGGTGATCAAGGCCTGGCCTTGAGTAATAGTTCCAGTAAAAAAATAGGGTAAAATTTTGTGTTAAAGCATCAGTTCAAACCACAGAGAGATAAGACCCAGGACAGACAGTTGGGATAGACAAGTCCATAGATTTTGTAGACAAAATGCTGAAATCACACAAAAGGAAATGTTGTCTTATGAGAGGCTTGTGGGATTTAGATATCGGGGAGAAATTCTTTACTGTGAGGGGGGTGAGGCACTGGCACAGGTTGCCCATAGAAGCTGTGGATGTCCCATCCCTGGAAGCATTCAAGGCCAGGTTGGATGGAACTCTGAGCAACCTGGTTGAATTAAAGGTGTCCCTGCCCATGGCAGGGGGTTGGAATAAGATGATGTTTAAGGTCCCTTCCAACCCAAACCATTCTATGATTCTCTGATTTATCCAGGATCCCCTGGGAAGCAGGAGCATAACCAGCAGACTCATTAATGCCAACCTAAGCTACTGAATAACCCTTATTGTTTTGCTTCTATTACTTTTATCCAGGACATGGCTTCATTCTGTGAGTTAAAGTCTCCAGATCCACAGGCTGGAAAGTCACATCACTGTGGTCAGGGGGACATGGGCATAATTATCCCCTGGGCCATCTCTGGGGTGGAATGTGTCGTGTGTGTCTATTTTCTTAGGGGGGATAGTTTTTTCTGCTGTCCTATTTGAGCATGAAATGGCACAAAATCCAGAGGGTCCCAAGCCTGTAAGGGAAATCACAGTCAGGGTACAGAGAAGCTAGCTCAGGTCTTGAGAGTTCTTTTTCATAAAGCTACTGAGCTCAACTAGACATGAAAAAAAATCTTGGAGATGATGCTGCCTACATATGCCATAAACAGATGTAGAGTTGGATTTTTTCCACATAGCATGAACATTTAAAGCTCAGTAGAGGCAGGATATGCAAACAAAGAGAGAAGCTTTGTGTATTCACTCATACATTGACTTATAAAACTCAAGCTGATGGGTCATAAAAATATTTGAAGATGTTTACATGAAAATTTTCACTTTGCTTGCAGCAGTTTCAGCAGCATATTCTCCCAATAGACTGCATTATTAAGACAACCTTTTTTTCACAATGAGCTGCAAAATGACAGTGGCCAATTCTAGAAGATCTAGGCTGGTAACACAGTGTGAGAAGGCTTCATAATTACTGCTCACTGGTGCTTTCTGCACAGAGTAAAGAGGATTTTGATATACTCTCTGGCCATAGTAGTAAATAGGATGGCCAAGCCAGTGTTTCCCACCTACATGTCCTCACCCTGTGACAATCAAGCAGCAGAAGAGTCCTCGTTACTGCCACAGCCTTTCTTCCCTCCTCAGGAGTCCCTGTAAGGGCACTTCAGTTTCTCAGAGAGGACAAAAGCCGTGCAGCTAAACAAGAATCAAAATGACCATTTTGAGAAAAATCCCAATTTCTCATTTTCTGTTGATTCCAAACATGAATGAAGAATCAGAAATGTGGATTTTCCCTAGGACCGGTATTTTTAGAAAATTCCCCTTTGGAGAACCCCATGAGGAGTGTGTCACACCTGATGTACACATGAGCTCATGGGGATCCTGGCAGTGTGGGTGGCAGCTCAGCCCCCGTGGGGGCTTGGAAGCCAAGGCAGCTCACAGCCCATGAGCCAGGTGGACACAGGCCATGGGGAGCTTGGGATATGTGCAGCTGCACAACCCCAGCAGAGGGAAGGCAGCCTGTGGAGGTCATCAAGCCTCCAGGAACCCTCTTTCAGTGATCCCAGGAGTTTGCCAGGGACTGCCCGGCATGTCAGGCCTTGGCAAAGTGGGGTGGGCACGTTTCCAGACCAGGGGTTTTTCCCCAGAACCAGCCTTTCCTAAAAAGAACCCTTCCCCCAGAGCCCTTCTCTGAGATGCAGGCCCACAAACACCCCACAATTTCCTGGCCATTCTGCACCACCTTCCGAGCTTTCCCTCATGCTGGAAAGGGGAGCTTTTCCAAGAGGCTCGATGAGGGCCCTGGGCAACCCCACCAAGAGTCTCGTGTACCGCACTGCACGGCCCAGGGTTCACAAACTCCAGCAAGAGCAAACATTCCCCCAAAACATGGCATCTACACTGAAAAATCTAAAATGAAACCTCCAGGATGGCGGCGCCAGCAGCATCCATATCGCTAGATACAATCCTGACAATTCCCACAATTAATGAGCTGGGGAAATTACAGGTAAAATAAAAATGACTGTGTGAAAAAGACCTTGAAAGACATGAAACAGACAATGAGTTTTTTCTACTTTTTATTTCTCTTTCCCTCCATTCCATCACTACAGCTTTATGCATAATTGTTTGGTCAGTTTGTTCTTCCCTGAAACTTTTACTGAAATGGATTAGGTAAACCATGCTCTGAAACAGATTGAAAATGGAAAATATGTAAATATATAGCATATAACTTATAAAATTGTATATATATGTGTGTGGGTGGGTGCTGGAATAAAAAAGCGACTGTTACTTGCTGGTAGAACAACATATCAACAACTGTTGGAGCTGACTTGAAGGTTAAATATTAGGAAGGAATCCAATTTCTCTTGTCTATTCAGCTCAGCGGTGTGTTAGATTGCGGTTGGAGTGTGCTTATGGAGTGTGGGATATGAAGTAGGCTAATCAATCCCTGCTGCTTCATTCTCAGGTTCTTCTTATATCAGGTCCCTGCCCTCAGGCAGCCTTCAGCTTTCCAAAAGCCAATTCCATACAAATAAAAATTGCGACCTGCAGCTAGAGGGTGAAGCTGAGTTTCCCCCTTGTGATTAATCTCTTCTTGGGTGGCTTACAAAAAAAAAAAAAAAAAAAAAAAGGAGAAAAAAAAAGGAAAGGAAAAAAAAAAAAAAAAGGAAAGAGAAAAACCATGCATGCTGCAGCCCTGTGAAAGAGTTTTCCTATTGAATGAGCCCAGTGCTCTGGAGCCAGCTTATCAAATGAAAGAATTCATTTTTTTTAACAGTGCCTCGTGTTGACATTGAGAAAATGAGCTATCAAACACTATGATTAAACTTCAGCTGCCATAATTGTCGTCCGAACAACTGCATGGTGGAACTGAAAAGCATTTTTTTTTAACCAGCTCTATATGGTTCACCAGTAATACTCAGTTTAAAAGGTTGTTGCTGCTAGCAAGAGAAACAAGGCTTGAAATTAACTTTTTCCAATCCATAGACAAAATTAAACATAGGTATTTGAGTCACACAAACAACAGGTAAATCAGATGTGCTTTAAATTTCATTTTGAGTCATTTTATCTGCCCAGGGGTAGCTCTAGGGTATTAAAATATCTGAGCATTTTCTTGTTTCACTGCATCTGACTGGATAGGTCCTGCTTTTTATTTTGAGAAAGGCAGACAGACAGACAAAAAGAAGCACAAGGAAGGGTGCCTTAAATACTCAATTTGGTGCAAGAGGGGGTAGATGGCAGGGAATTGAAGATTTGTGGAATGTTTTCCCCGCATCTTAAAGATTTAATATGAGGAGGGAACAATCTAAACCACAATTGCCACACCGTGTGCAATTATTGCTCAGCCTCCTTTTGGGCCTGGATTAGTGCATTCCTTAATTTGAGGCTTATGGGTATCCTGAGTATTTTATATTACTAAGTATTCTATATTAATTCTCAGCAATGTTTTTACATACATCTTCAAGAGACTGTAGCTCCTCAAGGAGGCTGAAGAAGACCTTCAGGGAGGACTGTTAAAGGCAGGATACCTCAGGAAGGTGACACCGCTGGTGACAGCAGCCCTCTGAAATCCTTCGGGAAATGAGCTGTTGCACAATTAAAATCTCTGCTTAAATTTGTTTAAAAAAAATCAAACATTACAGGACATACAGTGCAGTGAACCCGAAGGAAATAATGACGGGGAGTAACTGAGGGCCAGCTTAGGAGAATATAAATGAAATTGCCTTGCCACTTTTGCGAGGAGCCTGGGCGCTCCCTCCCGAAGGAAGGGTGCGCAGGACGCGGGGCGGGCTGTAAAACCGGGGTGCTGCCGAGGCTGAGGATGCGGCCGGGGCCGGGTGGGAAGAGTTTGCATCCCCAGCGCTGCCGCAGCCCCTGTAAGCAGCCGTGCCACCGCTAGATGTCCGCCCCGGCCCCGCGGGGACCAGCCCGCCCTCGGCATCGCCCTCCGGCTCGCTCCTCCTCCCATCGGCTTCGCAGCGCATCATTTTTTGAACAGAAAGGTTCTGGTCCCCTCCACCCCTTTCCACCCCACTCTACCTACTCAAGCAGGTATTTTTGCTAAGCCAATTATACAACCTGATCGCCGCTCTGTTTCCTGAACATATGGGGATAGCATTTTGAAATAACAATAACATTTTCATCATCTTTGGAGTCTCACACACTCTGAGCTTTACTTTATCCCTTTCCAAGAATAAAACTGATAATATCGAGGGCTTGTTGAGGATACTCAGGGGTTGAAGCTCTTGCTTGTAAACTGATTTCATGATCTGAACAGAGCAGCTGGAGAAGCAGTGAGGTGCAAGATGACTTAGACATGGGTAAGAGTTAGCAGCTGAGGTGCAGACAGGAACAGCTTCCAGAAAAACGAGCTAAGCAACAAACTGAATGTTGTTGATGAAAAATAACACAGGTCTGCAAAGCTAGGTAATGGCAACTGCTCCATAAAATAACAATAACAATAATAATAATAATTTTTAAAAAGAATTTTCAGGTGTAAAGCTAAGAGAACTGAAGTCACTCAGATCTGTTACTTCCATAAAACTTTCAACAGCTCTTTTATCAGCCTAGTTCTGGATTGTTCCCACCTGCTGGACTGCACACACTAAGTTATTATTGTAGGGTTGCTTACGCATGCTGAGCTGCATTCCCATGTTTGCTGTTTGTAGGGTCACTCAGACATGCTGTCTGGATCATGACTATTTTCAAGCACCCTGGGCCGCGGGAAAGAATTCATTTATCCAAAGCAACAAAAGATATTTGTGTCAGAAACAAAGATATGAAAAAGGTACTCGAAGCCAATTTCTGGGCCAAGCTGCAGACGCACTGGGCAACACATTATTCACTCATCATAAGTTTTGCTATATGAGAACAGCAAAGTTATAATCAATTAAGAAAACAGAGTCTGACACTGCAATACTCTTAGCTTAGGAAAACCAAATAAAAGATCACAGCTTGTTCAAAAAGCTTATTTTGAAATCTCAGTATAAATAAGAGGTATAAACACATATCCTTTCAGCCAGGTTTTGGGTGAACTGTTGGATCTATTTGCTGCTGTGCAGAAAGCTAAATTAGCTTTTAAGATGAGTCTTTCATAAAAGGCCTTGGAATTCTCTCTTAGACCTCATTTCCTACATTTGAAATATTTTGATTTAAAGAATCCAGTCTGCTGCTCCTGTAATAAACTTAACATTTGCAAAGAGATGAACCTAATATGGTCACTTTTAGTTGAGGACACAATTTTTATCTTACTCTCAAGGCAATGTTATTGAGTATCCCTGCAAGTGAATTCCAGGCAGTATTGGAGATGGGCTAAACACAGTGCACCTGCAGGTTGTTTTGGCTTTAGGTTGCTCTTTGACTAGAAAGAAAATGTGAGGTTTGGATTAGCTGGTGAAGAGAAAGGGAGCCCCTGGCCCCTCTGCACTTGGACACTGTTCCTGAGGACATCAGCCTGCCAGGCTTTTTCTCCAGGTGACAGAAGTGCTGGGCTTTAGCTCGCACGCATTGTGCTAAAACAGCAATAAAACTGTGACAAACTGACAAAAGCAGGTCAATTCACAGCTCAGGCTGACACCACTTTTTCAGCCCATATTGGTCGATTACCAATCAAATTTCAGGTACAGGGGAGAGAGTGGAAGAAAAAGGCAGCACTGAGATACATCAAGATACGGCAATCACGGCTCCCTTAGGGACCCAGGCAGCTCCACCTCTTCTCTCTGTTTTTTGGCAGCCTCACCACTGCAGGTATGCGTGTGATAGCTGCTGGGAGAAACCCCTGGAGGCACCCACAAACCAGGCACCTTACTGACCCCCCAAGCCAGACAGCAGTGAGCCTGCAGGGGAGATCCAGGTGCATGCTGTGAGGCCTGGAATGCCAGAACCAGGTTTCTGAGACAACAGGAGGGCCCTGTGCTCATAACCTCCCCAAGCACCAGTTAGACTAAGGACCATTAAGACATCCCCATGCACATCAGTGCATGAGGATCTCTCACATGTGGGGTTGCTTTTCTTTGCCATACTTTCTCGCAGTCCCAAAGGAAGGCAACCACTCACACCACACAGTGTCTCTGCTTTTAAGCTGGCACGTTCACCCACTGATAGTTCTTTTTTCACTGTGTTCAAACTTTGGTTAAATTAATACTTTACAGTAAAAAGTAGAGCTAATCATATCATTGCTTCAAGAGAATAGCTGTGACTGACAACCTCTCTGAAAACACAAGCCCATGACTCAGTGCACACAACACAATTTGCGAAGGGCAGAATGAAAACTGCCTGGAAAATAACGTCAAAGTAGAAGAGGGAAAATAATACACAGGATAAGAGTGTAAGAGGCAAAAAAACCCTCTTAACCCCCAAATGTCATCTACTCTCCCACTACAGGTTGTTCAGAGGAAAGAAGGATGCTACATCCTCCCATTCAGATTTAACTGAATTCCTATCCATTTTTACTTTTAATGCAAATTTGTTTGTCTCAAATTTGCTGTGCTGCCTACAGAGAAATTACTTGTACTCATAAAGTGTCTTTTCTCCTTTTGCATTATCAGAATTAACTGTCTGTCATGGCCCTATGAGCTCCTCTTTCTCAAAAGTGTGGGAGTGAGGGCTGGACCTTGGCTTTCAGGACCAGTCCTGGATCTCTGAGTATTGCAGGGTTAACATCACATAATTCCTTTCATAAATGTATTTTCTGATTGGGAAACATGTCACACAATATGGCTGCTGCTATAAAGTAGTAACAAATAAATCCAAGGAGTCTTTTGCCTTTTTAAGGGAAAAATATAACAAAAGTTAAACAACTCTTCTCAATTAAACAATGACTAAAACCCATAGCAGCTTCCTTCATCCAAGCCCAAGGCAAAGTTCAGAAAAGCAGCTTGCTTAATCCAAGGGACAAGAATTACTTATCCTTCCTTCCCTGACTCATGCAAGCCACTCAATCATCAAACCTCTTCCTTTCAAAACGAATTAGTTTGGGGATGGTTGTGGGAAAAAAACCTTTATATTTCTAAACCTGATTTCTGTACCAAGTATCTGCACTGGGAGCAACAATGGTAAAAAACCAGAGTTAAGCTGTTTCCCACCAAGCTTTCAGTGGTGCTTATGCTGATGTTTCTACCACAATATCAAACAAAATTCATCTCATCCTACAAAGAAAAGAGATAATTAGCACTTATATTTTCTTGTATCCCTTTCAGGAAAGCTGAAGCAGGTGGAGTCACCATCCTAATAAGAGAGTCCAAGGTCTGAGAGAGGGACTCTGGGAAATGCCTCAAATAAAATAGATGGAAAATTCTCAGAAAGGCAATTCAGGCTGCTTGCTGCCACCAGAGACTTCTGAAGTTCCAGAAGCTGGGCACAGAGTGAGAAACCTACAGGTGAATCCTTCCAGAGAAAGCAGAGACATGGATGGAAACATCGAGAGCCAGACATACAATTTGTTCAGTGATGTTTACTCTCCAAGTTCCAGGAATGAATTGTGATTACAAATAGTCCTTTCAGTGCTACTTGGCAGGTACAAATGTAAGGCCAGTCAGTTTTTATCTCATAGCTGAACAAATAGCTGGTCCAGAAAATACTACTAAAGACATAGGCCCGAGTGCTCTGACAATGTGTGTAATTGCCACTATACTGGGCTTCACAGAATTCCACCTATTTACATGAGCTGTGTGTACACGTGCTTGTCCAAGTGGTTTTCCATGGTCAAGAGCCTATTAGGTTTTCATTTTAATTGCAGCTGGTAGCATTGCCAACTCTTAATGCTGCCTGACATTTCCCAGCAATTCCAGTTGCTTTAAATTTTGCCAAATATTACCAATTCAGGCTGAAATTGGTGTCCTGGATGTGTACCACTGTGAAGAAATTGTCACCAAACCCAGGTGCCCCTTCCAAGGATGAAATTAAAGGAAAATACACTGCTTGGCCTTTGTTCAATACATATATACACTTCTCCCCTCAAATTTTATTTCTGTTTGATTTCTACCACCTAATTGCAGTGTTGCACTCTTTCCACTACAGAAATTTTGCAATTTAGTGGAAGGAGAAAAGGAGGGGATGTCCCACTGTTAAGACGGTGGGCCTTGCTGCCCACTGAAGGGGATTATGTATCGATCTGCTCCTTATCAATTCTCCTCACACTGGAAGGAGCCTGTGCCTTATCTTTCCAGTTGGACTGGATTCGCTCTCATTTGATCACTGGAGGGAAACCTAGACATGGCCAAGGGGTGGGACAAGAACATCTGATCCTGGTTTGTTGAGGACTGTGCAGTAAGGCACATCTCAACAGGAGCAGGGTGCCAGGGCCCTTAGCAAACTGTTCATCACCAATGATTCACTAAGCTGTGTTAATTGACAGAAATTACAACATACCTGTTAAAAGATCCTCGTGACCGGTTATGTTATTAGGCGAGAGCAATCCCTTAGCTTTGCAAAAACGTTCTACAGTTCTTATGTGTTTGACTTCATTTTCAAGGGGACAGGGTAATAATAGACAGCCTGCTAAAACAGATTTTATAATAAACTATTATTCTATAAAGTAATTGGAGAGGTTATTAGAGACGATGATTACTTTGCGATTCTATCTAGAGAAATTATTATCAAGGCCTGTCAGCCTGCTTGATGGGACTGCATTTATACCCTTTTTTGGGAACCACCCAGTATAGTGTCTGTTTCAAGTCCAGAGGAAAGTTGCCTTGTTAGCCACAAAAGCCTGACTACCTTTTTAATTTGGACCAGACCATCGATGATCTAAATTTACATAGCTCCAGTGATGCAAAATTTCAGGAAGATTTAAAACAGTGCGAGTTCCTGTCCCTTCACCCTGAAGCCTTTTCCTGGTCTTAAAATCAAGAGTCATACACGGTTAGAAGGGGAAAAGGGATTTTACCTTGGTATTTATTTTAAGGATCTTTAGGTGCACCATGTTCAGGTGGAATGCACCTCAATGCACATCGCCATGCACACCCCCAAAAGATCTGGTATAACATTATAGGTCTTACTAATTAGCATATCTATCAAAGATTCCCCAATGAGAGGCTCAAGTGAGCCCCCTCCCCAAGGAACCTTCCCCTGGATGATTCTATCTTAGTTTGCAGAATGTGTTCTGGAGAGGACCTTGGGGTCTGGGGCACACTGATCCCTAACTACGAAGCTTCTAAAATGTTTAGTCTCCTAGCTGAACAAACAAGTCCAAGAACGTAGGGAAAAAGCACTAGGAATACAGAAGTTGTAAAAAAGTGTAACAGGGGTATGAAAGATAAGGCAAAAAATCTTCATGGCATCAATCCGAGTGGGGCTGTGCTTACATCCACTGAAGATGTGGAGATTTGCTTTAAAACATGCATGAAACTTTGGGAATTTGAAAAAAAAAAGTATCCAGAACCCACAAAAGGGAAAAGAAAACAGAAGGGGTGAAGAAAAATTACTTAATTCAGTGATATTAGGCATAGTGATAAAAGAAAAACTTCAAAAAGCCTTGAGTGGAATCTATAAATAGATAAATAAAATATAAATATATTGATTAAGGTATAGTTAACACAGTAATCTAAAATTTCCTGGAGACTTAATGAGTTTGGAGCCACTAACTCTGCACCAAGCACAGGGGACCTAATCAGAATCAGGACTGGCACACAGCTCAAAATCATTTGAATTCTCTCTTACATTAGCTAGAAAAACAGTAAACAGTCAATGGCAAATGAGAAGTACAGTCAGGCAACATCAATGAGAGCAGCCAAGGCTGGGTCATACTGTATACTAAGAAGAGAGCTTGACCTTTGGAACTGAAATATAGGCATTTTAAGCTCCAGTGGAATGTATCAAAATGGCCTTTTTCAACTTAAATGCATAAAAGGTCAAGGGGAGGTCATATTTGGCTTTGAGTTCATCAGCACAGAGCATATCCCAGCCCTTTCTTTATTCATTCTCATTTTAAAAAAAGGCTTTTCAAACCTCTCTGGCATGGCATAAATATTCATTCTCCAGGGCCAGATTTTCAGTTGGTGTAAAACAGGATAACCACATTGAAATAACGAACCTCTGCCAATTTATACCATCTCAGAATCTGGCCATCCTGTTCACATTCTTTTAAGATACAGAAATGGCAATTTTGAAACTTTTCCTGGAGCAAATGCTTCCAACAATAATGATGCATGTTGAAATTTGAGACTTTGACATTTAAATTGTCTGGGGTTTTCTTTGAGAGGCATGGCAGGAGGCATCCTCCAGAAGAGCCAAGGAGAGAGTAAATACTGCAACAATCTACTTTACTGCTTCTCTATGTGTTCACCCTTCAATAGTAGCTTTATGTCTTTTTCAATATTCCCACAATTCTCCTCAGATGGGAAAAAACTTTTCTGTTCCCTTATAAATTGCTTTGAAGACAAAAAGCAAAAGGGCCACTCACGAATAGCACTGGCACGTGAGACCAGTGAGGAGAGACCCAGTAGATACAGCAGGACTGTGCATCCGTAGCAGGGCACCATCCCCATTCTCCTACCAAACCAATTAATTATCCAGAAACTGGATGAATGCAGGGGGATCATCCAAAGTCAAATGAGTGGCCATCTTAAAGAAACAAGCATCCACAATTACCTGCTTTGAGTACCAGTCTCCTTTCTAAAGGAGGTTTTTCACATTCTACTCTCTTAGTGCACTAAGAGAATTTCTAATATATTGGTAAAAAAAAAAAAAAGTGCCTCTCTTTTCTAGGATAGAGGATGCATTTGAAGAAATAAAATAATATTGAACTTCTGCAGCCCTGAATAGCTATTTTTATCCTAAAGTGGATAATAAATAGGAGTTTCCTTTTCTTTATTTTTATTTCCATTCTGAAGAGTTCAGATGACACTATTCAACAATTTTCAGAGGCTCTTGGGAAAAATATGGCCCACCACAGGTGGCATTGGTTTTCTTGTGGCATTTCTCAGACTTTATCCAATTTCACTTCTGTCCCTCAGCATGCAGGACAATCAACACAAAACAGTCAATATAGCCCCATATTGAGAGTCAATTCCAAGGAAGAGAATCTCATTTTATATTTTGTCTGTAATATGCTTATCCTTAAGTGAACATTTTAGACACAGATTCCAAATTATGCATTCATTGGAAAGATTAACTCTGATTAACAATTCATGCTAAACAACTGTGTTTAATTGGATTTTTGTAAGTAGCTAAATGTGAATGCTTCTCAGTTCTTCTATGTGGAAAACAAAACAAAAACTAATTTTAAAATATTTAATGAGGAGCAATCTCTGTGTTGCTGACCTATCTTCACTGGTGATGAACCCTTCCTCTCTGCATTCCCCTGCATGCAAAGTTCCCCATATCTAGTCCTAATAATGGTTAAAGTTATCTGTCTAATCAAACTAATTAGCACTGGTGAACAGAGACATAATCATAATAGAAAGCAAATGCCAGTTTTACAAAATGAAAACGCCATATGTGCAGTAATTAGTGAACCACACGCACTTTTTATAAATCATATTTATTAGTTCGTAAACAAATCAAATCCTAAATGAAATGAACGTTACCATTACCGAGCACCAATGAATAAACAATGACTGGCCCTGCTGGGTGTGTTGTACAAGGGGCTGTGGAAGGGCACCCCCCTCTTCTCAAAGTTCCCTTAGAGGTGTTTATGGCTTTTTACAGAGGACTGTGTCCCTTCTTTAAGTCACAGCATGGATGAATTAGCTGACCTAGGGAAGCTGCATTTGGATCGTATGGGCTGTTCTTGACTGCAGAACAGATGGTCATAAATTAGGATATTCAGGCTACATCCATGATGAAAAATGTAGTACTAATAAGTGCTCTAATAATGGTCTACAGCAGACCAGGTTTCACCAAGAAATTTAATGTGGATTTTGTCACCTTGCATAAAGGATGATATAGTATAAACTATATTTAATGGCAACACCCAGCCAGCAGAGGCACACTTTCAGCTGCCTTCAGACTCAGCATACAAAGGGCACTTTTACACCTCAGACACAGACCTTAAATACACAAGTATTGGAGAGACACACGGCCCAGAAACACGGTGTTGGAGGCTCAGCCTGAACAATCTGACTCAACACCCACAGGAAGACTTAGTTAAAATAAAAAGGTTTGTAATAAATACCACATATCATTAAGTATCCGATCACAATTATCACAGCTTTCCCCTCCCACAGGGAATACTGGCAGCAGAAAAAATGGTGAAAAGAGGTATTTTTGGAGGCACAAAAGCTACTTCATTCCTCTAGCTGTTAAAATAGTCTAATGGTTGAGACCTTTACATTAAGTACTCTTCAATTTAAGAGATCCTGGACATTTCCAAGCTTTGGGAAGAAACCAGGTTTCCTTTCTATATTGTGGCTTAAAACACTGCAGAACCTGGTCTTTTGGGTTCTTGAACCATTTTGCTCTTGGCAAAATGAAGCCTTTGACTTCCACACCTTCTGCAAACCAGATCAGACCTTGTCTGTTCCTATGTCTGCAGACACCCAGATTTGAGTCTGAGCTCAGTTGCCTCCTCCTTTCCAAGGTTGGTGAAGCAACGTTTAGGAATGGGCTGTGCACATTCTGCTCTGAGGTCATGGCACAATATGTTCTCAAATCCTCGCCTTTTGAGGTGAGAACACAGTGGGAACTTGGGAAGAAGCACAGACCAACTTTTCTGTCAGTGGCAAGCCATACTATTCCCTTTGGTGCTCATTCTGAAAACATTAATTAGAGTGGGTATCTAATGTGACTCTCCTGTAGTTTGTACACGAAGAGCTCAAACTAATCTCACCCCGCCCCAGCAATTCCAATGTACTCTGTTACAATGTCTGAAACATTAACAGTGAATTAATTATAATTGTGCAGTGGCGCCTGGCCACTTTGCTTTCTGTCTAGTTTATCTTTATTTTAGACTAAAGAAAACAACAATGAAAGAACAAACACGCAATAAAATCTGTGCAGGAGATAGAAAGTAGAGTATCCCCATCTTGGTTCCCCTCTTGGCCATACCCCCCCCCATCTGGGCAGAAATCATGCTTTTTACATTTAAAAGTGCAATGCAGAGACAGCAGACCCAAAGCTGCAATCATGCTGTGCATTTAAATTTGATCCCTTTTTTGTTTGTTTATTTTCCTGTACTTCTTTGGATTGGACAGGAAGTTTAAGCATTGCAATAAAGAAACAAAGGCCACTTTCATTGTATATTTGGCCTGGCCAAGACTAAGAGGTAATACCCATATTGTGAAAAAGCCTGAGCAGGAAGGTTTTTTGCACATAACGGCTGAAATGAATCCATGCAATCATCTGAATAGTTGTGCATTTTCCAAAACACAGTCTCACCAACCACACAGGGTCCAAAATGCTCACTCCAGATTCTACGAAAAAACTAATGAAACTGCCTTTAAAATTATTCTATTTTGAAATAATAGTAACACAACAGCTTTCTCCCTTTAGTTCTTCGGAGCTCCTTGGGCACTTTTATTTATTCACACTTTCAAGCAAAGCTTTCATGAAATCTCTTGTTTCCGAGACCTGGAGCTCTCCCCCAAAGTCCATTAAGGCCCTGGGATAAAAATCACAAAAGGCTGACCACTGCAAAGTGTATGGACACCTCCCAGCTCGGATTGACTCCAATGGTTGGCAGAACAGCCATATGAGACTGCCTGAATGGCCTCACACATCTTAGCAAGGGGAATTTTACACTCTGATACCAGCAGGACCTAAGGATAATCCTAGCTCTGTTGGAAGAACTCACTTTAAAAACATTTTTCTCCCTTTTCACCCACAGGTGATTTGAATCTGTCTGTCATAGTGATGCCTTAGATTTTAACTTTTGTATTTTTCAAATCCTGTACTGCCTAGTGTGTAACTCTGAAGTTTCGTGTGGCCTGTTAGCTGCTGTTCTCTCGTGCTGGTTAGACATAACAAAGCCTCTCTAGGTTTGCTCTTCAAGGACACCTTGATTGTCCCAGGCCCCAAAATGTGTAAACTAAAAGCCTTTGAAGAGGAGGAGCAAACTTGGGGTAATTACATCATGAACTGAAGTTATAACTGGAGAATTAACCCCGATATGCAAATGGACCAAACTTATAAAAGTGTGAAGAACCCGTGACCCAGGGTCCATCTTGAGTGGAGCCCCTCATTGGTTTACACTCCCAAGGTGTACCTTTGAAGGCCCTTCAAATAAATACCTACTTTTATTCTCTTAGTCTTGTCTAGCCTCTGTTTTCAGGTAGCCGCTTCCAGGCATCAATGGAGCAGAGAGGTAACAGAAGGGGAAAGGAGGAAAGACCTATAACATGCCAGTGAAAAGGAGGTGTGGGGAACCTTTGTGAAGAAAGCAGAAACAAAGCCACTCATACAAATACCTGTGGGCCCCAGCCTGTCAAGCCCCCCCCCAGCGCTCAAATGCTATCAGCCCTCTATTTTACTGCTTCAGGAGAGTAATTTTGGCCTCATCACTGTGCAGAAGGCCTAAAGAAACTGGAACTCCCACTGGAAGTGCAGTATCAGAAAATATGACAAGACACCCAGCCAGTGCTGATGGTTCAGCAGGAGCAGTCCTTTTCCTGATGAAGCCCAGTGGGGATTTTTTGGTGAGAAAAGGGAGCTGGCACAGGGGAGATACCTGACTCTGCAACAGCCTGATGAGTGACTACAAGAGGCACTGAAAAGATTCTTGTAGATTTAAATAGACATTAACTCTTGGATTAACTAAATGGGACTCATGGCTGCTTCACATTAAAGCTGGTAGATATCAGCGATCTGACCCAGCACTGTAAACAGCAAGACAGAGCTTTAATTTGCTTATTCTTTGAAGACCGGCCTTTTAGCAGTCTAATAAAGAAGAAGACTAATCTACACAGGATAAACTACAGTATGTTTTAAGTAATTATACTTCATGGTTAAACAGTCCTTACTGTGGGAGGACAAAGACCAAAAAGATTAGTTCATGCTAAATATTTCTCTTAAGTGATGCTATTTTCCCCTTCTAATTTGGTTTTCTTACAACAAACTTCACCTTCACAATTATTCCCTTGATTACTGTAAGAATGCCAACATAATTTAGTATTTGGGGCTGGTACACAGAGCCTGGCAAAAACCTGACTCAAGCAAGTTTTGCTGCAGATTGGAGATTCGGCTTACTGCACAGAAAGCAGTTTTCTATATGAAAACTATTAAACTATATGAAGAGTAATTAAAAGCATCAATTAAGGATGTGAAATACAAATAACTTTATATTAGCCAGAAAACTTATTCTGACATACTAAAATGGGTGCTTAAAAGAAACTGCAATGTGGGCTGCCACTTATTCAGAGCTCTAAGATACTGCCAAGTTGTGTCTAAATGTATCATTTGATGCGGTATTTATAGGAAAATAATTTATTCTTACAATTTAAATTAGAGTAATACACTGTCACTATGTTCATTTGTATGGAGATACTCAGAAGTGCCACTGCTATGCTGGCAGTTATTTTTAATTCTGCAAAAAACCTTGTCTTTCTATGCGTGGAAAGACACAACCTGACATTTTCTATTCAGCTTTCCCAGAAAAAAAGGGCAACAACGCTGTGAGTTGCCCCCATGCTTTGTCACATTTTCCTGAAATAATTCCTTTTTACTATGAAACAGTAACAACTTAACTATATTTAACAGCTCTATGGCAGAAATTTCTTGGTTTATATATTGTTGTTTAGCTTTTTCCTATGAAGGGTGACTGCGGAAGGTTGGATTCCTTCTCCCCACAGAGCTCCATCCAAAGAACAGAAGAGGTCATTTGCACTGGTCTTTGGCAGAATACAACAAAGCAGTTACCCATCATCTGACATGCAACTGTTTAAGAAGGTTATAAATGAGATTTTTATGGAAAACAAGAGTTAGAACAAAATACAACAAAGCAGTTACCCATCATCTGACATGCAACTGTTTAAGAAGGTTATAAATGACATTTTTATGGAAAACAAGAGTTAGAACAAATTTTGGTTAAGCTAACCTTGCTGTTAGTAACTGCTACTCTCTAAAACCTAGTTCTGCATGTCAAGATGTTACCGACTTACCACATTGCTGGCACCTACTTAACACAATCGTAGGGAGAAAGATGCACAAAAGAAAATTCTGGATCACTTCATTCCAAAACAAGAAAAACCTCTCTTAGAATGTGTGTACAGCATTGGGGGACAAAGAGCTGCTGTTGAAAAAAGCAGGACACCAGTTGTGTTCTGGCACTCACCCTTTGCTGTGGTTCTACTCAACAAAATAAGTTGTCTTTAGCTTGTCTTTGAAAACAAAAAACCTCACAAAGAATTCATGAAAACAAAGAATTCTATATGGCAATGAAGCAGAACACTTTTTTTTTTCCTTGTGACGCCCTCCATCTGTACCAAAAGACAGAATAACAGTAGCCTGATACATGCACCAAAAGAGGAAGGTCACGATACAAAACAGCGTGCACTGAAGGATTGGTCCTGCAATGTATGGCATCACATCCATGGAATGATGTGGTTTAAGGATTTATGATCAACCCATGCAGAAAAACTTTCCATAAAGTTCTTAACAGTTGGTGTGTCTCAAGGTAAGCTTTTGGGGGCCTTGTGAACTAAGAAATTACTCAAGGAGGAAATATAAATGAAGTATTCCCCCATCTTCATGAGGGAGAACAAATGCTGGTGACTGTGTACCTCACCTATGGGTGTTTAACAACACAGAAGAAAGAAAAAAGAAGTAGCAACATCTCTGCTTTTTAAGATAAATGCACAATTTTTCAAGTGCAAGGTTACACGTAGCCCTGTGGTCCGATCTGCAGTTTCAGATGAGTTACAGCAAACACATGCTGACAAGCCAGTTGGAGAGCTTCAATTCAAATATACTGGAACCTGCTTCTTTACAGCTCACTTTCCCTCTGCACTTACCCATACTGGTAGGCACCTACTTATTCCTCAGTTTTACTACATGAACATGCTTATTTTGAAAAGCCTATCTCTCACTTGCTGAGTTTAACCCTTTATAACACCTGCTGTAGCTGCATCCCAAGATGTTGTTGGAAGAAAATGGAGCTAAAAAATTATAAAATCCCTTTGTCAGCTTGTCAAAGGAACAATCCAAATTGTGAACCCAAGTCCTAATCCACCTTTACTCAAATCATGGTAACAGCAGGCAAAGTCCTTATCTACTCCTACTGCAAATCACAATCAATTGTATTAAAATACATTTTAGAAACACACATGCTGGATCACCAGCAGAACAGCAGTCCCAGCTCATTTGTATTTTTAAGCAAGATTTGATGGTACATCTTCCATCCAGAAAAGTAATATGTTAACCCACTGCCACCAAATCCCTAAGAGTCTCATTTTGATTGTACAAAAATAATTTAGGGAACCTAACAGTTTAAAACTGTCTTTTCTGGTGCCTAAGTGCTTCATTTTAATAGATATTAGCTGTTAAAGATACTCATTTTAACAATGACATTTACAGCTTTAACCAGTCTATCATTGAGCACAGTGCATCACTTAGCAGGATAGCACTGTTTAAAAAATAATCTACCTGCTTTAATGTATATTGGAGTGTATTAGTTGATGTTGAATGAGGTCATTTTAACCCTTCAGCATTTTTCAGGAGCATGAATGCATTTCAGACCCTTTTAGTTCAACATTGCACTAAAAGATTCTTCCACACAATCAAATTATTCACTTACATCTCCCCTTCCATTTAAATTCCTTTCCATTAATTCCTTTTAATTAATTAAGCCTCACAACATCATTGCAAAGTGTTTAAGAGCTACCATTGCCCAGTTTGAAGTTGCAGGCCATATCCATTTGAGATGGATGGAATAACTCTTACTACTTTGAAGCAGGCCAAAAAGCTGGGCTTTTTAATATCACAGAGAAGACTCCCATCAATTTTCCAGGGACAGGGTCGAGACACAGATGACTGAACCGAAGCCACACACTGCCGCATGACATCATAAACCTTCTGAGAGATCACAGATGTACAGATTCCTGTGTATCCGTAACCACAGCCCTACCCTTCTTTTGAAACAAAATCATGGGACATCAGATGATGAAGAAAATGTCAACAGGCTGTATAAACATGCAGTGGAAATCTAAGAAGCTGATTCCTCCTTTGTTGCTAAAGACAGAAGAACTGCCATGTTAGATCAAACAGTAAATCCAATTAACACAGTATCCTCTCTCTCACGGTGGCCAGCTCTTAGGAAATGATACCAAAATTATGTTATGCCATCTCAGTTTCTTAAAACCAAAAGTTTAAACATCTTTCTAAGCCAGACCTTGAATCCAGGTCAAGTACTTTTAAACAAACCTGCAGCATATTCAGGTTCATCTCCATTCCTGCTCAAAATGGGGGATAGGATATGAAATGAGGGAATGGGTCCCTGAGCGAGATGGAGCCTTGGCCCTACACGGAAGGAAGTACTGACTGGAGGTCATCTCCTGACTCCAGAGCATCCATGGGGACAGTCAGTGTGTCTCTGGGAGCAACTGGTGGAACGTATAGCGCTCCTATGCAAGGCTGTGCCTCTCCATTTCCCCCTGAATTCTTGCAGGCAACAAAGCTGCTGTCATCCCCAGGGGCAGAATTCCAGCCCATGGGACACTCTGAGGAAGCCTGTGGAGTCTGGGAGGTTATTCCTGCACAAAAGCCCAAAGACATCCCCACAGTGATGTAGGCTGCTGTCGAGCTGCTTCCAGGAGGCATCTCACATGACTTCCAAGCAGTGGAGCTGACCACAACTTTTAGGCCCTATTGGGCAGCCATTTGCCAATAATGTGTCCATAGGGGCGTGTCTGGAACAAGGGAGCAGCAGGAGGCAGGGCCGCACATGCTCCGCCGGCTCCTGCTCACACCCCTTTGAGACGGGTGAGGAAAACTTTGGAGCGCCCCTGAAACATGGCCATGCCACTAATTTATGCGGCAGAATAAATATTTTCTCTTCTGTTTTCTCTCTTTGCTTAATAATTCGGAAAATTCTCCTTGCTTTCCCAGCTGCTGCTGAGCAATAAGTAGCTATTTTTAGAGAGCTAATCACTGCGACTCCACAATATTTCTTCTGAGTAGTAAAAACTCATTTGCCCTTGCTTAATCTAAGGCAGTTTGCTGTGTAGTTGTTGTCAGGGCTCCCATTTTCCAGTGAGCATTACTTTGACTATATTGCCATTGAATTTCTCTGCCATTTTAGTTTTCCAGTAAAGGGAATGCCCCAGACATTAGGTAAGGGAATATTCTTCCACAGCACCTTGTGGCTATTTTATATTTGTCCCTCTTGCTGTATGGTCACATTCTACATATATTAATGGCTGTGATGCTCAGATTTCACTGCACTGATTGGGGCTTGGGATAAAGAAACTCTTTAGATGGGGGTCATTCTGTGCAGATGTAAAGTTTGAAAAAGGTGCCCAAAATTTTTTAATATCACATGTCATGTCTGAACTTCCTTATGAGGAGCACAGCATAAACAGTGGTTTAAATACAGGTGTCCAAAAACTATTAGATGGATAGTTAAAACCAGTCTTCTATTGTTCTGTGTAGCACATTGCATTTCTTCAGAGGTTATCACACCTTTGCAGAAGAGCAACTGACCACAGAGTTATTATTCCTTAATAACTAAAGGTTAATAAAGCCATTTTTCAGACACAGAATTAAAAAAGAGACTAAAAAGTGATCTTGTCCTGAAAATGATGTTACACTGTGTACAAAATTCAGGTTTGACACATGGGTACAAACAACATGTGAAAAGATAATTTATCAGGCCCAGTTCAGGAAAGAATGTCCTGTTGTAGGAACACATGCTTCCTTTTATCATTTGGTGAATCATCTCTTCTTTCCTGAATAGCAACAGATTTAAGTTGTCTGATGTAGCCTCATGAATTAGAAGTTCTAATGCTAATTAAGTTCAATTTATTTGGTCTAGGTCTACCTGAAACAAGATACTGATGCATCTGCATACAACAAACGATAGCTTGAGCATCTGCAGAATAAAATGCTGGCCAGCTGAAAGGATACAATGAAGACAAAAAGAACTTGGGGATACCTTTTCCTTCAGCATACCATGCTAAACTAAAGAGGAAATGGGATTAGATTTCCACAAGAAAGCTGAGTATAACACCAGCTAACACATCCATTAGTAATCACAAGGTTTTAACAAGCTTAGAGCTCTCTGCAACAGAGGCTGGACATCCAAGGATGGAGCTGGATAAAGGAGGTAGGTAGTGTCCTCCTACAGAATGCTGAAGAGTTGCTCATAGGAGCTACATTTCTCTTTGTGCATGGGAATAAATCACCTGAATGGGTCATGTAGGACAACAACAAAGCTATAGACAAAAGAACAAGCAAACAACTGGAAAATTAAAACACTCTATGCAATGTACCATCATAGAGTTCTGTGCACGTGTGTCTTTGTGAAAATATCATGTATGAAGTTCTGATGAATAGGTACAAAATTTGTTGGGTAAATATAACTGGGTTTTAATTATAAGCTTATATTATCAAAAATAGCATGTGCTAAAGAAGTATCTGGGACATCACTGCAGGTGTATTAAACCATTGACAAATTGCCAGCTTTTGGGTTAATAACTTTGCATAGGTTTGTTTTAGATACAGTGTGGGATGAGGGGTTTTTGTCCTAAGGGGCTGATATCAGACACTACACTTAGAATGTCCCTGTACTTCATCAGGGCAAGGTGATAAAAACAAAAAACATCCAAGACTGACATCTCAGAGGGTTTCTGAAGTGTTTGCATTCAGGCTCTGCAATTTCCACCAGTGTGTGAGGGGGAGTGTCCAGGGTGCACAGCAGATGACACCTGCTTGACAGCCTGTAACATGTCACAGAACAGAAGACTTAAGGTTAATATGAGACTGTGAAACGTCTACTTTTGTTTCCCATCTGGGTTTGTGTAAGAGAAAGAAAACCAAAAGAGCTGACAACTGACCACAAACAATGTCCACATATCTCTACTAATGGAGATGGCCATGGGGACAGGCCATTTCACCCATCTAGCCAGCAAGCTTGAAATCTCAACCTTACTGTCAGTGATTTGGGGTCAGTCACTCTGCTGTGTTTCT
This sequence comes from Corvus cornix cornix, assembly GCF_000738735.6. Classification (NCBI taxonomy): domain Eukaryota; kingdom Metazoa; phylum Chordata; class Aves; order Passeriformes; family Corvidae; genus Corvus; species Corvus cornix. Next base: position 51,841,876 of record NC_046335.1, read on the forward strand.
TCTTGTCCCTTGTCTGCTTAGGTAACAAGATGTTAACACAGAAATTCCCCAAACTGCTGATTTTTTGGACAAACAGCATGAACAAAAGCAGTCTGTGTGATTTTCTTCCAAAAATCAACCAATGACCTAGTGACTTCACTTCCTTTCATGGGGATTTCTTGCACGGGAAGCTAGAGCCACTTGAGTCACTCAGCTATAGGAATGTATCTCACTCTTGCTTGGACCAATTTCTACCAAAACCACACCAAAACTCTTTCTTCTTGCGTTATCTGACAGTGAGACCAGGACTGCCTTTCGCCACAGTCCTTCATCTGGGAAACTTTTTGGCACTGAGACCTTGTAACAGACCTTCCATGAACAGAAGCCAGGTCTGTGTGAATCTGCAGCTCAGATTTCCAAACTCCTCAGCATTAGCACACACAGCCCTGTTGATTTGTGTCCCTCCAGTTATGACACCGAGGTTGCAAATGTGGTCATTCCTGTAGAACTCATAGCCGATTAGCCGAGAGAACAGATGTGCTGCTCCTAAAATTTGCATTCCCCATTTCCACCTGTGAGAATAGTGCCATCAGTTCGCTGATTACTCGTGGAGATTTGAGCTTGAACTCCAGCCCCAAATCTTTTTACAAGAGCTATGTTTAACCAATCAGTAGTGCACTCTGCAAAAACACAACTAAGCTGGAGTTGGAGAAAACATCTGTCTCCGGTGCGCGCCATTGTGATGCTTTATGTCAGTTTGCATCAGTCAAGCTTGCAGTTTAACTCTGTTTCAGGGTTTTTTTTTACATGCATCAAAAGGTTTGTCATTTTTCTGTGATTTAGGTAAAGGTAGGTTAGGTAATAAAATTCTGTGGGCTGGCAAGCACTGAAGCAAACCTCAGCTTTTAGCTTTATGTTCCCAGATGCCTACATTTCCAGTGGGTAGTCTGTCATATGTCTAAAGAAAATGAATGCTAATGAAAGTGGTGAAAAGCTGCTATAATGGTAGAAAGTTTCTCAGCTAATATAACAGGTTCTGATAGAGGCAATTGATAGAGGTTTCCCAGAGTTCTGACAAAATAATTACTTAAATATTTATATGAGCAAAGGGTGGAGAACTGAGGGTGGAAAGGGGGCATCCATTTACAAGTCTGCTGTAGAAGGGATCTTCTGGAGGCTACCTAATGCACAGTCTCACTGCCCTGTGAGTTCCAGGGGAAAACTCTTCCTCTATTCCCTAGCTCAGAAACCAGCTTGCTGCTGAGATACACTTCTGTATTACGTTAGGGACAAAGTAATGGATTTTGAGCTATGTCTCTTCAATGGAAATCCTTCTTTCCCCCTAGCTGCAAGGCAAAAGTATTTTGTCTGCTTCAGCCCAGAACTGTCATCACATAGGAACTGACCCCAGACTTTTCAGAAAATTCATAGATTCCATCAGCTTTTTTTCTTAAAATGTCACATTCTTCCACTCTGAAACATTTCACTAAATGCAGGAGCCACAGGGGGCAATGCATTGGCCTTGGCAAAGCCAAGACAGGATTAAAACCCTAGAGCCCATTCAGATCAACAGAACTATTTCCATTACACTAAGGGGATGGCAATGGGGAGGGAAAATTGCAGCTATTTTGCCAATGCATTTCCTAATGATTTTCTTTTTTTAATTGAAAACTTGAAAATCTGACTCATTTTCATAACTGACACACACACGAGCATATGGTTAAGAGAGAGTCAACTTTCCAATCAACCCTGCAGGTCTCCAGAGGTCTGCAACCTTCAGCCAGTAGTTTTTGGAGGATGATGTTTCATTAGTGGATCAAATCCAGACTTGAACTGGAATCCAGCTGGCACACACAAGGCCCTCAAGCTGACAAGCTGTTCCTTGGAGCGTTAGCAATCCTTTCCTCTCCTGCCCTAGCTTTAAAGCCAAACTTTGGCAGTCTGATGGACTGTTTCACCATGGTATTTCACAATGATGCTGTAACGCCCACGTTTCTGAACAGGAGCGCATGGAGCTCCAGGAAATTCTGCATCAAAACTCAGCCTGAGCAGTTATTGATAAGCATTTTCACAAGTGAGTCAGGTCCCCTTGTCCTCTGGGAGCAGGGAGCTCAGATGTGCTGCCCCATCCTCCCCCACCTAGCTTAGGGACCTGGCTGAATCCCTCTCCCTTCCCTTGCAAACACCAACTCTGTCTCTTCTCTCGGCTCTTTGACCAGCTTCATTCTGAAAAGCCGCTGTGATCTGGTGCCAAAGTTCACATGCAGATACTGCCCCAGGCTGCTAATAGCTGTAAACCTTCCTCCCTTCTCACACCCTGCTCAAGTGCTCGTTTATGACTAAGCAGATCTTATCACAGAATCATAGAATAAGCAGAGTTGGAAGGGACTCACAAGGATCAATGTCCAGCTCCTGGCCCTGCAGAGGACACCCCAAGAGTCACACCATGTGCCTGAGAGCACTGTCCAAATGCTTCTTGAGCTGTGTCAGGCTTGGTGCTGTGGCCACTGCCCTGGGGAAGCCTGTTCCACTGCCCAGCCACCCTCTGCGTGTAGAACCTTTATGTTCAGGAGAAAGATTGGTCTTACTTCATTTCTTATGAAGCTCCACACCACTCACTACCTTCAGTGAAGGATAAAAGACGCTAAAGAAAAAGGTATTTTTTCCACATATTTGGTTTACAAACCACAGAAGTCCTTGTTTTTAAGTACAACAATACATAAATTGTTATATAAGGAAGCAGGCAGTGATGGCCTGTCCTCAAGGTGACACGCTCTGTGTGCGTCAATCACAAAGAAGAGCTTATTCTAACAGAAAGTGACCCCTCGAATGCTTGCAGGTTTTTTTGCCTTAAAATGATGGCACTTCCTGCACACCGATAACTAAAATGCTGGACTAGGACTGAGATTCAGTTTCTGGTGATAATTGTCCAGTGCCAACTGCCTTCTAGGTCAGCGTCTGCCTTCACACTCTAAAAGCAATTCACACAAACACTGGATTGCTCACTGGTGGTGAAGAAGCATTTCACAAACTTTGAAAGTAAAGACAAGAGCTTCAGGGTTTCAGTCTGGGTTCAAAATTTATGATGTTTTCTGTGCATCACAGTGCAAGGGTGTGTAAGCCAGTCTTAATGGAAAAGCTTTGGTGGCATTCTAGTTAGCTTTGATTTAAAGCTTAATTTAGGCCCTGAAAAGGGTTAGTGCATCTTTACAGCCATCTTGTAATTCTCCAAGAGTCCTGCCACGAAGTTAGCCAAGCCCACATTTCAACACGGCAGGGTCACTTTCAGATCAAAGAGGTACTCAGACAACTACCAAAACCCACTGAGAAAACTCTTAACACCTTGTCCAAAAACCTACCAAAAAGGAGGCAGGTCGTTCACGTTACTATTCAAGTCAGCCAAAGGAGGTGTAATGAAATAATGTATGTCATATACACATACATATATATAGTCACTCATGATGGTAAATGAAAACCGAAATTATAGGTTGGAAGTGGATCTAACTAAATATTTAAAACTCAATATTAGAGCTGAGAGAATAATTGGCAGCAAATAATTCACCCATGAATTTAGCTTCTTTTTCAGCTTGTGGAGTGTCTGCATACAGATTGCCATTTCCTCAGATTTGATCATTACTTTAAATGAGTCTCAGCTTTATAGTGTAATTCTTTCCCGTGTAGGTCGATGGAGAGGAGTCTCCAGTGCCTTCCTGACACTTTGCATCTGAAGGCTGATCTGCAGATGTATTGCTCTGGCCCACAGCTTGATGTGCGTGTTCTGCTTGAAAATCTGAGGGTGCCAGTACAGCATTTCATTTTTACAGGCAGTGGTGTGGGTGAAACCTGATCACTAAAGTACCAGGATAAAGCAAATAATAAGCAGAAAGTATGGCAGAAACGTGCTCACTTTTAAATATTAGCAGATCCTCAACACTGACAGAAAGGGCTGAAGAGGGAGTTTTTGCTTCTCCTTACTATAAGCACCTCCAGTAGCTCTTAGTTCAAAGTAGGAGATACAGTTTACTGGGATCAATACCAAACCCCAAGTGTTCCTTGGGAGCTGGGATGGAGGAAGACCATGCACCAGTGCAGGCTAGGGGCCAAAGGGGTAGAAATCAATACACTTTTCAGAAAAATGAGCTGAAGGCCTGGTGGGCAGCCCACAGAGCGGAGTGAGCAGTGTCCCTCACAGCCAACACAGCTGGTGGCCCACAGGGCTGCACTTGCAGCCAGCTCTGCACTGGCCTGTGTCTGCAGGGATGTAGCCACTAGGACCAGGCAGGTGATGACTCCTCTCTCATTCAGCACAGTCAAGGCTGTACCTGGAGCCTGGTGTCCAGTCCTGGGCTCCGCTGCACTGAAAATAAAGACCCTGACTTATTGGAGCAAGTAAAGCAGAGGCCACCAGGATGACTGGAGAGCTGGGAGAATGTAAGGTGAGGGGCAGCTGAAGCAATTGGGTTTGCTGGCTTCAAAGAAGAGAAAGTGAAACAGAGATTGCTATTTCTCTACTGCAACCTAACAAGATGGTACAAAAACATGGAGTCAGACTCTCCTTGACACTGCACAGCGATGATGCAAGGGGCTATGGACACAAGCTATTCGGAAAAGCTTTGTCACTGTCGAGGTGGAAACCACGGGAGCAGGTGGTGCAGAGGTGCTGTGGAGTGTCTGTTCTTGGAGACAGTGACATGTCTCCAACCCCACTGGACATGGCTCTGAAGAACCTGCTCTCACCAGACGTGCTCCAGCTAGGAGGGAAGAGTGTACGACCTCTGGAGGACCCTTCCAACCTATGCGCTTCTGTGATTCCCTGATACTCCAATAAATATTTTTCCAGTCCTTGGAGCAAGTCCAAAATATTTTAACACTCCAGATCTGTATTTCTGTGAGAATGTAAAGATTTTTATAGCGATTTCTGCCTATGAAGAGATTTGGAATATTAAAATCCACCCCAACAGAGATAGATTAGTGGGAAAGTGAAGGCAACAAAACCAAAGGTGCAAAATTCCTTAATGGTCGGGCTCTCTGTGAGCATATCTCAGCTCAGCACGACTGACTTACAGTCACCCTGATTTACACCAGCAGAGAGCTCCACATTGAATCTCAAGGCTGCATATATGAATGTGTTTCACAGTTAACATAACCTCATATATAGTGCAGCTGATTTAAAGACATCTAAAAAGTGCTGTCTTTCTCACTGTTGTACCATAGTAGGAACCTGTGTGCACCTCCTGTGATCTCTGACTCGCAATATTGTTGTGTCTGATGCAGAATTATTAGGTACTGAAATAAACCTCTGCTTTTAATGACTGAAAGTCATGCAAAGAGGATGCTGGACTTGAAAGCCAGCAGAAAAGCCCTAGGCTGTTTGAGAATTCTGATTCAAATTATTTAGTTATCTCTAGTCCTCTTAGATATCTATAAATATCTACACTCCACGGGGTGCTCATGCAATTTCTGATGGTTTACCAGACTGGAGCCACCTCCTCAACTGTAGGTTAGAGTTGTAACTCCTTGATATCGATGAAAAGGCAAGGGACTTAGTTATGAAGGTCATTTTTCAACTGAACAGTTAACTGGAGGGCACCACAGAATGAGTTTAGCTCTCTTTTGTCTCACAAATTTTGCAATCAAATAATATAAACTTGAACAAAGCCATTAAGGAGACCTCTTTTTCCCAGACGCTATGGAAAAAAATTAACTGACTTCTTAAAGTAAAAAATTAGAACATTTTCATTAACACAAAATGTTCTTTTTAATTAGGATTTTGCAAGCTAAGTCTCCTAATGAATGAAGGAATGGAACTTCAAAATTATTTGAATTGCTTATTTTTTTTTCCTCTCACTGAGAAGAGCAAATGTAACTTTTTCTGCTAAACATATTCACTTTCTAATTGGAGGGTTTTTAATTAACTATTTCATGGCTGGGGTTTCCATCAGCCTATAAAAATGCACTGCTATGAGATGGCTGCTCTCCTAAATAATCCTCAAGAGCTCTGAGCGCTTTAAGAACACAATGCAAACCATGCTGAGACGCATGGTGGGCAGAGATACAGGCAACTTACTCCTCCAGAAAATGGGTCCAAGACACCTCCAGGGGATATTTTTCCCTCTGTAAGGAAGCAGTTACAGAGCACAGAGGCTAATGAATATAGGGACGCATTTGTTGGGGAGACCCATGCAGCCACGGTACCTGATGCTGCTGCGGCGTGGCTGCTTTGCCAGCAGCAGTACTGGGCCCACACTCTGGATGGTGCCAAGAGAGGAAAGAAAGCTTTTACAGGGATGTGAAGGAAGGCAGCAGCCACAGAGCCAACAGACACTGGTGGTGCCACACGATAGAGCCCTGCCTGGTGTCACACGACCAGAAGTAACGTGATAGACCACAAGCAAACATGAAGCAAATTAGCCCAGGTGAGCACTTCAAATCTGGACACAGCTAGTAGAACCTGGCCACAGCAGAGAAAGTGTAGGGGTGCCACCAGAGCTGGAGCCCACCTCTCCAAACAAGCCATAGGTGTGGCACAGCACTGCACCATCTCATCCTGGAGGCATCAGAGAGGTGCTTGGTGCCACCACCCACCAAGAGCCAGCTCAGGTGAGTGCAGCACCTTCCCCAGTACTTCCAGCCCCAAGGATCTCAAGCAAGTCTCTCTGTCCATGATGAATCCATTCCCAGCAGGCTGATTCCCAAGGAAATACGACTCAACACACACTGATAGGAAACCTCACCCTGAAATGCCAACAGAAAAACACAAGCTGTGAGTCTTCAGCAAAAGGAAAGAAGTTGTCTAAAGCTGGCAGACTTGGTAGATCACGGTGCAATAGGAATGAGGTGGTGTTTTTGACCTGCTGGTCTGGCTCCCTTGCTGTAGCAGCTTCAGAAACCTTTTACATGGGCTAATAGAACCACATAACTGCATGCTGTGCCAGAACAGGCTATAAAACCAATTGCCAGACAGCATCATTAATCAGAGAAGTGCACTTGATCCACACAGATAGGAAGCTTAGGCAGATGGACTAAGACAGACAGAACATTGTGATATAAAAGACAGGTCAAAGCAAAGTTGTGGGAAAGGGCATGAACATTTGCAGAATTAGTAAAATCTGGGTTTTTTTCTAAAGGAAAACATTAGCAAGCAGTAAAAGAACAATGTGCAATCAATTATAAATGTAATACATGGGTAGCTGCTTGCTACTGCTCACGGACTTCAGCCTGACTCCACTCTTGTGTTTCTAACACTGTGGTTTTTTTCTATTCATTAAAATCTCGGTGGTATCCCTCTAGCTCAAGATATGGAGAAACCTCGGGTTTTAAGACTAGGATGATACTTCCATTAATGTCCATCAAAACACAAATGAGGTCTGTTAATTCTTTTTGTTCTTAGCTGAGAAATAACCAGTTTGCACTAAGTGTGGAAGCACTCACACACATGTGTTCAGCAAAGGGGTGTGAATGTTGAGAAGGCAGTGACCCTTCCTAAATCCTAGTCATCCTAGGCACAATGTACAAGAGGAGGGGGGAAAAAAGAGCCCAAAACTATTTTAATAAACAGAGTACTGGAAAGCAAAGGTATAGTGAAGGCAAAGGTTAAGATAAAACAGAGGTTTTGGTCAGATGTCTTAATCTATTTACACAGCAGGAGGCTTTCAACAAACTGCATTGCAAGATTAGAAATGAATTAGCACGTTCTGAAAACACACATTGAAGTTCAGGAACAGAGAGCAAACACCACACACATCATTTGTATCCAGTGCCCAGCACTAAAAGCAAAATCTAAGTGTTATTTGATGTCATGGTGGCCACACGCTAAAATAGGGCAGAGTAGAATCCAGTTGGAAGGGGGTTAAAATGACCATTTGGTCCCACTGTTCCTATACAGAACAGTAAGATATGAAGCTGTGGGATGGGAAGGCCCATATAGGGTCTGTCTGAACCAGAAAACACAGATGTCTTAAGATTGTGTAAAAATTACCAGATAAGCACAATGCAGCAGAGATATAAAGAACTTCAGAAGATGCTTTAACAGACTGGAATTATTTAAGGATATATTATACATACTAGTATTCGGGTAAGAATACATGCACATGTATAAGAGGTCATTAGACAATTAGAAAACGTGTTAAATTTGGAAGATAAAGTCAGATCACATTCAGTGTTTGCAGATATCATCTATTTAACTTAGAAGTTCAATCATTTAAATAAGTGACTGAAGAGTCAGATCTGGAACACAGTAATGCTGAGTGCAGTCCCAGAAAGAACAATCACTCCAGTTTCCTGCAGACTAGAAGACTGGGAAAATCCTAATGCTAGAATTAAATTTAGAAAAAATTATCTGCAGGTACTTTTTCATGGTTTTTTGGATATCCACTGTTTTACATGATCATCTTCAGAGTAGAAGCAAATGAGACACCATTTCATGTGAGGCACTAAAGATGTGATCATGTTACCCCATATAAAAACTTTTTTTTCTATTTGTCTCATGTCATCCTTGAGCCAGGGAGAAATACACAAGACAGATTTGGGAGAGGTTTTGCCCCATTCTTTTTGCAACACAAAGATACGTGTTTATGAACAGCTGACCTCAGGAGAGGAGACTCTGCCCCACACATGCAGAACTTGGCAGCTGTGGGGTGCTGGAAAAGCAGAGGTAGGAAACAAGGCACCAGTCTTACACTGTAGGTGCTCCTGGGTGTCAGGAGATATTTCTCTTTTTTTTTTTCTTTCATTCTGTCTTTTGTTTACTTTTGTGCATGTGCTGAAGGCTGGGTGCTTTTCAAAAAATACAAACCCCTCTCCCCAGAGAGCACACAACCCGTAGCACCGTGCAGCACAGCGCTGGCTGCAGAACCCTTTTTGTATTCCTTGTGCACTGGGCAGGGATTTTTTCATTTCATGCATCATCCATAGCTTGCCGCAGCAATTCCAAAAATCTCTACCACGCTCACATGAATACGAATAATTTAAATTCACATTTTTGCTTTTGGAAATTTATCATCATAGAAGTCGGGCTCATAAAGCAACTGTATTTCTGAAATTTCTCACAGAATAATCAAGTGATGGCAGTGCCCAACTAAACAGCCCCAACTCTTTGGTATCATACAGGCACTTTGAGCCGTGACTCCATCTCACAAGGTCAGCTACTGACAGAAATCTGTCACCAGCATTGGTGCTCACTCTACTGGTTTTTCTATGATGCTTCTTTATTTAGACTAATTTAATAAGCAATTTAAAAACAGGGGGACTCTTGCTCAGCGTAGAGGTAGGTCTCTTTTGTCTGCCAATGGCCAGTAGCAAATGATTTGGACATGAAATGTTGCTGTGGACATCTATTGAAGGGTTGGCCTCAAGTGGATGTTACTCCTTAGCCCCCATTAGAGTCCTCTGGGTTTTGGCCAAAGACCAAAATATTGCATTTCTTATGCATGGTTGTGAATACACAGGTGTTTAATCCTCCCTGACGCCAGAGAAATTATTGGCTTTCAGAAAAAGCAAAGCAAATTATAGCTCTGCCATAAGCAATGAGTCCCACAGTTTCTCAATTTTAAATGAGTTGGCCTTTGAGAATCAAACATCCCTCTCATTTCCTACCACGGGACCATGTAACCCACCTCTGACCCTACATCTGCCTCACAGCACAGGGATAGTGCAAGGAGAATTAGGTCTCGGTTTTGCACTATAAAATATTTTTTGTGACTAGGTGACTTTCTCATCACCTGTATCTGTATTGCACTCAACTGAGTGCTTCCACACCCAACAGTGCCTGCAGGGAAAAAAAAAGGGAGAAGCCAGAACAGAGAAGAAGGGAAGAAATTAATTGCAATACTTTTTCTGTTGAGCTCACCCCTGGAAGAGGGCCTGCTTGAGATTCCAGAAGCTGGGCACACAGGCTCCCCAAAAGATGCTAAAGAAATCTGCCCAAACAGTTAAACCAATCTTTTAACTACACACAGAGTGTTTAAGACAACCCACCTAAATTTTCCATTCAAGCAACAAAGTCTCCATTGGAAACAAAACATATGCACTGTTGAGATTTTCAGGAAGACAGACAACATTATTAGGACCTACCCAACTGAAAACTAAAATCAAGATTGGACCCTGTTCTTTCTTTCTTCAATTCTAGAATGAAAAATCTGATGTTTTTCGTGATACCAACCTGCTGATGGAAGTGGTGGGGTATCCTTGGGTACAATTCCAGCTGCCATGTGGTGTGCCCCAAAGGCATTTGTCACACAGCACACTGCAACTCCTGCCAGCCAGGCACCAAGGCTGCCTGCTGCCTCAAGGAGTTTTATCTAAAAATAGAAGCCGCTTAAGAAAAATGACCACCTCTTCAGAAGAACAGTCAGTTTCTCTCTGAATCAATTTAAGCCCAGGCACATCAATGAGATAGAGCTTGACCTAAAGAGCTCCACAGAAATCAAGACCTAAGGTAAGGTTGTGCCAGTAATATGGAAGAAGATAAGGAGGCCTGATCCAAAGGCCACTTAGGTCAGTGGCAAGCTTTAATGTTGATGTAAATGGGCTTTGGGACAGGCCACGCTAGAGAAAAGAGCACTCCTTATTATAAAAATAAGCGGCCATTAGAAATGGACTAGAAGTTACAGGAAATTTTTTGCAGACAAAACTTGCCTCTGTTTTCCCATCATCTCAGCAAAGCATTGGGCCATTTGGCTCCGTAAATGAGCAGGTGCCAGGTTGCCACCCAGCCCCAGCGAGCACCCAAGGGTCAGAAGCACACGGGTACCATTTGCCCAAGCTGTTTCTGCAGCTAAAACACAGTTGGACACTGGTCCAGCTGGCTTGCTGCATCTTTAGGTGCTTCATCAGCATAGCTGGGCATCCAGTCAGCAGCACTGCCCACCTGAATTGCTGCATACGTCCAGTTTGCATGAGCAACTGCAGGAATCCATTCTCCACTCACAGGGAGCAGTGGTGACTCTAATAATGAGAGAGGACCTGGGCAGTGGTAGAAAACACCAAACTTTCAGCCAGCCCGCCCAACCCCACAGCTGCTGATTCCAGTGGGTGCAAAGTAATTTTTGACTCAGGCATAATCCTCACTAAGTGGGGAGAGAATGCAAATATTTGGCAACAGGCAAAAAACACACCCGTAATTCTCACCCTCTCTGGCCCGTGCTGAATATTCCTCACTGAAGCTGTTAAACTGATAAGGTTATTCACTGACAAGATATGAAAGAGCAAATGCTCTGTAATTGAATACCATATGCCTCGCCACAAATAAAAATAACACAGTTCTCTCAGAGATAAAATAAAGAATGTAGTAAGAGAGTATTGTTAAACTGTGCTAAAACAATAAGGAGAGAGGGAATATGCAACTCACCCTGCTGGCTGCAATATAATTGGCTCATTAGGGAAAAGTGCACACAGGGACACATGAAGGGAACAGGAGATCACAAAACACTGTGACCCACAGAGCAGCGTGGACTTGGGGCACAGCTCCCTGACAGTGCTGCCGAAATGAGGGAGTTGATGGTGGGACAGAAAGTACTTGAGAGCCGTGGAAACGAGTGCATGCAGCTGTATCCAGCTGGCCCCTCCTGAGTTCCCTGTGCCAGCCGAGGGACACTGTTGCTCTGTGACCCTGGCAGGAGCCACATCTAGCCATGAGAAAGCTGCCCTGTGCTCTCTGACTTGGGAGCTGCCAGTTTGCCTTAAACTATTAGAGAGGCATTATATTGATTACTGCTTGATATTTGCAGGTCTACAAAACGTCCAAGGAGACACAGGAAAGTTTAGAGACTTTTAATTTGCTGTACCAAAGCTTTTCTGATGGTCCCAGAAGATTACACATTTATGAACAAGGGCAGCAACTATAAAAGCTTATTGTTTGCACTCAGCCAAACTTCATGGATTTTTTAAGTATGACAAAAGAGAAAATGAGTTACACAGATTTTCAATAACTTGAACACCAATCTCTGCTGTCCAAAGGGAATTACTCCAGTGTTCTTTCTTTGTCTACCTTGGCCTGGCTTTAAGGGTTTATCCTTGTAAACGACATCAGTAGTTACAGTTAACAGACCCAAATGAAGCTGCGGGGCTGAGATCCCTCTTGTCCTGGTGTGTCAGATGCTCCAGGGAGAAGACTAAAGATAGCAAGAGGAACTTTGTCAAGGTAGGCTCCGTGCAGAAGATAGGAGCAAGCAGTCTGCACAGCCCTTTCTTTCGCTTCAATGACACGTCAGAGGTACCAGGAGGATTCTCTCATCAGAGGGCAATGACACAAAGTGAGATTAAGGTAGCAATCCATTTTGCTTTTATGTGTTCAGCTGAAGTACAAGGTCAAAGACGTAAGATATTAAAACTTTTAATTAAGTGACAGTGGAATTATTTGCTTGCTCCTGGATTACATTGATGCAACACAGCCTGAAAGCTGCTGTTTAACATTTCCCTTAATTTCTGCTCCTCTCTGTTGGGGTTATACAGTAAATTGTTTTCAGGCACAGACTTGCCATAACTACTGAGAGGCATGCAGGATGCTCCTAAAACCTTCCCCACTTTCTGTTTTACTGAAATGGCAGAAAGGCACCAAAGCCATAAAAAAGGAAAGCATTGTTGCAATACAAACTAGTGCGGCTACACAAAAGAAAGTTTCAAACTGGGGGAAGGGATAAGGCAAGTACAGATATTTTCTTTGAAAACAATGGGTCATGAAAGATCCTGAACAGTCCCTATTCAATGGACAACAAGTAGAACCTGTTTTGGCAATACTGAGACAGGCACAAGTACATCAGGTGGCTCTGAATGGCTGGATTGGTCCATGGCATGCAGCCCTAGGAACACCCAGCATTCAAATGTACATGGTGGAGCAGAAGCAGACCCCACAGTCAGGAAACAGAGCATAAAATGCATGGCCATGGTAAGAATCAAACTAAGATGTGATTAAAATAAAAAAAGAGTAGGAGTACTGTTTTGCTTTCTGAGCTCTCTACTTTATTTCTATTTGTTTTTATGCTCCTGTAAGTAAAATCAACAACTTCTTTTTCCCCAATAAACTGAAGTTTTGCAGACCATTAATCCATAATATGGACAAAAGGCTTCGGGTGCATGTGAAACAAAATGAAAAATGGTCAGTCTGGTTCTTCCAGGAAAAACTGATACTTCACATGAGCAGTAAAGATTTTCCAACAAGCAGCAGCACACACGTTTCAGTGCAGACCCACAGTGAGTAGAGGGTAATGGCTCTGAATATCATTTATGCGCACTTAACTACCATTTAGTTAATGTTTATGCAGCATTTTGAAAATGTAAAGTGCTGTAAAGATGCCAAATGTTATTATTATTAATAATCCAAGTGATAAATATGACTCCAAATTCTCTACTTTATCCTTGTCCTCCATGTCAAAGGGGTGTTTGCACGTATAATAAGCACAGCAATTCAGCAAGACACTCACAGTGTCTGTGTTACTCAGAGTTCGTGAGTTTTACACGTAAGGGGATAAAGGACTAACTGGTTTCTCCCCAAGTTTACTGAGTGTTACAAACCCCACCCCCCAAATTAAGATGGAAGATAACGTTAAAATCCTACTTTTAAAAATACTGGGTCAGAGCTTTGCTGAAATATTTAAAAGCCTATTTGGAAAGGGACAGAGGTCAAAATGTTTTAATAAAATGTGTTTTCCTTTCCATGAATGTAGAAGAGGGCACAGGAAAGGACTTAAAGCCAGCAATATGTGGATATCTGCTGTCTGCCATGTTCCTACTGCACCTCCCACTACGGCAGTATGGACCATTGCTGGCTGCCCAGATTTAGAGCATCAAGCCCCCAGATCTGTGCCTCCTTACATCTTCACTTTGGCCCTCAGAGGAGGCCACCAGCCACAGAGCCCAATGTCACAGAAACAATTATCCCCTCAGTGATTTTCCCATTTCCCAAAACCACCTCTCTTTTATTTGCACATCCAGCACGGCATCAAAAAGTCAGGCAGGAGCCACTCCAAAAGCCACGGAGTTTCCCAGACACAGGTCCACCATGAGTGCTTGCCACCGCAGTGGATTACTCTTATTGCACTAGACCTCAGCAGGGAAAACAGTCTGTGAGCCAGGCCCTTCGGTCTCTCCTTTTATCCTCAGAAATGAACCTACTGGTGCTCTCAGAAAAGTGGCTCTTATTTCAAGGAGGTGATCAGTTTGTGAAGAAGTGATAAGCAAGGGAAGGGAATTTTTGTTCCGTATGTTTTTCTCAGGTTTGGAACGGCCTTTTTGATTGCAACAGCTTCACCACTGAGGCTAAACATGAAGTTACTTCTCTGATGGAAACATCTGCCCTTCCCCTTACTGGAAAACCAAAAGGACAAAACAGATTTCTAAAAGAAGGTCTTTTAAATATCTTCATTCACTTCAACAAACTGGATTTTCCTGAGTTCAGGTCCCATTCCACTGTTCTGTTACAGTGGTTGGATGCTGAACTCTTGGATGCTTGGTCCAGACTTTGTGACTGGGGACACAGACAGAGAACCTGTGGCTCAATACACCCTTTGAAGGCTTTCTCCAAGACTTAAAAAGACTATCTTAGTTTAAAAAAAGGAAAATGAGGGAAAAAAGGTCCCACAGAGACAGCCTGATCTTCTACTTTCTCACACTGCTATAAATCAAGAATAACCCCATGGACTTTGTAGGACTTGCACAAGTATAAAACTGCTAGAAATGAAAGGTTCACATTTCCTAACTGCAGCAGTTGGCTGGGTTTTCTTTAAATAGCTTCATTAATAAATACTTTGAAAAAGGGGAAAAAAAAAAGTGCTCTTCCTCCCTCAATACTAATTGCTAGTGCTCAGATTTAATCTTCAGCATTTATTGTGCTTCACCAAATCCCTAATAATCACCCCAGAAGACTCCTTAACATTGTTGTATAATGGGAAACAAGGGCAGGGTATTACTTTTTCATGTACAAAGATGTTTCATCAGGAGGCCAGATTTCTTCTATGCAGCTAAAGTACATAGAGCCTGACACTTTTAATTTCTTCCGTAATTGTGTCACAAGAGGGGTTTATGTCACTGTGCCTCTTTGCTGAATTCCAAGAGGCTCAATGCTATTCCCATGGTCATTGCCTCCTGCCTCTACTTTAAAATAATGAAGATTTGGGCTGAAATAAATTTGAAGATATCAAATAAGGACCCCTTGAGTTCCAGGGAAAGAAAATAAAGCAGCTTTTATTAAACTTGTTATGAGACCTTTCATGACCACTATTCTCGCTGTTCTCTTTGCTCAAAGCCTTTAGAGAATGGTCTCACTTTAGCCTAAACTCAGCTCTTTCTCAGCTCTCTAAGCCTCTGTAAAATTGAAGGACATTCACTCCAACACACGTCTTTAATAACTCAGTATGATTTAAACTTTCAATCTGCATTCCTGATTTCTGTAATAATTGAAAGGAATGCATTAGCAGCAGAAAAAAACCCCCACTTTTGCTTCATAAACTTTACCTTCATTGCCTCAGATTTTCAGTAGTTCTCAATATGTAAGTTTAATGGCGTGACCCTAACAAGAAACGATCAGCAAATGAAACGAACCAGTGTGTAGCTGCTCCACACGGCTACAAGTGTCAGCTGTGGCCTGCCTGCCATTAATTTTATTGTAACTCATTTCTTCAGGTTGAGTACAGCACGATTTAATGTTCCCATTCTCCCATTCCTGTTCTGCATGACAAATTGTTTTAATAAACATAAACCGGGTAATAATAAAGTAATAATAAGCCTAGCACTCACCTTATATCACTGCAGTTAAATTCTCCCACAAGCCAGCGCCGGTTACAGTGACAATTACAGTCGGGCCAATCCGCAGCCAGGCAAGCACAATGGACAGATTTAATATCGTTTGTAAATATGATTAGTGTGCTGTCATGTTATTGCAGCCTGGTATTTACATTTCTCTCTGGGGTTATTCACTACACCAAATCAACATTAAATAGTGCTCCCTTCTCTTCCCCTTAAATCAAATATACCTTTCTTTGTGCTCCACTCAGAAGTTAATGAAGAAAATGGCATCGATTGTTAATATTCAGGGATCAATCAGTGCTTTACATACCCCTTTTTTTTTTAAACAGATGTACATCTGTCTGTATAACCCTGGAAGATTTCTTTCAAAATTCATAATCTCCCTGCTTCCTCCTCCCCCTCCATACACACCCTTTAACATCAATGCTCGTCCGCTGACTCTCTTATGAAAAATGTTCAAATAATGAATGGCTGTTGTTTACAGAAGTAATTTCATGCTACATTTCCATTATTGCCTGGATTTGTTTAGCTTCTCAAGCTTCCCCATTTCCCTGCAATGAACTTTTAAGGAAATATAACCAGCTTTCACTGTTTATGCCATTATGTTTATAATAGAAGCCGCTCTCATTTGTGACATATTGCAACACTTCATAACTGTGTGCAAATAAGCATCCTTAAACTTGTTAAGGTCAATTAATCATTGTACAAAAGCTTTTTTAGCCAGGACTTCGACCAGCATAAATCCAGCCGCGTAGCAGGGTAATGAAAGGGCTCTAGCGTGGACTCGGGTCCTACTTGGCACAATTGTGTGTTTCAGATGTTAATAAAACTGCCTGCAGACGACACAGGTCTTTTTCTCCAAAGTTATTTGGCTCCTGCAGTCAGGCAGCACAGGTTGAATGTCTGCAGCCCAAATCAAGAGCAGACAAAAATTTATAATGACCTCGACGACCAATTCCCACCAACCTAAAAAAATTCTAAAGACACTTTTTCCACAGCAAAAGCAAGGAATAGAGCCATAGGACATCCTGCTGAGTTTGGCCCCATGGCACTTCACTGGACAGGATTCAACACATGAAACACACGGCAACAAGTTCCTATTTTCAGACATCACAGAGGACACCATCAAAGGCGAGCACGCTGCTGTCTGTAGCATGGAGCCCTGGCTGCTCAGGCACGTGGATCGTGTGCCAGTGTGGAACCCTGGCCTCCTCCAGCTGCTGTGTTAGCTGCTCCAAGAGGAAGGGGTCCCTGGGGGACAGCTGGGATGGCTCTGCCTGCCTGAGAGCCGCCTGGCACAAACACTGAGGGTGGAAAGGGCTCTTCCTAATTAGCAGCGACCTTCTCTGCACAGCCATGGCACACACAGGCTCACTGTTGCCCTTCATGCATTTAAGAAAGAGGAAATATCCATGTGTTTTGTATTTATGCTTCCATTTTCAACAAAGAGGTTCTCATCTCCTCCACCACTGACTGAATTAAGACCTATGTCTGAAATTTAAGACATGCCTTAATCAGACTCAATAGGTTTTCTGCATGCCCCAGGCTTACCGATGTCATGGTGCCTGGGTGCATGTGAAATAAGCCTGGTCTGTGTCACTGGGCTTGGACTGATGTGTAAAAACAATGACAATAAACCCTCACAACAACCTCATTTAAACTGCAATACAAAAATTCAGTGAAATATTTAATACTAATGGAGAATTTAAAAATATAGGATGCTAGTTTATGAGGGTGGCCATGTGCAGCCACATACTTCATGCATTCACTAGCATTTAACTTGCACTTACTTTTCCATGCAAATTGAAGTATAAAGAGATCTCCCACGTTAGAAATCTACCCCAATGAAGTCCAAAATGCATGGAAAAACCCAATACTCAGGTACCTGTAATAATTACAAAGCTGATTCACACTTTGTTGTTTGCCACCAGGTAACTTTCCCGTGCTCTAAGTTTAAGTTCGGAGAAGGGAAAAGAAAAATTTAAGGAAAGCATTACCAGTCAGTCAGAGAGCATAGCTATTTTGTGGGGGATATAGATAATCTGGAGACCAAAGCAGGACTTTTTAAAGACCTGTCTGTATTTGTTGCTTTATTGAAAATGATAGAATATGGCTCCTATGGACACCCAGAGGGCATGGATCCGACTCACTGTGACTTGCTGATATTCTTTATTTAGAAGAGTCAAATGTCACAGCAAAATATTTCTGCTAAAATGTGTATTTACTGCATTTTCCTTTCAAAGCTCAGCAAGGTGACAGCTGGAGAGGGGTGTCTGTGCATGTGTGGAAAAAAAAGAGGGGAAAGAACTGGGGTGTTACTAAACACAAGATCACAGTACTCGAAACATCCTACTGAGATCAGAAGAATCGTGAAGCACACCGAGGTGGTACTCTAGCTATTCATTAACTGCCTGTATCAGCTGGCCCAGAGATTAGAGCTTAATGCAATGGTGAAGTAAGTGTCCATATCACAGTAGCCATGGAGGAATAGCGAGATGTAATGAAACTGAATAGCCAGCCATTGAAAGTTGAAAAATATATTGATTTTTCAGTGCTTGATCACCCAGGAGGCTTTATCAGGTATGAATACTTGGGAACCATCTGCTAACTCTGTAATGGTATTTTAGGATTTGTGACAGACTCCAGCAAAAATAAAACTGCGTGTTAGAAAATAACACAAAGTGAAGGCTGCTTCTCTGCAATACATTCCACTGCTCTACATCTGCTTTTCTCATTGCTGCCTTTTAATTGTTCTTGAATTAGCTATAGCTAATGTGTGAGTACAAATCAAAATTGGTACATGGATTCAATTTCTCCCCACCTTTCAAACCAAAGAGAGCTCAGACATTTATAGCCATGTTTATCTCCGCATCAGCTTGCATTACATACGTGGTAAAGATTCCTCTCCTCCCCAAAGGAAGTCAGCAGGACCCCGGTTATTGTATTTAGCTATTGAACCTCCTTGTCAACATTTCTTAGCATTCATTTGTGTAAGCCAAAGAACAAAACCGAGCAGGAACAGGCTTGGAGGCACAATATCTACATATTGTCTGATGTAAATAACACTCCTAGACATGATTGGCATTCTCCAAACAACAATCATTGTTATTGAAATGTGCCTCTATTCCCCTTGTTTTAATACCGAGAATGATTATGAAATCTCTTTGGGTACGATAAATCAGCTGAAAGATGTAATAACATGTTTCAGCTGTTGGAATGGATGTTTGATTACAGCTCTGAGGGTTTTTTCCTCATCTTGTTTCTAGTTTAATTCTTAAACCATTCTCTGATTTAACAAAAATATATTCCACATATCAACAGCAAATACACATTCTTGTTTACAGTGTGGGTAACTGAGCGGGAATAGAGTTGCATTTTAACAATGCAGGGAAAATATTTTTCTATTACAGTTTTGGTTAAAATAATAAGTTAAGCTGTCATTTGAAATTATATTTAGTAAACACTTAACTTCAACACCTAAATAAAAATAGAGAAGATAAAAAAGGCAGGGGGTGAGGAGGACAGAGAGAAAACAAGACTTTGGTCAGACCCTGTTTGATTTCCAGACACAGAAAAGAAAAATTCCACCTCTCCTCTACCACCTCCCTCCATGATTCTGCAAGCATCTCTTTGAGTAAGTGGTAGGATAATTAATTTGCCCCAAAATGGTGAAGTGTAAGGGGAGGAAAATTGTTTCCCCCTGATTTTACAATGTAGTGACAACACACAAAAGATGAAGGAAGTCAGACCACACCACACAGAGGCAGCGAGAGCGAGGCAGCTGGACAGAGGCTTTTGAAGGATCTGAGAATCTCTGTGCAGCAAAGGCAGTGCAGCTTCTCCAGCTCACTCTCCCAGAAAAGATTCCAGCAAATAATGCCTTTCCCTCGAGTGTATTTTGTGGAGAAGAAAAGGTGAAGGAAAAAAATAACTTTGGGAAACAAAAAGATCAGTACATGGGTGGTTTCCCTTTCCAATCAACTTTCCTTCCCGTCCTGTGGGGCTGCCCCTGTGCTGATGAGCACACTATGGAGGCTGCAAGGACATACCTTGATGTCCTCCCAAAGTTTGCAGAGCCAAAGAGGCAACTACATTCAAGACTGGTGGTGGGAAAAATCAGAGAAATCTGGGGCTTCCCAAGCTCTTTAGAACTGCTCAGTGATGTCTTGCCAACATTGCAACAAGAGGCTCCTAAGAGAATTCCCCCCTCGGCCTGTGATAAACTCAGTGCCCCAACTGTGCATTTGCTTGCCAAGAGGAGGGGCAAGGGATGAGAAAACCATTCAAGCATTTTCCTATTTAAATGAAAACACTTTCTCGTCATTGTAATCAAGAAAAGAGGCTGTCCTACTGTGAGAGAAACCCTATACCACCCCTTTGGGTGGAACTACACATACTCTATCTCCCTGCAGGAAAGAGAATTGCATTTGTAAGGAGAAATCATGGTCTGGATAGCAAGACATCCACCCATAGGATGGAGTAAGCAAGGTCTCAGGAATTTCTTCCAGGGTGCCAGAAACACTTGAGCCTAGAAAACAGTTGGGGATAGCTGTTAAGGGCAGCTCTAAGGTAGCATTCACATGAGCAGAGCTCCCCAGGGTGTGCTACAATCAGACATGTTGGCAACTGAGTTCCCACCCACAGGGAGACAGAGGGAGATTTCCTATTCCCTTTGCCTCCTTGGTTTATTGTGCAGCCTGCCCCTACTCTTGGAATAGGCAGGCTTTGAAATGAGGACACACAACTCACTCTTCCCTAAAGACACCAGCACAACAAAGAAAACATTTCTAACGTTCAATGAAATTATAGAATACCTTTAAAAAGTTACTCATCACTTAATTCATTCCCCTCTTTCTGACCTTTATTTAAGGGGAAAACTGCCAACTGCGCAAAATCCTGCCAACTCCAAGGAGCTTAATTGTGCAGATTATGGTCTGTTTGTAACACAGATTATTAAAAGCACATTGGACCCTTCATATCCCCACATTTGATTCAGTAATAGGTTCTGCATTAGATAAAGGAGATTTGTTTTGATCCTCTCCTTGCAGATGCAGAGTGCCCTACACCTTTTGTATTCCAGACTCCCTCATCCATGACCTCTTTGCATAAGTGACGGAGCCACAATAGGCTGCTCCATACTGTAACTCCCTGCTCCCCACTTTTGGGGGTGAAAGAAAGGCAGGAAGAGATTCAGTTCATGGTTTATATGGCAGCCTAAAAAAAAAATTAAAAATTGTACCTCTTATTGAATAAAGAGCACATTTCTCTGAGAGACTCTGGCACCGTGTGGCACAGAAGCTAACCACGACCATTTTTGAAAACAGAGCACATTGTGTTTTTAAAAAGGAAAAAAGTAAAAATTGCCTTTTGAATTTTAGAGAATGAGGTGAAACACAGAGTCAGAATGGAAAACTTATCCTCAGAATATGTGAAGTGAAATAATTTCCTTAGGTTCAATTTTTTTCTCTCTTTCCCAGGCTAAAAATTTAATGAGAAAGTAATCTCTTCACCTCCTTAAAAAAATTTGCAAGAATTTAAAGCATTTTATTTGCCACCTGCTACAAAAGCACAGAAATCACCTTGAATTTCAAGCTATCATATGGTAATTACAAATCAATCCTCCCTGCCTGAGAATCAAGGCCTGCTCCACAGCCAGCCATCATCAATGCAGGGTCTGGGTGGGACATTTCCTTTGCATCTTCATTCTTCAGCTTCCTGTCCTTCAACAGCTGGACTCCATGACCTCAAAGCCCTTTTCCAATTGTAATGTTTCTATGATTCTCAATATTATTATTCCTAACAATCAAGGAGTTTTTCTTCAAACGCTATCCAATATGTGTTTTGTGAGGCTACTGCTTACACTTCACTGCCCTTACAACAGGAGGGGAGGAGAGTGGAGACACCAGAGCTGTGGCCATTAATGCCAGCCAAGTGTTCAGGACTGAGGGGAGGCACTCCAAGCACAACTCGCACACAGTGATTCTGCTGTGGCCTCTCTCCTTGTTTACTGCCTTATAAAGAAGGCAGGAGGTGCCAACAGCTTTCCCTGGCATTAATGTGCTTTTAGTTGCTTGATAAAAGTATTTTCCTTCCATAATCACTGCACAACACCAGACTAAAAGCCCAGAATACACTTTTAATTTGAACATACACTTGTAGCTGTGTGCCAATTCCTTGCTGCTGTACTGTTGATGAGAAGTTGTATGTGGAACAAATTGAAGAAAGCCACAAACTAATTTCCTAAATGTACTTCTTTTTTTTTCTCCAGTGGTAAGGAAATGATGAGTTTTAGATGAGAAAGAACATCTATCTGCAGCTCAATGAACTGAAAATGCCGAAAGTAAACTCCTGCAGCCTTCAGAAGTACTCGAGAGTGACACAAAAGTACTAACCTCTTCAGATTTTATGATGAAACTAAATGGAGTCAGCAAATCGAGAGGATGACAAGGACAGAGGAAGACCAAAACACACCTGAACTACTGTGATAAATGAAAATAACGACTCCTTGTTTTAACAAAATAGTGCTGGTCCTGTGATACATACCATAAGCTGGCATAATAGTTTTCTTATACTTCAGCAAAAATTGTGCACAACTGGCAGCTCCCTTTATGTCCAGTTCTTGGTAGCAATGCTACCTCTCATATTAAGCACAGTTGTGGTTCTCTCGCTGAAAAATCAAGAGGGCAGCAGAAGCAATTAATTCTCTTACTGAGTTGCACCTTTCTGCTGTGAGACACAAACTAACTTGCACTGGGTGTGCATTTAAGAAAATTAACTTCTACAAATTTTATTTGCAGTCACAAAGAATGCTACAGTCATCTGAAAGCCTATGAAACTCTGTTTCTATAGAATCAATATTGCCAACATTTCTAAATTAGCTTCAGTGGAAGAAGCTCAGTGGTGTGCAGATGGGTGGAGGAACTCGTAAGATTATCTCACTTCTGGAGCTCTGTAAAACGACTTGATAGTGTTGGTTTAATGCTCAAGTTTTACTGCATACCTGTAAATGTAGATTTGGGGTAATAAAGTGTGTTTGCTGAATGCTCACAGAACCTGGGTAATTTTACAGCTGTGGAGCTCTGCATCCACATATCCTCAGTTCAACACAGATGTAGTTTTCCAGAGGAATTCTCACCTTAGTTCATTGTTTTTAGATTTCAGCAGAACCTCATCTTTGCTCCTTTAGGTCAGGAGGTACCTCTAGAACAGACTGCTTTGCCCATCATGCTGTTAATAGCTTCCTTATGGAATTTTCTGACTTTTAGCCACCCCAGTGATCTAAAGAACATTTAAGGGACATCTGTGCCTAGAGGTGCAGGACACGGGGTACTGGTTTCTCCTCACTTCTGGCTGATGAGTTACTTCTAAACACAGATGCAATGGCTTCAGATGTTTTATGGGGTAGGTGACTGCTGTCTTAGAGTTCTTACGCCACTGTAACATGAAAAAAAGGGGCTCATATGAATATAAATTAAGGGGGCAGGATGGGTAAGTTGCATGAAAGCAACAATGGGATAATACTGTCCTTCAAAAAAAAAGATCCAGTCAAGCTTGATTGTTAAGTTATCTCTGGGCTTCACCAACGTGCAGACAAAGCTGGTGCCTGTTCTCTCTCTATCAGTGCTGAGCCCACTGATAAACCATCTGAGTTTAGGCCCCTACAAAATGCCATGTACCACCCCAATCAGAATGTGAAAGAGAAAGGAATGCCCTTGGAAGGATGAAGCACGCATCATCCCTGCACTGCTACGGGAACCCTGTCTGGAGAGGCAATCATCCTGATTTGAAAGCACTATGTGTCAAATGGACGCCAGCTAAACATATCAGAACTTTTAGGAAATGATTTATTTGTGATATTTGCAGACAGTGGAGCCTCATGAAGGGCCTGGAGCTCCAAATTTTGCTATGCACATGCTCCTACAAACTCACTCTGCTGTGATGTGATTACTAGCACAATGAGCTGCCACAGCAGTGGTGGAAAACACAATAATCATTACACTGTGAAATCACAATGAAGGATTTTATGATAAAGTGCTTGGAATTCAAAATCATCTTCTGCAATAGAATATTTTCCCAAGTTTTCTTGTAAGGTATCCTAATTGGGTAGGATACTTCAAAAAGCATATTTCAAAGTGGAAGGAGTGAGTGCTAATCCCTGCCCATAGCAGAACGGCAATTTTCGCTGTGTAAGTGATATGCCAGTAGCAAAAAGAGCTCTTAGAGACACATTTTCAAGGTGCCTCCATATTTCACATGTAAATAAACTTTTTCTTCAAATGTTCAATAGTGATAATTTTGATTTGTTGTGAAAATTCTAGGTTAGTTGCCAGTTCATGAAAGCAGTCCAGAATTTCTCCTTTTTAAACAAGAATTTTAAGGATTCAGAGATAAGAAAAACACTTCTCATGTGAAATGATCATACAACTCCTGCCCAGTCTGATAAAACCAGACGTCTATCAAATATTGGAAAATACATAAAAGCATTAGTTCTCTTTTTCACTATTCCTTCTGAAATCATTTGGGTCCCAATTCTACAAAAGGTTCTGCATTCCTACCCTTATTTATAAAGTTGTGTTTGCCTTATTGCTATGTAAAGAAGTGTAAAATATCAGAAATTAGAATGGCAATATTTTATAATAAAAATAGTAGTATAAATAATGAGAAATCAAAGAGAAACTGTTTTTTCTCCTTCAGAAATTTTTTTGAGGTACTATATTTTCCCAGCCCCAAATTTGGGTAAAAACCACTTTAAAAATCTTAAAAGTGTTCATAACTAAAAATTAGAAGGCAACTCAATTTGATCATTTTTATCAAATATATTGTTTCAATGACTTTGGAATATTTCACTTCCACTTGACCACAATCTTACACATTTTCTAATCTGTTAAAATTAGAAGATTTTGCACCAAAGTATATAAACATATGTATGATATTTTCAAGAGCTTGAAACCATTTAAGTGGAAAAATTTTACAAGAATTAATCTACTCCCCAAAGCTCTCACTAGCTTGGACAAACCACAAGAGCTGGGAAAGCAGACGAGGTCAGCTATAACAGGAAATCACAGAGAATAATTAAGGCCCAGGTTAGATTCCCTGAAGCAATTTGTAAATAAACATCCATGTGTTTAGTTTGGGTCCCTCACTACAAGAAAGACATTGAGGTGTTGGAGACAGTCCAAAAAAGAGCAACAGAGCAGGGGAAGGGTCTGGAGCACAAGTCCTGTGAGGAACAGCAGTGAGAAAAGGAGGCTCAAAGAAAATCAATCCATCCTAGCGATGATCATGGTTAAACCCTGTTTACAGCTAAGACACAGCACCAAAACATTAATAATTTCTCAAAACTACTACAAAAATTATTTGGAAGCTATGCTATATTCCGAAACTTAGTGCATTCCCTCTTCTGATTATTGGCATCCCCATCATCAGTCTTTAAATGTTTTGCTAACAGAAATAGACTTGTACTGAAGAAAACAAGCAAAACTATTCTTCATAAATACAAACTGTATAATAAGGCTCTTGCCATACAGGTCAGCTACGTGAAATCAATTATGAGACCTCAAACATTTTGCAGAATGAGAAAAAAGTTAGATGAAAATTAACTCCCTAAAATAAACAGCCTATGTAAAACTTGGAGCAGAGCATGAAAGAAATATGCACATACACTTGGATATACTGTGTGATTCGGTTTCCTTCTGACCAATTAGAGATATTCAGAAAAGAACCTGCAAAAATTATCCCGGGGTATTTTCTACCAATTCTGACCACTTTTAGTTACACATAATTCAGAAACAGAAACAAATTTATGTTGGCCCCTGAACTCTTGCACTGGTGTTTCTCCCCCTCTTCTTCTTTGTTAAAATTGCATCCAGGGTTTTTTTCATGAAATGCATTTCCTATTTGTATGGGAAAAGTCCATCTCCCCCAAGTATTTACGTTATATAATCTGTGAACAAAGATTTAAGTGTCTGGAGGTTTTCAAGAAAATCTATTACGTTACATTTAAAGGTTAGGTTTGAAAATTTTTATCATCTAGCTCTTCTTTTGCATTTCTCTTGGAACTTCTGGCTGCATACCTGTTGCAAGCCTGTTAAAACTACTTGCTCACTACCTTTAGAGAAACTGGCCTTCTGATTAATAAAGAGCTGTTTCACCAGTCTTGCCCATTCAACCAATGTTTTCCTTACTTATATCCATCATTTCCTGTACCTATAACTCAAATGGTTTTGCCCTGCAGTTTGAGCTTCAGCATCCTCTGAAAAACATGGCTGCTGTTTCCAATTGTGTCTAGATAAAATGGACTTCATTTGGATAGAAAAAAACCCCTAATTTTATAATTAGAATATATCTCAATATGAGTGCTGTGTGTTCTAGCAGCACTGGAAGGTAGGGTTTGTTATGTGCATTCCCAGCACCTCGCTCTCTTACCCTGGCTCTGCAGTGAGTCACCACGGAGGTAGTTTTAGCTCACTTGGCAGAAGCCAGAGCTGCAGTACTGGATGCTACCTTCCCTCGATGGCCCAGACCAGGATCAATTCCCTTCCTGACCATTGCTATTCCTCACTCAATAAAGGTAAGGCTTTATGAAGGCCTTGTTTCTAAAGGTGGCAGCACCTAACCTAATAGCAGACAGAAAACCCAGAGATAGAGCAAGCCACTGCACCGCACAGTGGGAAAAGAGAGCAACCTCTTCATCTGCCACGTCTACAGGTACCCAAGGTACTTCTCATTCGGATTAGCCAAGTCCATGCACAACTGAGAAAGTTGAGTGTTATTGCTCTAATTATTCTGCTCCTTTTCTTTCCCTTTTCCCACCTCCCTCACCCCATGGCTCTTTAAAGAAAGACTGCCAGGAGCTTCCATTCAAGTGGACTGAAAACAGTGCCAGTGGGGCACTGACTTCTGCAGCACAGGTTGTTGTCACCAGTGACCTATTCATCAGCACCAGCCTGGCTTTGTCTTCTCCTCTGCTAAACAAACTGATGGCAGACTCAATTCTGCTGCAGAAATATTTAGAATTAAATACAGCACAAAGGGAGCAGGCAGCAGGGTTGAAACATTCAGTGGAAATAGGGGAGCTGGTCAATAAAAGGGGATGGAGACTGGATCAAAAGGGGATGAGTTACAATGGGACATGGGCTAAAAAGGGGTGTGCACTATCCTGCAGGTCAAAAATGACAAAACACTGTAGTCCCGAAGCTGTCACCTTCTGCACAGTAGGGAGGGATCCGGGAGCAAGGAGAAATGCAAAGATAGCAACTCATTATATAGGAAATGTACAAAGCAAAAAAAAAACCATAAAGGGTCAAATTCTAGGGTGCTTGCAACAAGCTGAGACCACTGATCTCAATAAAGAAAATCGAATGAACGTTTAGAGGAGGTATTGGAAAGAAAGAGAAACAAAGGATGATAAGGAAGAGTGTGATTTTGGCTTGGGGTTTCATCTCAGGCTTGGAAGAGCTGGTTCCATTTCAAGACTCTGTCATGTATTTCCTGTGGGACCAGAAGTGAGGCATTTAATCTCTGCAATTCAGTCCCCACCAGTGAAGAGATACTTAGGGGAAGGATATGACACGTATTTTGTCTGTAGGGTCCCCTAAGTTCAGCCATATTCATGTAAAAACAAAATAGTCGGTTGAAATGGAAAGATGTAAAAAAATTCCGTATTTTGAATTTTTCTATTTTGGAGGCATTTAAATGGATCACATTTACTCTTAAATAAGTTTTCAAAGCATTAAACTTCCATTCACACCTTTCTATCATTTTCTACCTTTGAGGTTCTGAATACAAATATCTGACTGGTGTCCAGTGAATACAGATATCTGAATGCTAGCCAGAGATTTTCCTCTACACTCTTTTTCTGGTTTTCCTACTTTACCTTCTGCTCTTGTGTCAGGTTCCAAAATGCCTTCTCTTCTGGAGAAGGTTAAAGGAGATGAGAAAGAGTAAAATTGTAATGCCTATGGCTTTCCAAAAAATAAGCTAAAACATTAATGATATTTGAGAAAAGTAATTTCCTCAGTTTAAAGGGGTTTGGCACATTTTCAGTGGAAGGGGAGATTTTTTTTCCTCCTTTCTTCTTTCATGTAATTTCATTTAATTTAAATATATTTTCCTCCTTAACATTTCACAGAAAGAAAGAATCCCAGAAGAGTAAAATAGCTAGAGAAAACAGAATTTCTTTGGATATTAAAAGACCCACATGCATTTCAGCAATGTTTTCTTTCCCCCTTGGAAATCTGAACTAAAACCCTGGTCCCACACACACGTCATGAGAAGATACATCTGTTTAAACTCTGTTCTATGCGACCAGCCTTGATAATCATAACAGAGGGTTCTGGATCCTGTAAATGGATTCCTATAGCCATTGTTGGGGTGACTGCAGCCAGAGGGGAACACATCTTGGCTGCCTTGAGGTAGTAAAATGCTTTCCTCTGTCATGGCAAATATTGAGGAAGATTGGTTCTTAAGGCACATACCACCAAATAGATGTCCTGGAAAATATGGAAAATCTGCCTGTGTCCTCAAAACCTGTGCATGGATGGCCCAAAATTCACTGCCCCATGGGTGAGCTGCTATTTGTCAGACAGAGCTGCCCAAATGTGCCCAGAAACTGCCTGAGCTGCCCAATCATCAGCTGCTCCTAACTATGGCAGTTCCACAGAAACCAGTTCCCAGATCTGTCCTGGGAGTTTAAACGCTGGCCACCTGGCTGACAGCCTCACAAGTCATAAAACAATTCAAATAGGTCAAGTTGCCAACTCAGAAACAGCGAGGGGTTTTTCTGCTTCGTGCCACGGAGAGGAAAATTTCCAGTCTTCGTTCAGAATTGGCCATCATTATTAAATGCACACATGGATGGGCCTTTTGGCCGTGATATAAATGACTTAAAGCTGTGATTCAAATACGTCTATAAAGTGCTTCTATGATGTTCCTCTCCCTTCTTTTTTCTTTTTTTCTTTTTTGAAACTGTCTCTGCTCCACTGTTCTTTGTTGAGATAAGACCTTGAAAATCACCCTTCTTAAGGTGTAAACTTGGTGACTGTACATTATAGTAAAACATTTGATTTGTTATAGGCTAGAAAAATAGAGAAGTTGAAATCTCTTCATGGTGTATTAAAGGTCACACAATTATAATAAAATCTTGCTCCAGCAGCTCCAGTCACAGACAAAATCAGTCTCAAATTTCCAGCGAACAATGAAGTCCCCACAGAGTTTCAGCTTCCCCAGGAAATCAGGGTATCTCAGGCTGTGTTGATTTTAAGAATGTCCTGAATGGCCATCATAAAAAATGTGTTACTCAACACAGTCACAGCTCTTTCGGGGTCCTCTGATTGAAAAGACGCTTTTTATTTTGCAGCCTTTTGGGGCATGGCACTTTTCTGGTTCCAGCAACCTAAAGAGCAGCAAGCCCTACTCTGTTCGGGTGAGACACCACAAGCTTGAATGTCATTTCCTAGCATGCCACACATCAAAATAAAATAATAGTCATACAGAACAAAAAACTACATCCTCACAATACAAGCTAATCTTCCAGCTTCCCATCAAGCGAGACATATTGACAACTGACAATAGGCAATTAATAGATTAATGAGTATAGCTCTTATCTGTCTACATTATGAATTTATCTGTTTGTAACAGGATGAACACAACACGGCCCTGTGCTCACAGGAGTGCTGTCCCAGTAGAAATGAGATCATTGCAGCAAGATATGAATGCAGTATTTTGATTACCAGGTATCACTCAATGGAACAGAACCCCCCCCACACACACTTTATTCTATGCATTTTAAAATTATTCAAGGGCAAAGAACAGAATATAATTTACTAGAGAGAGAATTAGAGGGAAAGGTTTTACAGAAGCAGGAGAGATTAGGTTTTGATCCAGGGTTAAGACCACTGCCTCTGGCACACACAATCCATCAAGATAGGTGATGGAATGTAAAAAAACCTTTCCACCTAAAACTGAGTCTAAACTCAGTCATGTCTGCAATGCTGAATAATAAAATAAACTTTTAAAATCCTTTGATAACCCAAATAAAAAAATAAAGCACACAAACTAGTTTTTCAATGGTTCTAACTCCAAAAAATGGGTCTGATGTTTCTGGCAGTGGTAACTTCACTCACACCATGGATAAATTGATAAATTTGATCTGCAGAAGTACAGAAGTGCACTGGAGCATGCTGTGCTTCATGTGAAACCTGCGGAAAAGCGGCCTTTCCAAAGGACCTGGGTAGGAAGGCAAACAAGGTACGAATCTGGGGAGCCAGAGAACCATTGCCTCAACTGCATGGACTTTTTCTCCCTGGCACACTTGCCAGCTATGCATCTCCCCAGCTCTAGTGCTTACTTGTTCCCTATTTCCACCACAGAAGGAAGCCAGATTTACTTCTCTCATGCCCAGAGCCAAGTTCTGCCTTCTCTTCCTTGCATGTGTAATCTAAGTTTTCTCGAGGGGTCCATTTGAACAGATAAAGTGAATTTGCCCTTGATAGCACTGTAAAGTTTCAAAGCAAATATTGTGATGTTTTTGTGGGTTGGCAAACACGATCTGCAATTTGCTGTGTGGAAATTGCTGTCCTGCTCCAGAATTATGCAGGCTTTCATAATGACTAACGGCGTGAGGCAAACGCAGCAGGACAGTTCCATGTTGATCATTCTATACAATTTTGCTCATAGGTTATTTATTGGGTTTCTTTCAGAGCCCAGGGCAGCGAAAAGAAAAACACCAGTGGAGTGAACTTTGGATCAAGCTTGATGTTATTCCATTGCAATACACTAGACAATAAGAAATGAGAGATTTATTTTGATTTGAACTGAGCCTCTGTTTGGAAACAAAGCTGCAGTCCTGATGATGACAGTCTCCTGGGAATGCGACTGTGGAGGTTCCAGGCACTGCTGTCCCAGCTACTCACTACCAGCCCTTGCAGAGCAACATGTGGTTTTGCCTCCCCACATCAGGGCACAGCATCAGAGGTCACTGTCTGGCTGCTGGTAGGTAATTCCACCAGCAGAGCAGGGGAGGAGCTGCAGGCAGGGGCATTTAAACCACAAAAGCAAAAATCCCCACAAGGCATTTCAAAGCCTCACAACCTCCTTTGCACCTGGACCTCTGCTGTTTTAAACAACTGCCATGGGAAGGGGCTCAAAAGCTCTCTCTGCATGTGTCTGTTTGGATGACAAAAAGAGCTACATGAGCCCAGAGAAATATGGAATTATATACTGCATTGAAAAGGGAATTCAGTTTGTGTCTCATTTTTAAGAGCTAATATTCTTTTATCTGATCAAATGGTAAACAGCATTGGTAAATCAAGTTTTGATGGCATATGTATTTGCAAACAAAACTTTATATTCAACCTTTTCTAAGATGATCCCACAAATCTGTGTTGATATCCTCTGTGGTCACATTTTTTAAGAGCCTGAAAAATAGAACAGCCTCCCATGCACTACTTTAAACCATGTACATGCACTTCTACATTTCCTAATTGAATGGGACCTTCTAGGCATGCAGTGAAAAGCAGCTTTGGAAAATCAGTGTAGAAAGGGACAGAATGTTTTCCAAATGCTGATTTAATTCTGTGCTTGGGTATTCTGTTCCACAGGAAAACAAACTAAAACTCCCCCACTGAGAACTGCAATGTGTCATTCAAACACATCCCTCATGCTTCAGGGATGACATGTTCATGGATGCCTCCCAGAGCACCCTGCTACACTGAGCTGAAGCTCCTGGGCCCTCTGGAAGGGAATGTACAGAGAGGATGGCACAAAAACTGCAAGACACCGCAGTTCTCTTAAACACGCTCCTTCCATGGGCACTGCCTCCCATCGTTTTAGCTGGAGGCCTCGGGACTAGCCTTGTCACCTTGCTTTGTCATTCCTCTTCCCAGGCTTTGAGGAACCCTGGAATGCTGGAAGGGACAAAACCACCTGTACTATCCCCCTGGCAAAACCAAGGCATGAGTGTTTAACACAGCTTGCTACATTTACTCCTTATCTTAGGGGGTTAGAAGGCCCAGGTGTTTCCCCACAGCATTTCTGGGAAAACTCTTCAATTTTATGGATCGATCTGGGACCTATCTTTTGTGGTTTCTGCGGAGAACTGCTGACAAAAATATCAAGAAACCTCTCTAGCCATCGTTACTGGGAGATGCATCGAGATTAGAGGATAGGAATCCAGTTTGAGCAGAGTGGTTGTGACTCACTCATTTCTTTGATGCTGTGAAATGATGCCAAAGAGGTCACTGAGGGATTTTGATGCCTATGGACAAAAAACTGGCACAGAAGAGAGCAGCTCTTTGGCCCCATAAAATTACTTCCATTCTTTAGGCAGGTGAAGCCCACTTGCAAAATTTTCCATAAAGAACTAAGAAAAAAAAAAAAGAAATTCTCTTCAGCCTGTGTTTGAATGTGTGGACCAAAACTGCTTCGATAGGGAGTAAAGGGAAGAAAAACAGTGGTCAAGAGCTGACACTACTGACTGCTAGTAGACAACAGCTTCTCTTGACATTAAATGGTGCTGCTCCACCAAGGTCAGGGGAAGCAGCGATGTTTTATCTTAGCTAAAGAATATCTGGACACAACTGTTTCTCACTTTTATATTGTAATTAATACTTTCACATACTTAAACATTTTCCTGTGAAGGAGTTAATGAAGCCATGCTTAGATCTTTGGACACATTTACAGCCCATTATTTACAATATAGGAAAAAATAAGGTCCTTTAAGAAATGAAGCAACAGGAGCCATTAACCAAAACAAAGAGATCACTAGATATGCAAGTTGAACCAAATGATTACCTTCCAAACTGGCACTGCAAGGCTGACACAGGCTGGACAAAGGATTTCAGACACACTTAGGCTGGGGAGAAAAAACAAACCCAGAAATAACAGACAGAAGCAGACAAGAATGTTGGCTCAGGGATGCTTTGGATCTGATAACAAATACAGTAACCACTGTAGAATCTTCCCTGTTCTCAGGAAAGGCAATGGAACCATGTTTGTTCTTTGCAAATAAACAGGATTACACCACAGGTGGAACCAAATTTGGTATTAATTCCCTCCTTTCTCCATTGATCCCTGTTGCTTTCCCCAGTCTGGAAAACCCACTTGCAATTTGGCTCAAAAGGGCAGCACAGCACAAAAGAATCAGAAGCCATTTGAAGACAGCTACACACACATTCTCCTCTCTCCCCATCAAAGCACGGCTCTGTTCTCCCAACCCCTTTGGCCCTCTGTTTTGGTCTGTAAAATGGAAATAACACCACAGAAGAGAGTGAGAGTCACAGATCACGAGCCCACTCAGTGAACTCTGGCAAAAGGATCTCCCCTTCTGCCCTTCAGCATTTTTATGTCTGCAGTACCTCCCTTGTGCTAAGTGCTACCTACATGGGGAATATCTGGTTTATTTCTATGAACAGAAGCTACTTCCACTCGAAATATTTGCGGAAAACCACCAGTTTCAGATATGTGGCTGACAAACCTCAATTAAAACAGAGGAGGTTTTAATGCAAATATAAAGCTCTTTACAAATATCAGACCTTATGATATAACATCAGCTGTGAATGTAAAACAACATAGGGATGTGTTTTCCTGCAACAACAAAAATTTAAAGATCAAATACCTTTTCCTTCAGATTCCTCACACTGATTTCTGAGAGTCTAATGAAACACAAAGTATGTTTGCAAAGTAGAAGGTTTGCATATGCTTCATTAATTAGTTTGGCAAGGCCTCCACTACCAAAGGTACATGTATTTTTACATAGGCTGCAGCAATTTGCCTTGGAGTTTTCAATATTCACGTTTCTGCACTATTTGGGCTCTGTATCATTTCATTATATCTATATATATATGTATAGATTTTTTTTTTTTTTTTTTTTTTAACAGATCTTGGAATTTTTTATTCTGCTAGGATTTCTAGAAATATCCTTCCAAAAAAACTTCGATTGAACTTGACTGGAATAGGAGAGGTGGTGCACACTTTTCCTTTTCTTGGAGCTCCATCTCAGTCCAACAGCAATGCTGTCCATGTAATCTTGGCATCACATTTCACACTAAGCTCATGATGAGCTGAATTTTCAGTAGAACTGACTGCAAATTTTCAGATGAAACAACTTCTCGGTTGGAATACAACAGCTTGTTCAAACAGAATGTTTTGGGCTTTGACAACCTCCCAGCTCAACACAGGGATGTCTTATAAAACTGCTTGTGGGGCTCCTAAATAAATATTCTTTGGCAAGGGGGTGATGGACTTCCTAAGTTTACTGTGACACCTGAGGAGCTGCTTTCTCCCAGTTTGAACAGAAGCAGGAATAAGGAACAGTTGTTTTTCTGAAGCTGGTGTTTCTGGATTTCCTTTCCATCTCCAATTCCCTTGTTTACATCTCTCCCCACACCCAAACATCCCAGCAAAGGTCTTCTGGAAACCCAGAAACGCTAAATGCCATCTTCTCTGGCCTGATTACTGAGAGTAGTAAGGGGGCTGCAAGGAGGAGAGGGGAAGCACTGAGAGAAGTGATGCAGCAGCAGACTCTAGAGCCTTCACACAGATTTACCTGGCTGCTGAAGCACTGGACTGGCTTGAGAGCTTTGTCCATCTAGGTCCAGCCCAGCTTTCACTTTGGGTTTTATTGAAGAAAAAAGCTATCCAATGCCAGTCACTTGTGGCAGTACTTAGCATTACCTAACAGTTCACAAGAGTACTCTAGAATACCCAAAAGTAACAGATGGGAAAACCCACATAAATAATTATTCGGCATTAAACTCCCAAAACAAAGGGCACATCCTCGTGCAGAACCTGTCCTGTCTCTCCACAAGTAATGATATGACATGATGAAAAATCTTCCTACACCTTAGAAAAATAAGGAGGAACGGGGAATATGTTGGAAGTGAAATGCAAAATGTAAGAGGATTGGGAAACCACCTTCCTTATTTTTACACAGTTATTTTCACCTTCACACAAACATAAGTATGCATTCATGTAGCTCTGTGTGGCACTTCAGCCCCTAGTAATCATCAAATAGTCATTAAGTGTTTCTGAAGTTAGGAGCAACTTGTTCAAGGTTTATGTGCTCCCTCTAAGAACTCCACATCCATTCAGTCAAGGCAGAGGCTGGACCACATGCTACAACTATGGTCTACCTCATAAAATGCACTGCACCTCCTGAAAACCAAGTACCCCTCGGCCTCGATCCTGCCCGCTGTGCACTGTGTGCAGCCATTAAATAAAGCCCCCAGCATTTTACCAGGCTTGGACAGCCACACTGGACAACGTAACAGGATCAATGCGGGAGATGAGGATAAAGACCAAACAGCTCCGGAGATGTCCTTGCGAAGACGAGTAAACAACAGGCCTCTGTAGAGAAGGGGGATAGAAAACTCAAATCACACTGAAATTTATCAAAGCTTAAAGCTCCTTACAATAATGGCTAAGGGTGAACGATTAATTTCAAACCAGGCCAAATTGAGGAAAAGAACCTTGATGCACACACCAATTTTGTTTCTCAAAGTCAAGAATTGCCTAATCAATAGTAGTGCTAAAAGGAGATGGGCACTCTCAGGGGTACCATTACAAAGAATTGCACTGGATTTTAGCCACCTGGCTCCCAATTGCTTTAATAGCTGTCACATGGCTAAAACCCAGGCTGAAGCTTTAAAAGTTTACCCCTCAGTCTTCCTGAGCATCCACTGCTGTCAGGTGGCAAATGCGGAGCAGCAGGAGGGACTGCGGGATTTACTCCTGCATTGACCAGTACTGGAACACGCCCAAGAATTTGCACTGCTGCTGCAAGTGTCACTTACTGGGTGAAGAAGGAAAAGCAAGAGAGGGTAAAAGGGGTGAGTGAGAGAAAGGAACTGTACTCAACCCTTCCCCTGTTGATGTGTTGATAGCAGTCTGCACCAGGTACTCACATGGCTGGCCTAATCCAATTAGCCCCCCGCTTCCATTAGCTAAAAATAAACTGGCACTTTTTAGGTAATGATCTGACTGCTCCCCCCATTCCAAATTGTGCTCCAAATCTTAATGGAAAACCTTCAAGGAGTTTAAGGTTTTAAATCATATAAAGAAGCAGATGCAAGGAGAAAAATCCAATCAGAGCAGAAAGGGTTGGATTAGACAGGAACTGTCTTTCTTTCCATTGTCACCAGTGCTGAACTTCACAGGAGCAGTAGCTGGAAAGACAGGAGGAGGCAGACAAAAGAGAAGAGGAAGGAGGGGTTTCTCTCATGCATAATTTTACAGAAGGAAAGGCGGCATCATGTCAACAAGATCTGGGCTTGATTTGGTTCCTGGACCTGCTAGGGGTCACCTATGGGATGGTGAGTACCCCAATTCCCTTCTCCGGCCACTTCCACAGCTCCAGAGCCTTTCAGGGATGAGGAGAGAAATGGGAGCTGGCCTTGGCAGCAGCCCCCTCACAAGAGGTCAGCTTATGGTGAGGCTCTCATAGAACAAATAAATAACCAGCAGTATCAACCACCTTTTGAAAGGAAGTGGGGTAATACTCAGTGAATCACAGCTTGAGGTGGATGGGACCTTAAGTTCACTAGACCAGGTTGCTCAGAGCTCCATCCAACCCTGAACACCTCCAGGGATAGGACATCCACAACTTCTGTGGACAAATTGTTCCAGTGCCTCACTGCCCTGATAGTAAAGAATTTCTCCCTGATATCTAACCTAGACCTCCTCTCTTCCAGTTTGAAGCCATTCTCCCTTGTCTTCTCTCCCTGCCACTGGGAAAAATCCCTTTTCACCCTTCTTGTCAGCTCCCATTTAAGTACTGGAAGGCTGTTATAAGATCTCCCGAAACATTGTCATGAAGAACAACTCAAAATGTTTCTACATGGAATTTGTTGGGCAAAGGGAATAGAGAAAATAAGTAAACCAAGGAACATAAAAAGCCCAAAGTAACTGAAAAAAAGCCCCCATCCATAATGGAGCAAAATCCGAGCCTGTAACTGAGGATGAGTGAAAAAAATAAAAATAAAAACCAGGATTTGTGTACTATCAACATTCCTGCCAGCCATTTTGGAGACTGAACATCTAAAGTTTAGAGGGCTAATCATCAGATATTGGTTAGGAGAGAAGAAAGGGAATGGCAAAATATTTCCCGAAGTACTAGATAACTGTTATGGGCTTCCACAAACTAGGAATTATTTTTTATATATGTATATGAGTCTGAACATATTTCATTGTATGGTCCCTTTTTGTTGAACCCTACATACGTTATATGTACTTTAGAATAATTATTTTGAAAAAAAACCCAAACTGAACATAATGTCCTGAGCCAAAGCAAACACTAGAAGAAATTGAGAGCACTGAGATTTCTATTGAAATAAAGAACAGAAATCTGATAAGATGTTGTTACTTGCGGGTCTGATCCAGAACCCATTCATTTGATAAGCTTTGAATCCAACTACGAGAATAGGGTCACAAGCCCAAGAGCATTGGTGAGTGCTACTGTTACACTGGCTTTTGCAGCATCTCTCTTCATAGACATTAGAGCCAAACCACATCAGTTCCCCTTAGCTGAGCTGGATTGGCACTTTGGAAATCCTAGTGCACAGGAAATGTTTAAATCCTCACATTTGAGCAGCATAGACCTCAGCTACTGGCTAAATATGGCTCAAGAAAAATAAAGGTAGTAGAACAGGCAGGAAAAGAAGAAACAATGAGTAGTAAAATGAGAAGGGAAATGAAACAGAAAAAAGGTACAGAAAAAAGGAAGGGGGAACAGGAAAGATTATGGGAAACTGGGGAGGGTTGGAATTAAGTTAATCAAAACCAAGAAGGATTTAGGGAAATGGAGACAATGAGAAACACAGGAGGGCACTTGAACTCACAAAGTAAAAACAAGCAGAGGTATATTGGAGGCAACAGAAGGAAATAGTGAGGCAATGAGAGAGAGAAAGAAAAGGAAGGGGAAAAGGTGTGAAAAGCTGAAAGTGGCAAGATGTAAGAGAGAAAACAGGAGAGAGGAAAAGGAAGGGAAAGAGAAGGAACTGTACAGGCAAAGGACCAGAAAGAGGAGAACAATCCTA
Source organism: Corvus cornix cornix (assembly GCF_000738735.6). Lineage (NCBI taxonomy): Eukaryota > Metazoa > Chordata > Aves > Passeriformes > Corvidae > Corvus > Corvus cornix. Next base: position 51,879,624 of record NC_046335.1, read on the forward strand.
GGGAGCCTGCTGTGGTGGGTCGCAGAGGAGTTCACAAGCCCATGCACTCCAACTATTTCTTTTTGATTCTGTGTCATTGTCAGGCTTCAGACTGCAGCTGCAAATTGTTTGTCTGGCAGTTCTGGTAGGTTTGATTCAATAACTCCTGTAAGAGGGCAGGCAGGATATCAATGCTGCTTTATTGCCTTTTTCTCTGCCTACAATAGCAATCCTCCAGTTATACAGTATTATAAAGTGCCATCACTGGGGGTTGTATCTCAGCATAGTCACATCTCATCTTCCTGGACTATAATAAGCCAGCAAAGGTAGAAGTCTGAAACTACGTGAGCTTCGTGACAGGATTAACATTGAGGCCTAAAGATTGGCATCAGGGACGGGCACTGAGCAAACAACAGAACCTTGCCTCCCAAGGACCACAGTGGGAGCTGGGAACATCCTGCTGGATCAGATCCTCCAAAATACACTTGGTAATCTGGGTCAAGCCCAACTCCAGCCACTAGTGGACAAAGCATTAACACTCCAGAAAGCTGTAACCACTGCTGGGGAACGGAGAAAACAACGCACGCGGTCCTGGCAGTTGGGTAACTTCTCATGCCTCTCTCCTCATCCTTGGGATATGAGCTCTTTAAAAACAATCATGCAGCGACATTTAACGTAAGATTGGACCGACTGACATGGACCTACCATTTTTCCTCCTGGAAGTTCATTCTTTCAGGCTGTGGGGGGTGTACCTCACCAGCTTGACACAGAGAAATTTCTCCAGCCTTGAGTGTTCATGACATGTCAATAAAAAGAGGCTTTCAGTTACACAATGTCATCACCTAGTCCCTTTTACAAACACTAAATTCAGGTTAAAAATGTCACAGCAAAACAGGAAAACCATCATACAGAAAACTGCCTGGGATTTGTATGTCTTTAAAAAAAACAAAAAAACAAACAAACAAAAAAAAACCACAACAGAGAAATTCCTGACACATTGTTCTCATTATTCAGGTTAAAGCCACACAAATCAGAACACAACTTCTCATTCAGCCCTCGTCATTACAAATATTGGGGGTGCCTGAAAAGAAAGAGACCAATTTAATCTGCTTAAACTTTGCCTCACATATACACACACATAGAAATCCCTGTTTCATTGAAAAAATTGTAGATGGATGTCTTTAAGATTGTGTCTAGAAATCATTGTGATTTTACCATGCAGTTTATTCCATATATTTCCATCCTTTTGAGTCACACTGTTCAGCCTCCTACTTATTCTTAATAGATTAATTTGCGATTGCTCCCTCGACATTTCAGCCTTTCATGATGGAGAGCAATTCCTCTCATTTCACTCATCAAGGCTCCATATAATAATGAAAGTTCCCATAGGTCACCTCTGTCGTGCCTCATTTCCTTAACCCCTTTAGCCTTCCACCCTGATAACTGTTCTTAAACCTCAAGCTGTCTGGTTAAGGCAAAAGTAAAATTTCTCCTGCAAGCCAACTGCAAGTGATTCTGTATTGCACCAGTTTTATAGAAAATGTGACTGTAACCATGTGATTCCAATTCTCCAACACCTTTACATTGTCATAATATCCTATTTATTTTTTTCCAAGCAGTTATACACACAAAACTGCTGAGATTCTTCTCTAATAACCTCAGGTCTCTTTTTCCTTTGGTACACTGAATAATAAGAATTCTGCTGTGGTTCACTAGCTCTAGACCTACTGTTATAGCCACTAAAAGATCCAAATCATCCTCATCTCAGCGGGAATTGCTTCTTACTTGTTTGCTTAATCTTTGCATTAGGCAGAATAATCAATGTCTGCTATTTTTCCGTGTTATAATATTTCAGAATAAAATTGATCAGCAAGATTCTGAGCTGCCATACATTGGCATGGCCCGAGCATCACTTCACTGGCCCAGCTTCAAACACTAAATAAACAAACCTGAAAGGCACGCCACCAGTTTGAATTTTCCAACTACTCCTAATGACCAATAGCTCTTTTCCAAGTTGTAGCTCTGCTCCATGGTTTACATGGATGTAGGGGTGTGGATACAATATTGCTGTCAGCAAGGAATTTTTCTGCTGCTTTCTAAGCCGTGAGATAATTTTCTCTCTCACAAAGATATTTGCAGAGTTCTGTAAACTATGAACACCTGTGACCTTGTAGAACTATGTTTATGGTACAGTAAGAAAATATTTTGACAATGGATGTTTTAGGATTTTAGCCAATCAGCCCAAGGGGTGGCTGATCCTTTGTCCAATTAGACTATGAAGAAAAAAAGTCTATAAAAGAGTTTGTAAAATAATTAAATAAATCAATCTTGCTGCACAATTCCTGCCTGCTGGATCTTCTCTCCTCCTCCTCCCTATGGCTGCGGGACATGGTAATATTTTATGGCGTTAATATAGGGGCAAAGTCGTGACACAGCCTGCAGGCAGGCAGGCCCTGGGTGCAAGTGCAGGGTAGCTGGAAGTGCCCAAAAGTAGCCCTGTTCTCCCAAGAAAACCACATTAAACCAACAAATCATGGCATTTGTTTGAAGAATGATTTTACATTGCATCGTATGCCAAGTTGTCTCTTCTTTTGTGCAATCTCTTCGTTCCATGGGAGACGAAATGTTTCTGACCAGCAACGTGGTGCTAGATAAAACAGCAGCCTTGAGGGCTGTGCATCTTTAGGGGGAGGACACAACAGTTAACTCAAAGCAATTCAGTGCTGATTGGGTTGGGGATAATTTTCTGGCAACTAAGGATGGAATTGAGACCAAAAAATCATTTCAAATAACTGCAGAGGAGTCACAGGATAGCAACACCTTCCAGTCTCTAGAGACCTAGAATTGATTTGAACTGGTCTACCACTTAAATGGAGAAAAGCTATTATCCCATCACTAATCTCTTGAGCCATTCAGTCCCACTTGAAGCAATTTTTTCTTCAATAAGCTATTTTACATATTTCACTTAGTGCCCAATCTATGGGAGAAGCTTATCACATGATTTGTTCAAAAAGATAAATACCTCTTCCCTTTGCATTTCTGTTTATTCTTGGGTTTGTTGCTAACATGACAGAACTATTAAACATGTTCCTTCTCTTCTCTCCTTATGGAGCCCTGCTTTTCTTTCTACGATTCCCAAAATAAGACAACTTCTTGTTAGGTTTTGGAAGAAGATCCAGCCTAGAAGCACGTGTTCTATTTTTTTCTCCACGTAAATGTAAATGTATTGCCCTCAACCATCATAGTAGTCATCAGTACAATGCTGATACCTACTCCATAGCTCAAGAAGGGTAAAATCCAGGATTTGCAGTGCAAAACCAGAGAATTGATAAAGATGCAATTTGAAAAAGCAATCTTAATTTTTTTGTGTGTGTTCATGGGCACCAAAAGGTGGCCACAGAGCCCACAAGTATGCAAAGATGCTGTAATTATTAAGAAAGTCTTAAAAATTAGTTCTTTGGTGTCTGAAACCAGGGAGGCCAGAGCTGCAGTTTGGTAGTTGGGCCACACTGGCCCAGCAGGAGAATTCTTTGTGGTGAGAAATCAAACACACGTTCATGTTCAAATCTCTCAGTTTCTCCCACTGTTTTCCCACTATTTTGTGCACTCAGAGGAGCCTGTTTTTTCTACTTCATGCTTCCTCTTCGTTAAGCATTTCCTCTGTAGTTTCTCCCAGCACTGAATTTACTCAGCCCTCCTCCAGCACTCCCAGAATTAGAATCCGTGCCTTTGAAAAACCTGGGCTTCCTTCATTTTCAGGCAGTTCATTTCAGCTGCTGCTCACCCCACAGGTTACAGTGCTGGAGCAGCACTACTTTGATACTGTTCCTCTGGCAGCAATTAGAATCAAATCAGCACCAGGCTGCTTATAAAAGGGGATGCAGCTGTAATGGCACTATCAATTCTTCCAAACATTGTCGCTATTTGTCAAGTGATTAAAGTAGAGTAACTTACTCCAGGTTTACTAGTCTATTTTCCATTGGAACTTAAAAGGTTTTACTGCCTCAAGTATGGCACTTGGACTGCTAATAATTTCAATTTTATTACATTATCATATTTTTTAGATTTATTTCTAGGTTTTGCATAAGATTCAAATTGTTACCCAGTTTATAAAATAATGTGAATTTATCTTGGTCAAAAATCACATTAAGATAATTATCTTGCCCTTTTGGCAGATAATTTTGTTTGTAATATATTGAAAATGCTTATTTTTTGTCTTCCTAGCCCCTTATTCTTTCAGAAGAGGTTATTTTTTCCTGACACAGGCAACTCTATCTCTCTCTCACTGTCAAGGGCTGTCAGGTCTCCTCCCATTTTCCCGTCTCCATTAGGGGGAAACCAAACAAAAGGTGCCTGCTCCTGCCTTCTACCTCCCCAAAGCAGCAGGATGCAGATAACACTCTAACCTGCCAAATTAAGGACAATTTAGCCAGATACTAAATACTTGCTAAAACTCCCAAATTACCAGAAAGGTGTTACTTATCCAGTACCAGAATAAAGTTACAGCAACTAAGGCCGGATTTAGCAAATCACACCTGACTCTCTGGCCAGGGTCTCTGACCCTGGAATGTCAGAAAAGCCACCTATGATCTCCATTGGCAGCATTTTGATTAATTGAAATTGGATTTTTCAATTTAGGGGACACTTTAATACTTAAAAAGCACAAATTCACAATTAGATGAAACCTCTACATTTTTGGGGGTTTTGGTTTGGGGTTTTTGTTTGCTTTGGGGGTTGTTTTTTCTGAAAAATACTCAAAATAGCACTTATTTGGGAGTAAAAAAAAAAATCATAATCAGTAAATTCAAAGTGTCAAATTTTCTTTAGAATGCATGGGGATTCCTTTGTGCCTATGTAGCATTACTACAAAATAAAAATTTATACTGACATGCTTTAAGTTGACATAATAATTAGTAAAATAAAATAGCTCCTCCTGCTTTAAAAATTATTAAGGACATGTCCTGCTTAGTACTGGTGGAAACAACCCTTTTACACAATAAAGTAAGTGGCATTCTGATGTAGAAAAAGGATAGCAATATCCTGAGCTTTGAATAACTTAAATGAGGATTTTCCATACTTCTAACATGCTTAATTCCAATATTCTAATTCTAAATTTCAGTGATTCTAGTTCTATCAAGCACTCATGACAGAAGTACCAATAAACAGATACTGGGTAATATCCAAAAGGTTTTGAGGTATGATGTTGAAATATGAACCTTTTTTTAAGCAACATATACTAGGGTAGCCTAGGAGCTTTACAAAAGCAATTCTTTCCTTGTGTTTTTCCCCACTTCTTTTTTAAGGGCCCAGGAAGTTACAAGGTGTATCTCATCTTTTTTCTGCTTTAATGTAGGCAGAGAAAAAAAAGCAGTCCAAAACTTGAGAACAGCTAATTCCTGAAAGAGAGATGAAATAAATTTTGCTTAAAACATTTGGTCCACACTCCAGTTTGGTATTAAAGTGAAGATCAGTTTGCATATTTGTGTTATTTCTGAAGACAAGACTATGGAATGTATACAGCCAGAAATTCATGCATTTCTGGGGAGAAAACATCTACCTTTCTCCCTCACTGTTGCTCAGGACTCAAGCAACATTAAATCCCTGTTGTGCTGCTCTCCATGGCCAGGGAGCCAACAACATGGGGACAACACACACACATGGCAGCATCCAGGTACGAGAGAAGCAGCTCAGGCTTCCCTGCAGTGAGAACGGGTTCAGTTCTGTGGATTTCAGTGGAGTCACCAGGAAATTGCACCAACAATTTGCATAAATCACAATCCAGATGGGTTGGCAAAAAAAGTTTGAGTGTTTTGCGTACTCCGTATCTCTGAACATTTTTTCTCTCGTAATGACGTGGTGAAGAAGCTGATGATCATAAATGTGGAGTGTATCACCCTGTCCTCTTACTCCCTCCTTATTGCTTTTGCAACGTAATACATGCATCTCAAATAAATTAAACATGTGACATATAAATTCAGTTCATGCTTTTTGGGGGTTATCAAAATCCTGAGAAACCAAAACGCTGAAAATCTCTTGTCAAAACGTTCTGGGATGAAGTAGTTAAGCTGTCATCAACAGCTTAAGCTCTGTTTATTTGAATATGTAAAGCAACTTTTTGAAAAAAACAAAAGTACAGAGTCTGTTGATCAGAGTTCTTTCTCCACATGTCTTAATTCTGCTTCCCTGATCTCCTGGGAAAAAGAGAAACTTTGCATGAAGTGCAAGGCCATAGGCACCCTCAGTGAAGGAAGCACTTTGCTCCACTGACACAAGTGATGTGACAAAGTATGGCAATGGTATTACCATGGCACTACAGGATTATTACTCTGCAGTGCCCATTATTTGAAATGGAGTTACTCAGTGCTTACCACAAAACAGCAAGCAGCATTTTGCAGTAACACAATAAATAACCCATGTCATCTCTGTATCTACACTTTTTGCAGGAGCAGATACAGAACCAATCTAAAAACAAATCTAAAAGTGCTATAATAATGCTGGAATGACATGCCTCTTAAGCTGTTTACAGCTGACAGACCAAGTGAAATGGTTTGACAAGGGAGAACATAGTATGTGTTGACAGCCCTGCTTAGTTCATATTTGAAAGGCAAAATTAAAGTCATACTTTTACAAGGTGCAGGATTCTGCTCACCTGAAGGACATTCTCTTAAGCAAGGCATGGTATTAAGTCTCTGCCATCCTCCTCCTCCTGTCTCCCACTTTTATGTGTAGGCCACCAAGTGGCACACCTCAAAAACCAGTCCTGACTGCCTATCTCAGTAATTGCTTGTGAAAACGTATCATTTAGAAAAGTATGGAGAGAGCAACAGTGAGAACAGCCATAAATGTTCACCCTCTGTAATTTAGGGGAGCACAGCAACATATGGCCAGCATTTGGCTTTTCTTACAGCAGGCAGCACTGTCAGGAAAGAGCAAACAAAGGCTGAGTACAAATCCCCTCTGTCCACAGAGACATCTTTCACTTGATTACAGGATATGAGAGAAAAACAGAAAGACACAGTGAATCCTAAAAAAGAAAAAGCAAATAAGAGCTAAGATAGGTCAGAGTAAAGGGCTGGAGACTAGCACTAGGAAAATCAGAGCTGTTTGGCAGGACTTACACAGCTCTAAGGCAGAGGGGAGACTCAAGGGACAATTGGCCTCTCACTTCCTACCTGGTCCTTTCTAAACCCATTGGCTGACAGCAACCAGAGGCTGTCAGCAACTCTTGTGGTGGTCAGTGAGAATAATTTGGTGGACTCAGGCCAGCTACTATTGAAGAGGTTACATCACTGCAAAAGTTCTTGCTACTACCTGGCCCCTCACTGTTAGACACCATGGGAAGCCACAAGCATTTTCCTTCCCTCCCACTCAGAGACAGAGGCTCTGTTAGCATAGGGCAGGTGGCCCTGAGGAGGGAAGAGCCAACATCTGCTAGTCCGTTTCTGTGGAAAAGTTCAGAGTTCAGCTGCTGCAATGCTAGTCACTCCAGCTCTTTTAATGAGCCCTGTCATTGGTGAAAATGAGCCCAAAGTGGCCAAATGAAATCATCTCGCTGAGGGGAACTACCAGGAAAGCGTTAGGAATGTCGTGCACTTGGAGGCATAGAATGCCATTGCCTTTATGTTGGGCTGACTCTACCAGCTGAGCCAAACGGAACCAAGGAGGCTGGCTGCTGGCAGCCCCTTCCCTACAGGTGAGTGGAGAGCAGTATCCAACTGCAGCCTCAGTCCAGACTCCATATGAAGTGGTTCCAAACAGTTCCAGTCTCTATGTCTGGAGCCCACTGGCAGATCACAAACAGGGACTGCACAAAACTTCTGGCTGAAGCTGCAGTTCAGGAATCGGAATGGTGTGGAGTGGAAGTGTTTTTTCAAACTAATGGAAGTTTTGCCTACATATTTCTTCCCCCACATGAAGGTCATCAAACGCTCGTGTGCCAAATGTTAGAATTGATGCCATCCTAATGAACGCTGAAAACATTTTCCTGTCAAAGCAAATAGAACAAGTTGACATCACTGATCTCAGCATCGACCAAAGAGTAAAAACAAACAAACCATCAGTTAAAAAACCAGAGGGGGTTTTGTGCTCCAAGTTCAAGGATGCGAGTCCAGCAGTGCAATGACAAAGGGGAGCATGGTGCAGATGACAAAAGGGTTACATTCACTGCAAAGGAATTTGGTCCTGAGGAAGAACAATTGCCTCGGCATCAAGGTCAGGAATATCTGGGCTCGCCCTGCTCCTAGTATGTGGCACATGAGATCCCTTGTGTCTGAGCTGCACTGGGTTATTACCTATAACATGTGCCACAGGCTAGGAGCTGAGTGGAGAGTGAAACCTAGAACTAAGCCCTGTCAGAAGCTGCAAAATAATTACTCTTAAAAGCAAGCCAACAGCTCTCAACTTGTCTACCAAGAAACTTTTTCTCTCCTACTTAAGCTGCCTGAACTTGCAGCCTTCTCTTCCTCCATCTCCCAGGGGATCTCCCAAACCATCTTATCCAAGTATAAACCATGGAATGGCAACCCTGCTACAACTGGATGCAAGCACAAAGGAAGTGTATCTTACAGCTACGCTGCTAAATTGGGGTTTGGGAAATCCAGAGACATTTCTTTCTTCTAACACATGATTCCTCTATGTCCCTTGGCAAATTTGAGAAATCATTCCACATGGGAAATAACCATACCTTCTCCTTTGCCTCTCCTGCTTGTTCAGAAATCTGGGACAGAGCTCATCTTGCTGTGCACTGTTTCTAGCAAAGAAATTTCAGACCCCAATCTCTCTAGGTAGCTTGGTGTGGTCAGTATACAACTGATTAAAGCTAATTTTACCATTCGCACAGCACAGAGGAAAAGACACAGACTTTCTGTAGAGTGCACAGTGGGTGTGCAAGCCTGGTGAAAGCAGGTAGGTGCCAAGAACTGATGAAGTCCCAAAATTAATGTTTCCTTCAGCTCCTCTGGCCATTTTGTGAAGGGGATTTTTCACAGAAATTGCTATAAGATAGAGGTCCTGTTGAAAAGTATAGCATTAAATTTGGGAATAATGACAGAGGAACCAGACCAGAATTGAAAGAATGATACATACTTTGTTGTCCTTACATCAAATACATTTCCATTTTATGTACTGTTTTAATTTCCAGTTTTCCCATGCTCACCCTGTGCTGTCACCCATGTTTTTTGAACCGAAAGGTATTATCTCAGCTCCCATTTCTCCAAAAGTCAGTTCTAATCTCAGTCACTCTTCAGCCCTGCAGTTTTCCTTCTCCTTGACAAGCCTGACCACTTAAATTTCTATCAGCTCAGACAACATTTGCCCACACCCCTTTGTGCTCCTATCTCATTTCTTCCCCTTCCAGTTTTTGTGATGCCATCATACATCTATGCCAGCCCACAGAGCATGCAGCAGCAGACATATAGATCCTGACTGCGTTCAGGAAAGGGGAAAGGTTGAAGTGAATAACATCCCGTGTATGACTGATTTCCTTGCTCTCTATACTACAGTGAGCTGTGCTTTCATATACCCTGATGGATGTGAGTTATGGGTCACTCTCTCACTTGTGAAAATAAATGTACAACACTTGCCAATGGTTATACTGTATATTACAAAATTCTATCATTTGAGATTTATGCACTTAGCAGACCAATCACACAAACAATACAGGTACACCACAACAGCTCTACTTCCAGGTTTTTCTTCCCGTTGAGACAGACAGACACACAATCACCCTTAGCCATAAAGTGGTGCTGCATTATCCAGAGGGGGACATTTTATGGACAAAGAGTTTATCATATCCAGAATTTGCCTTGGGTGCAGCAGACTTAGCATGTGTTAAGTAATGTTTAAGTGATTTGCTGAAGTGGCCTAATAGCACAAAACACTCCTGGCTCTATTTGCTTATAAATACATTTCAAGGCACTGATTGAAGTCTGTAGTGCCCTAAATGGTCTGGGACCCAGTTATTTAAGAGATATCATCTCTCCTTTTAAATTTTATGTGGTAATTGAGAACTACCAGTTGGTTTCTTTTCCTGGGTGGCCAGTGGGATGTCTTAAACGGGAGATACATGAGCCTGGAAAGTGCCCTCATCAGCCTTTGGACACAACAGTGCTCCAGAGGACTATTTCAAGAAAAAATATAGAGCTGGTCTCTTCAGTGTGACAAACATCAATTAATCTCTTGAATGATCTTTTACATCATGCGTGTTGGAAACAGAGGGCCTGGCTGAGACTGGCCATGTGTTCAGAAAAGCTGTTCCAGAAACCTTGTTCCCTTTCTCCTGTAACCACAGAACCAGTGTAAGGGTGCAAAATTCTCACTCTTGCAGGCACCACCTGTGCCATGAGGTCTGAGCTGTCCTTGCATCCAGGTAATGTCACCAGAGAGACTGGAAACCCTTGCTGATCTTACCTCCTGCAAGGCTCCCTTAAAATCCTCAGAGTGCCACTGGCACCCCTTAGCTAATGAGAGTGTGTCCTGAGCATCTGTGTTTTATTTAAAACCACATGTTCCATTTCAGGTTCACTGGCACGAGCTGCTGAAGCACTGGATGCCCTTATCTGCTTTCTTCAGGGAAACAGATACATGAAATACAGAAGATATAAGGTTTTTCAGATTAAATGCTACAAACACAGATTAAATTATATGCTCTTCATTCCTTTAAGGAACTCTTTTTCATGGCATTCTGTTCCAAGTTTCCAAAGTGATTTCCACTCCCATTCACGTCTAGAAGCATTTAAAACACAGCAAAGAGGGAATGTCCGCTCTAAGTGGACAGAACTGGCCACTTAGAGTTCAGGCCTGCCCCCCAGGCACTGCTGAACTTCAGCTGAACCAGCCCAGGGCAGGGCTGTACAGGTTCCTCCAGGGGGGTACCAGAGGGTCCCCAGCAGTGAGGAAACATGATCGTGGCACAACCTCTTCTCAAAACCAAAATACTGACACCTAAGATAATCCAGAATGAAAGCATTGCCTTCATCTCTGTTTCCCTGATGCCAGCAGAGACTGTCTGGTCACCTTCTTGAGAGGAAGCTTGATTACCTCTCTTTTCAGGAAGGCTGCCCTGACAAAAAGGAACCAAGAAAGACAAATAGCCACCCACAAGCTAACAGCCTCAGTGGGTTGTTTTGCTGTTTGCTTTAGTTCACTGGCTTAAAAGGGTCAGCAACCCTCATCTTGAGGACCCTATTAGTGAAGTAGCTTTGAGCAAAACATATAATTAACCTTTGGAGCTCACTGTAGCAGGATATCATTGAGGAAGCATACGAGAAAGATTTTAATTCTTTTTAAAAGGGCTCCATATAGGCAACTCTAAGGACACAAATATCAGTGTTTTTACTACAGAGAATTCACTGGTTACAGTCACTAAGCACTGTGCGTCTGGGACTTAAGAATAAACAAAGCCAGGGACTAATAATAAATTCTTCACTCACCTAAATGGTAGGTGAATAAAATGGGCAAAACCAGTGAGATGAATCCAGACTGCTCAGTCTTCAGAAAGCACTACTCACAGAGGCAGGAATAGAAACTACAGTTGGTGAATGGATACTTGACCTATTTCATCAAGTCAAATTTTGTCTCCAGCTCTCTCCTTCACATTCACTCACTTTGTAGCTCCCATGTGACAGCCTTTCACAACCTTACAATGATTAACCAAATGTACATAAACCCGGGCTGACCACAAAGATCTAACAGGCAAATTGAAAGTAATAAACATATAGAGAAGATTTTAAAGAATCAGGAACCAACTGAAAACATTTTGTTTTACCACGCAGGAGACTCAAATGGCTTCTGCTAAGAAGGACCCAACTGACAAACCTGCCTGAGAATGACATCCTTCAAGTGACTTCTATCATATTTAGAAAAACTGTAAAATCCCTGGGTTAGAGGGACAGGGCAGCAGACAGGAGACATGAGATACTTGGAATGCACTGACATTTGGAGTACTTTGAGGCAATAAGACTCACGACTCTCCCTCAATGCAAGGAAGGTCTGAAATGCGCAGCGCATGCTGAACCATCAGCATTCTGGCAGTGAGAGTGTGCTGCAAGGATCTGTGCAGACAGGATGCTATAAATTCTCTCATTTTATTATCATTAGTATAAAAATAATCAAGAAAACACATCTTTAGCACTACTGGGTGAACTTATCAGAGAGTTAGCAATTGTATATCGTTAGAAATCTAGTGTCATGTAACTAACTACGTGGCATCCACAGAGCTCTATCCTCATCCTGGATCCCTTCACGTCCATCAATCCATTCCAGCTCTGAACAGGTAAGCCTTTAGATTTGATCCAGAGGATGCTCACAAGCTAAAAAGAAAATAAATTGTAGTTTTGACTTTAACTCTTCTCAATTCAAAGCCAAAATGTCGTTGTGTGTAGTGGTGTGGAAAAAACCCAAACCTTAACAAAAGCCCCTACAGCCCCGTGAAGCACAGAAAGAGAAACTATGCTGTGAGTTCTGACATTAACAAAAACATAAATTGATTGATTTTAGAGAATTTATTGAATAAAATTTAGTTAGAGTCCTTTTGTTTTGTTTTAACGATTGCACACCATTTAATTTTTATGAGCTTGATTATGCCTTTAAGGCACATTCCAGCAGAGGGCTGAGGTGAAAAAGCCTCTCCAGGGAGGATGCAGCAGAAGGAAAAGCCTCTGGGATGTGCAGAAGTTCAGCTAATCCTTTCTAGGCATGTGTTCAGCATTACCTACTTGCAGCTTTTGCAGTTCCCAGTGGAAAAGCGAATCTGTGGGCCGATGGCTAAGAAGTTTCTGCCTCCTTCAGCCCACTGTGCCCAGGTATGAGAGGGGCTGATCTAAATACCCTGTCAGGCCTAACGTCTGCTGGCTTTTTTGTGAACAAGTTATTCAACTTAGGGACCCAGTCCCATCACCAAACCCAGAAACTTCTCAGGAAGGGCAGAGATTATGCACCTCCTGTATTCCAAGGGCAGTCAATGCTGGCAAGTTCATAAAAACTCTACATTTCTCACTCTAGAGAATGTATTAGGACTTAAAATACTGAAAATATGTAACTCAGACCTAAGAATGAACTGGTCCTCTCACCTGCCCAAGAGACAAGTCATAACTAACACTGAAGGTCTGAAGCTCTTCGACCCCAAAGCTACTGTACCTCAATCTCTTGATGAGAGGGTGCTGCTCCTTCCACTTCACTAGCCAACTAAGAGGACTGTTCACTTTCTCAGCACAACAAGCTTTTAGAAATTGGAAAGAAAACCCTAGAAATGGCATAAAACATGGTTCATAGTGTTTGGGATCCTTGAAACCACTTCAAAGCAAATTCCATCAGGTGTTAAAACAATTCCAGCTCCTCAAATGCAGCTTCCCTCTCCTTAGCGCTCTTGCATATTGAAATGTACATGCATGTTTCCAGCAATTCGGTACAAATCCTTGCTTTAATCCATGAATGCAAAAGCATTTCCTTCAGATGCACTTTGAGAAAGAATTTTGGCATCCTAAACTACAGTGGGCACCCCCTGGGCTTCCCAGGGTCTACCACCATAGTCCCTGCAGCAATCAACCAGCCCCAGGTCTGTGCAGCAACTACTACCCCAGCCCTTCCCAGGGGGAAAGGTGTTGGTCCTGCTTCCTGAGAGGTGCCACAAGCCACAGCCAGTTTCTGGAGTGGTTCAGGCGTCAGCACAGCTTCTCCAGAGCAGCACCCTTCAGCTGCTGAAGGCCGCCTGTCTCTCTAGGTAGGGCACAGCTCCTTGGGGTGAGCACGCGTGGCCTGTGGTGTGAGGGCATCAGAGGGACAGACATACTGCTTGTGATCCAGGACTGCTCCAGCTGAGCTGCCCCACGTCCTCCCCTGCCTCTTGCCTGTGTATAGAGGAGTTGTGTGTGCTGGGCATTCAGTCCACATTTTCCTTCCTTTTGCCCCCATCTTCCCTCTATTTTGCGTCCCAGTCAAACATCATATTACAAGGAGTGTTTGGAAAGGTAAAAAACATCAACCTGAGCAGATCAGTTGGGGAAATTCAAGCTGAATTTAGAAGCAAAAAAGACTCCCCCACCCCTAGACTGAGAATGAATGAGAAATGCCCATATTTACTGTTAATTCCTACAAATCCTTTACTGTCCTGCCGATAGGGATGGGCAGCACTCTGTATCCCACCACCCTGGTGAGAAGCTGTCCCGATGGTCCCCAGCAGGGCTGCGTGCAGCCTCACAGCGCTGCCACCCAGGAGGGCTCCTCCAAGGTGAGGGATAAAGGAACAGCAGGGCTGATACTGTGTCTAATGTGGCACAAGGTTCCCTCGGCACAACGTGCCCCAGCTAATGAACGCGCTGCCCCAAGTGCAAACAAGCCAGGAAAGGTTCTGTTTTCAAAGCAAACGTATTGCACTTCAATGGAGATTTTTTTTCCCCCTAAAAAGTTTTAATATACACACTAAATTAAGCTTGAGAAAAGGGGACATTTCATCTTTAATCTATTTACTTCTGAATATTTAACATACAATTCTGGCACCAATCACCAGGTTTAACTGGAAAATTACTCACTAATCTGTTTGCTTATTTGGAATAATTGGGTAGGCTGCCAGGGAAGAGGATTTCCTACCCTGTTTAATATCTCAGTTAGTAGTCCAATTTCAGCTTGGCGGCATAATTACTCTGACAGAGCTGTAGCCACAGGGCCTGTGAGTGGGGCTGCTTTTTAAACCGTAAATTATGGAGGATTAGCATTTATGAATTTTAAATCAGGGCTGTGGTAGGAGACACTAAAGCTGCTTAGAGCTTGCAAACCGCTGCATTCAATCACCGGTCATTAACACATTCCTTCCCAGGACTTTCTGCAATCACATTTAATAAAAAGGTGTTTTCTAATTTGCTATAAAATATTGTGGCTCTGTGTCTCCAGTGTAACACCGGGGATAAGGAGATGCACTTTTCAGGAAAGAAAAGCTCCACAATTTACTTTGACCCTGGTTTACCTCCCACATAAGATGTTAAAGGGGCTATCTCCTCTGCTTGAGCCCTACCATTTCTTCTACCAGATGGCTAGCACATGGTTTGATCCCCACTAAAACAATTTAAAAAATTAAAAACTGCTGAAAATCAGAGCCACAATGTGGCTGATTGGCAGAGATCTGAACTCTGCCCTCCCCGTAGCTCAGGAGCTTTGGCTTGTGAGCTCTCCACTGTTGTGTTTGCCTGTCAGGCTCACGATGAATCATTATGGGGTAAATCCTTCCTTTGATGTAGGCATGTAACTTCTTTTAAGGCCAATGAGAGTTATGTACATGCACTGAGGGCAGAATATTTCATGCCCTGAAGAAGTCTTAGGGAAAAAACCTGCCAAAAATCACACCGCTTTGAACTTCGAAGTTGCTCCACTTGGGAGTCTAAAGAGCTCTGAAGCCGTAAGACATGCATCCAAATGCAAATGCTGAGCCCTTCCTCCTTCTAAACATGTGCATCGCTCCCTCTGTGAGCCTACAATTCAGCAAGGAGTTTGAGTTAGTCCTTCACATGACCCTTTCAAAGACCAAAGGCTCACACAGGAAACCCATGGCTTTTACACCAAGATTTGTCATCTATTAAGTTTTGTCCGTATATGTTAATAAAAATGCATAGATGTATAGAGTCTCCTACCAAAAAACAGAAGACATGAGTGAAAGTTATACACAAAAAAATAAGAAAAGGGAAAAAAGGTGACAAATTGGGCAGAGCAAAACTTGATCCAGCACCTGTCACTAAAACCTGACGAAAACACAGGCAGTTTAAAAGGGACCCTAAGTGAACTCCTCCCACAGTATCCCCATGCAATTAGCCCAGAAACTCAGAAGAGCTCTGTGCTCTCAAAGGTACCTCCGGGAAGGGGCAGACGGAATTCCCTGGATTGCTCAGCCACGGGGATTTGTACACCCTCCTCAGAGTCACTCAGCATTGACCTCTGACACAAGCAGGATCCCAGCTGATGATGCATTATGCTGCAATCAACAGTGCTACTACTCACTGAAGCAACCAGATGATTTAAGATTCCCAAACCTCATTGAAAGTCGCTGGAAATTAGGCATTTTGAAAAGTCGACACTTTTGAAAATGCCTTTTAATTTCCTAAATTACTCATGCTTTTGAAAACTTTACTCATGCTAAGTACTTTGGGGGCCTCAGTCAGTGAAAGCTAAACTGAAAGACGCTAAGGAAGGACCATTTACACAGAGCCCTGCTCAGCCCTTATCTCTCCTCTATCCTCCCAGCAACAACAGACAGAAGGAAAACGGAGCTCTTGGCAACACCAGCCCTGTGCCAAGAATTAGTCTGACAGAGTGGCAGGTCCCCAGACCCTATTAAGGCTACTCAGACAGATGGATTTTCTTCCCTGCTGCACCCTGAGTAGGCTTTTTCTAGCTGGCCTCCCTACTCTGAAGGCTGAGTGGTGCCGCCACTTCTCCCCAAACTGCAAGACACAGCCTTTGCTGCCACAGGAAGAACAGTTTGATCACTCTTTGAACAGTGCAAACTGCCCATATCTCAGGAATCAGCTCCATGCATTGCTCCTCCTCCTAACCTCACTTTGCCTCCACATAGCTGAAAAGCATTTCCTAGTTCTGCTTTCTGATTGCACCACAGCATTCTCACCGAGTATTTTGTGTGCTCTCTGGGTGTATGCAGGCAACAGAGGGGCAAATGTTCCTAGAGCAGGGGAGAAGCAGCAGCCCTGTTTAGCACTCAGAGTCTGAGAAGTGCTTCTGAGTAGTTTTTGTCTCTTTGAGGAGCAGTTAAGGGCAAGGAATGAGTGCACACAGGTGACCAGGATGAAATCCTCCCTGGAGTATATATGTACGAGACTTATTAAGTGCTGCTTGTCTAGGTCATGAATTGGGATTTCAGGAGGTGGCAAAGCCTAGGTGTGGAGCTGTGTCTGAGCCTAGTGCATGTCAGGACTCACCTGGTCCCTAACAAACTAGAGCAGTGCCCAGCCTCTAACTATGAGGGCTATTCTTTGCCTGAGCCCTGAGTTCAGTGACCCTCCCGCATCTTACCTAAAACACCTCTTCAAACACACTCATCCATATCATCTATCATACTGTGGGAGAGGACAGAGGCACACTACGAGGAACTGGGAAAAAAAAGCCATTTCATTTGCTGGGCATTGTTTGGAAAAGCACCAAACAGCAGGACATTCCCCAAAGGGCTGTTCAAGTTGGCTTTGGGAGCATTGCTGTGATCTCTGAAGAGACAACATAAGGGCTACAACAGAGGCCAGATTCAAAACCCTGACAATCAAAGTCTGAAAGGAAAAAACCCAAACAATTTAGGCACAACTCCTACACAGCATCTCTAAGAACCTTCAATTCCTCAGCATTCGGGCAAAGAGCTAGGGCACTTTCTTATTCCCCTCTGTACTATGCAATTGCCTCAAAATGTTGGCCGCAGCCAGAAGTTACATTTTAGTCCCCATAAATCAAGGGAAGTGGAATATCCTCTACATTTAATGTCTACGTTTCTTATCCCACAGGGTTTTTCTCTATGACCCTGAAAGTACCTCAAAACTTGCAAAAGGAGAAAAACTTCTTCTCCCAAGGCAAGGGGCAGGAGGAGAAGTTGCACCATATATGTATAAACACACACACAAGTGACTGATAAAACTTTGACTTAGAAATCTCTCTTCAGTAGGCTTAATAAGCTTCCTCTGCCTGAGAAATGTATAATGTATAAAGCAATCCTTCCTGCCTCCTTCTCAAAGCCACCTGAACAATCTCCTTTCATTGGCCATGGGGCTTTACAAGCAGCTCCTCTGTACAACCAGGTGGCTCAGCATATGGCCTCACTTTTCTGCCACTGCAGCTAGAAGCATTTTAGACCTTTTATAACTTTACCTCTGAAAGGTTGGTTGCTGGCAAACAGAGCCATCCCCATTTCCTCTGACACAGGAGAGGATCCACTGCTGTTCTGAGTCCCTTTCAGTGCTGTACCAAGACTGGATCCTTCTCACCTTGATTGGGAAAATGGTCAGTGAGATGCTGTGGACAAGAGAGCCTCTAAAATAGTTAAGAGTTGCACTTGCTCCTAGGTGGTTATACTGAGCATGGTATCAGTAGCAAAACTACAAAAATCCTCCAGCATACTTTGTTTAGTTGTGAAGGGAAAGATGGACAGTAAATAATTTGATGATTGCCACTAGAAAGTCAGTGTTCTTTTTCCTGAAGGAAAAATGAAAGGCTGCTGCATGAAGACTGGTAGTATGAGCTACAAGGGTACAATACTTGACCGGCTCAAAACCTCTATAATTTCACAGTTTTGCAAACTGTAGCCTTTTAGCACTAGTAAGAAAGGAAATGAGACCTCATGTTGCTGTTCTAAAGCAGCAAGAACCAGTTAAGCTCATCTCACCCATCCAGAGCAGCAGGCCTTGGTGGCCGTGGAAAAAAGGTGATATCCTTCCGCAGAGTCCCAAACACAGAATCATTCAGAGCACCTTATTGCCAGCAGCTCTACAGACCACAGTGCACTGGCCCCTCGAGTACTGCTTCATGATGCTGTGAAACCAAGTGTTTCCCATTGGTTTTTATCACGCTCTTGGTCTCATGGTTTGTGGCAAAATTGCCGTCGCAAAATGATGCAGCATGCTCAATACTTCTCAGTAACCTTTCAGTTCACGTGTGAATTTCCCTTACTTCTGTGAAGCCATGAACCTGATGGACGCCAGCTGAGACTATTTTCATTATTGCTAAGGGGATAGCTAACGAGTCAAAGCACATAAGCCATTTCTCATGTATAGCCTGATACACCTATACACTGTAAGAGAGCATAATCCCATAAAGCCCAGGTTTAAAAATAATTCTCTCATTGGAAAACACACGGGACTCATCACTGAAAAATTTACTGGTCAGGATTGTGGATCTGCAGAAATTCTGTGAGACAGGAGATCAATGATCGTGCCACCTAATCACACCCCGGGCAGCAAAAGCCTCAGCACTGTCCTACAGGCACTGGAGTCACAGGAGAAGTTTTGCAACAGTTTGGCTGTGCCTGTTGCAGGACAGAAAAGGAAGGACAAAGCTGATGTGAGTCCTGGGACAATGACCAAGCAAGGTTAGAACAAGACCATACAGATACCCCTGCACAGGGTCACATCTCAGATGTGCCTTATTGAAATGTTAAAACTCTTCAGGACGCCTTTGTGTTGCTGAAAGTGGTTGAATGCCTCCCTCTGCTTCCTGGTTTAACCTGGGGAAAAGCTGCTGAGGAAGGGAGAAGGGGCATCAGCTCAGAGAATCTCACACACAGAGATGCTGCAGTAAAAGCCTTTGAGCTACATTTTCTAAAAAGGGCTTAGTGTAGATATTTAGGACATTGGACTCTGCAAGAAATTAACAAGTTTTTACCATGCTCAGATGGAAAAAACACTTCAGCTGCAAAAACAATATCTCGCTCATGTACCTCCTTGTATATAACAGACAACTTCTCCCACAGGCAAGCTGAGAGACCTATAAGGTCTTTTATTCCCTTGCCAATGTCTGCCAGATGGTACCAACTCAGATACTCCTAGGCACTGGAAATACACTAGTGAAGGAACTGTTCCTATGGCAAGGGGAGCGTAGAGTATGTAAATAAGGTCCTGAGCATCAGAAGAAGGCAGGACACTCTCTCTGCTCTTCCTAAATCTGTTGCTGTTAGTAAGAACATCTACACTGTAAAGCTCAAAAAATCCTCCCTTAGTCTTCCAACCTTCAAAACACAAAGTTTTAAGAGGGAAACTCCTAGATTGCAGATTAAAACTGGTTTATCACACCAAAAGGATCCTGAGTCAGATTCACAGCTGGCATGACTGACTTCAGTGCAGTAGACTGATTTCTACTGCCTGAGGATCTGCTCTTCCACAGTTAGTGACATCTCAATTTCCTTTTTAATAAGCAACAGGCCCTGTTATAATGGGATATATGGAAGGAGAGATGTAAAAGCTTATAATGTGAAAATTGATTATCATGTACTTCAGACTATTTCCTGCTGTGCCCTTTGTTTTGGCATGCATGTTTCATTTCATTACTCCGAGCTGCTCACCATCTCTGAACCACACTATGAAATACATTAATTATCTCATTATCTTTGGGGCAAAACCTTCAGTCCTTCTTAAAGGACTGAAAACCTTAAAAACCATATTCACTCAAAACCTTCTTTGGGTTCATTAGGGATTCTGAGTGTGATGAGAGAGGACAGGACTGCAGATACATCACAGCACACACCAGATAAGATTTTGGTTCTGTTTGTGTTTCTGTCACTTAAAATACAAAAAACCCCCATTACCACAGTTCAGTGTAGGTTCGCTTTTTGCTTTTAAAATTCTCGAAATAAAATTGCTCTCAAGTTCCCAACTCATATGGCAGAGTGAACCCAGAAGAACTTTTCAAGGCTTAGTAATAAACTTCCAAAATAGAGGAAAAGAGAAGGGAAATGACAGGTAACTTTACTAATAGCCCTACCAGAAAGTGCCACAGAAATATGGCAATGTCAACATCCTGAATTAGCCTCTATATCAGACAAAAATAATATAATACTTTTATTTTCATAAATAAATCTTAATTAAGAAAATGTCTTCTCAAAGCATAAAGTAGAGGAAGGTAGAAAAAAAATCTCCACAAAAACCTGTGTCACACACTCTCACACTTTAAATTTAGAATCGGGTTGGGGTCATTTTGTAAAGAAAATAATGTTCCAGGCCCATCACAATTTGTGAAAGTCAGGTTAGAGTAAAAGCAAAATTCCCCATTGTCCTCACAAGATTTCTCGCCCTGTTCTTTTGTGAATACGCTAGAATGGGTGATGGATGGGAGGCTGCCCCTTTCTAGAGTCCTTGCTGTGTTTTGTGATAACTCATTATATTTCTTTCTTTACAAATAGCCCCATTAACGCTCCAGAATTGAACAGAATCATAAAGCCTGAAACATCCCACTCCCATTCCGGTGGAGCTAGAGGTATTGTTTCATGAATTACAGAACTGCCAAAACCTGATTTATCCAAGCAAAGCCTTCAAAGCCGAGTCACAGATATTTATTTGTTTATTTATTTATTTATTTGGGATTGTAAAAGAAAATACTTTTTACTGAGATAAGGATGATATAACCTAGCTACAGCTTTATTTAAATTGAATTATGTCTCTTTTATATTTCTTCAACAATATGGTCGATGGAAATGTTTTAGTCCTTGTTTTTTTGGGGCTGAACTAAAAACCTTATTAAACCATTTATAGAAAATTTACAAAACAGAAGAGAGTCAAGCTCTTTCAAAGTCTCTGTGGCCTCAAAACCTTATATATTCTGAGATTAGATGTCACTCTTAGTCAGATGATTCTAAACAAGACTACTATAATCCTCTCTGTTATGGAGATATTTATTTTTGTCTGAAAAACTTCAAAGCAGGCCGTGACAGATAATCAAAATCAAAATTTGCATTCCAATGAGAATTTCTTTTTAATAAAGAAGAATAATTCTCACAGTTCCTCTGTGAAGGAGAACTGAGCTCACTTACTTCAAATTTGAGGGGTTTGGGGCCTGGGGTTTGGGTTTTTTTAATTATCTCCCATTCATTTTTATTCAGTCAAGTTTTTGCAACTTTTGGGGAGAAATGCTGCACCAAGTCAAGACACTCAGTAATGAAACCCAAGCATTGCATTCTTCTTCAGAATTTTTCCCCAGAATGAGCAAACCAGCCAGGGATCACCATCAGGACATAGTCCTACGACTGCCTTCCTGGGTGAATGCTCTACAATGTTTCCCGCGGGGAACTGAAGGCAGCTTTCACGGAAGCTGAGAATGCCTGGGCAGGGAAGGAACCTGCTTTTCCTCATGCACATGCTTTTTAAAATATGTTTCTGTGTTTTCTTTTTTGCATTGGTAGTGACAATGGGGAGCTCTGTCTGTGGAGCAGGACCTCAGCACGGCAAACCCTGCATTGCACCAAAATATCTGATGCTTCAAAGACATTTGGAGCATCTTCTGGGGGCAGCTGAAGACACCTTGCATCCTTACAGACTGGATGCTCTCAGCCTGGGCTGGCAGCTCACCTGGGGGTGCTACAAGAGTGATATTGTCCTGCCTACCCCATTCCCTCTGGGGAATTCCTTTTGGGAAGCAGAGACATTTGGTAGCAAATGCAGTGCATTACTGAGGGCCGAGACCACTGCTGGCTGGCTCTTTGTAGGGGCCAGGTGAGGGAAGGTGCTTTTCCATTTCCAGGTAAAGCACCAGCCTGCCTGGCCTGAACCTTGCTGCAGCACAGATCTCTGTCCTTTCAGAGTGCCACTGCTTCCTTCCTTTCAATATTATTAAGAAAAAATTAAATACCCAGAACCAACAATACACTTAAATCTGTTCATAGAACTATTCTGGAGCTTCCAGTTTCCCAGCTTCTACCAACAATGCTGAAATGGGGGCAACCATTCCCCTTTCTGATGCAAACCTCCTCTAATGCCACTTCAGGAGTCCTCTCCTCCCAGGGACAAATTCAGATAAAAATGTCTGCATGTCTCACAGGTGGGACTATTTAGATTTTGTCTACCTATTAGTAGCTCACAGAAATACACAATTTGCGGACCCTGAATCATCAGTTTCTTCAGTTGCTGATTTACACCACAAGTTAGCTTTTCTTTACAAAGAGTTTGCTGTGTGGAAATCAAGGCCAGCTGCAGCAGGAAGAGTGAAAAGCAGCACAGTAAGCAAGGGTGGTTCAGCAAACCTACAACACTTTCGCCAAGAGCTCCGGAAAGGGCTGCAAAGAAACACCCCTCAACAGAAATAACCTCAGGCTCCCACTTACTGTCACTGGGGCTTTGTCCCAGAGCAATCCACTTCATCTCCTGGGAAATGAAAGGCACTGCAGGACAAAGTGCCAAGAAACTAGGTTCTGTCTGGTGGAACTTTCTGAAGAAGGAGAACAGCTACTTACATTTGTTTGGTAAAAGCCAAAGAGGAAACAGGCATCTGAGAACAGCACCTTGCCAACCCAAAGTGGCCATGCAACACACCTCTCTGAGACACAGCATCTGCTGGCTGCTGGCACATGGGCCTGGAGAGCAAGCTTTGCTCTCAACACCTCTCCCCACCACAGGCTTGTGTAGTCCCCTGGATGCAAAGCTGATTTTGTACCTCCTTTGTTATGTAAATGAGATATTAAAACACTTCTCAGATCCTCTCAGGCAAAAAGGCTGCCTGTAAACTACAAAATCTCACTTCTGTGTGTCAGGCTGGTCAGCTGGTCTCTCCAATTCCCTTCCAATTTGCTGGGATTTATTTTTACATTTCCTTTCCTGGCCCACATAGGTTTTCATTCACTGTTGCACAGTTGCTTTGTTAGCACCTCTATTTATTTATTCATTGTTTTATTCGTGGTCATTCCAGAACAGCACTGTGTTGACACACATATGAAGGAAACCTTAACAAGAAAAAAATGTGACTGCACACTACATGGACTGCTTTGATATTCTGATCTCACCCTGTTTAAGTACAGTTCTTGAAAGTGAAGGACAGGGGTGTGAGTCAATCTCAGTTAAATGCTAGCTTTGCTCATTTAATGATGCAATGGGCACACTTGGCTACGTTCACTAAAATCTTGTTTGATACCAATTAAGCCTTAAAAAAAATCCATTAATAGTCTGCATGCCTCTCAAACTCACTTTTCAATTTATTTTGAAAAGACTCAAAGTTGGATAAAACTGAAAAAATCTGCCAAAGATTCAGTGAAAAGGGGCTGATTTGGAAAAAAATGGTAGTTTTAATAATGATAAACCTCTGCATACCTTTAAAGTATGGCTCTAAATCTGTCTCTATCCTCTTTACATCTTTAACTTTATCCTGCGTAATGCATTAAGAACAATTTTCTTCTTGGAACTATCTCTTATAATTGAAACTTTCTTAAAGGGCTACTGAGGAAGAACAGTCAAGACTTCAAAATGTGAATTCTTCTTCCTTGGATACACCATCTCCATTTCAGATCTTCTATCTGGGGCCTATTCGGCGTCACCCTTCATTTTGATGGGAATGCATAGCCAAAATATTTGGAAGAGCAGAAAAAGAAAGAATATCTCCTCTTCCACCTTGCAATCACACTACCTCAGTGATCATCAAGCTTTTATACTGTGCCTTGCTGAGACATAATTTTTGAGGCCATTTACTCCTTTGCTAGGAAGGCTTGCTTTCACTTTTGTCTTTTTACAACAAAACAAAAAGATTGCAATAACGAGACCCAATGCCTACAGCCTGCCTTGGGTTATTTTATTTTAAGTTTTTTGGGTTTTGTTTCTGCAACTCCCACAGGTCCCAATTCCTGCTGAATAAGAGCATGCTTATATCTCACTTGCAAAAGTACACCACGAGATTGGCTTGAAAAAACAAGGTAGGCTAAAGCAGAGAGCATTTTTGCTGAGGGCTGACAGAGCACACCCTTGGGACAGCAGGACCCTGGTGGCCAACATGACAGACATCGAGCAGAACAACAACCACTTTTGGGGAGCTGCCCTGACAAAGCTTCAAGTGGCACCAGGGTACCTATTATGGCTGCTCCTCTATTTCTAAGCAAAATGATATCAAACACACAGAAAAGACAGCCAATAATGAGAAACTTGCAGCTGTTCTCGAAGAAAGACTTTTTTTTATTGTACCCCAATCCAAAATACTTTAAACCAGTTTTATCAATAGCGATAAATCAGTACGATGATATGATGTCTCTTTAATCTTTTCTAAAACAAAATTTTTTGAACTTTTGAGCATGGCCTTCCCAAATGGGTTAGGTCTTCTAAGACAGCATCAAACCTTCTTTTCCTTGCTTCCCATGTCAGCCCGAATCCCAATAGTTATGAAGCATAAAAAAAAGTTCAAAGTAAAATATAAATTACCATCCCCTTCAAACACAAGTAGAAGTCTTATTAAGTCTCTAGTGCTTGAATCACGTCCCATGTCTGTTCTTTAGACCTTTCTTCCTTTGTGAGGCATAAATGGACACATCTTATTGATTTTCTTTCAACCTGGATCACCTCGATTGCTGTGAATATGGCAGACAAATCCAACTCATTCTCCCGCAGGGAACGAGGAAGAATGCAGACGAGAAGCTGGGGAAAGTCTTCTCACAGTGGGATACCAGGAGTCATTACGCAAAAAAGCCAAGTCTAACTGCTTGTAATTCCAAGACCTTTTTCTTTTCAGCTCCTTCAAAAAAATTTCTTTTTTTTTTTTTAGTGCTGAGAGCTCTTTCTTAAATTTTTTATGAATATCATTTTGGCTACCATATCAATTTCTGAGGGTGTTTTTGTTTAAAAAGAGGAGTATCAAATAGGCCAGCGGCATCTGCAAACCCTGATAAATACGTATAGTTAATGATGAGTGACTGTAAACAGACACTGGTCAGAAAGAGAAAGTCAGAATCAGAGAAAGCATTGTTTGAAGCTTGACAAAAAAGCTAGTTAAAACTTTTTCCTTCTAACTTGGCTCCACTTTGTATTTTTTTTTATCATTTATAGACTTACTTTTCTAAGGACAATTGTATGAAATGAAAGGAAGTGTAAAAGTAGAAAGATTTCTGTGCCTTACACCAAACCACTTACTGTACATGAAAAAGGGATTTACTGAATCAATTTAGTTGTGTAGGGTTTTTTAAATCAAGTGAATGATTTCAGTGAAGTGGAAAAAGGTGGCAAGAATGTGCAGCAACCCAAGCTTTGCTCCTAAAAGCAACAAAAAAGACACAATTGAAATGCAGTGGGACCTCTGTGGATGAATTAGTGTACAGACACTTTGCAGTGACAATCTGCTTCTGAAAGGGATATATTAAGTGCTAACTGCACTGAGGACGTAAATTGAAGACACGATATCCAAGGACTAATTTCAAAGCACTTCTCCTTGTTAAATGAATTGCTGAAAGAGCAGGGTTTAAAAGACTTTGTTTTGTGTTAAAGGATTTGAGCTACACCTATCAGCAAGGCGAACCAGCAAACCAATGCTAGTATAACAAACCTACCACTGTCTGATTACCATCCCCTCCTAATACCATCCCAGCTGTAACGAGTCCAATTTCTCCCGTGGTTCTCAACACCCCCTGCAAAGCGCTCTGCCCCAGTCTTCAGCCTCCACCACATAAAATTCACATCACTTTTATAGTATGAAGAGAAAGTTCTAGGTCATTAGTTTAACCACATAAAATTTTAGGAAACAAGATCATCAGCAGCAGGCTCTTAAAGCTTTTTAATGACATGTTTAGACACCAGTAACTATATTCCAGTAATTTAAAATGAGTTTTGAACAATGTAAAATGGAAGATGCAGAAGAAATTGGAACTTTCTTAACAGGCAGGTTCTATATTGGCCTCAAGTTGCATCATTTCACAAAGTAATTCTGATATCCACATGGATAGAGCTTGGGGGATACCTCAGAATAATTCTTCCCACAAATATCCACCCAAGTAAGTGATGCTGTTAATCAGAACTCTCCCAGCAGGCTAGCACTAAGCCCTGCATCACCTGTGTGCTCTCCCTTACTACGAGCATTCAATGTAGTTGCTGATCAGAAGGTCCACGGGAACACTGAGGGCAGACAAAACAGCACATGTAAATACTTCGGTGACAAACACCATGCTGCCTATAGCATAGCACTTAAAAAAAGAACCAGGAGAGACGAACGAAGAACAGGAAAGGTGTAGTGAGGCAGGAAGCCATGTCTTCTGGCTTCACAAAAATACCAAAAGGAATCTCAAGAACCAAGATTATGATTCCCTAAGAAGAGCCAAATGACCAGAGTCTGAGGTCAAAATAGCACTTTTAGTGGGAAGTTGGCATCTTTTCTAATAGCCCAGTAGACAGTGCACTGCTCAGACATGTGTAGAGGCATAGTCAGGCTTTCTTTCACCTCAGACTTCTTGTATAACCTTGAACACATCCTTTATCTCCTCAGTACATCATTTCCTCTAAGTACACATGAATATTGTAGGGCGTTATTCAAATATCGCAGTAGTGGGAATTATACAATAATCTAATAGAGTAATTTCAAGATTGGATGTTCAGAAGAATTTAGGCATATTTCCCCCTGTTTTAATTTTTAATAGAGACAGTAAAAGCAATGCATACAACTTGTAAGATCCAGCTATAGCACCTGGTAAAAGAATCCAGATGTTCTCGCTTACAACAGCATCATTAAGCATGAGGCTGATGTGAAATATTTATAATGAAGGTGAATCATAGCCCACAGAGGAGGAATCCAGGGCTCTATCTTCTACCAGCATCAAGCACAAAAATGCAAATACACTGAACAAATACTGCATTAACTTTCAAATCACACGTTCTATGTCTTACAAAGTAAGACACAATTTAGTCCTGATGCAGGTGACAGATGGTAGCAGGGACCACCAGTTTGGAACAAAGTGTAAAAAAAATCAGATTTTGAACGAAACACACCCAACAACCCAGGATGTAGGAGCTCATGGCTGTGAGTGACCTCCTGGGCCAGTGAGTACCCTTTTCCCTCTCACAGCAAAGGACATGATGAAATCCCTTTCTCAAATTTACCAGTTTCATCTTAAAATTGCTGCTGTTGTTTGTGGCAGTCACTCTCACCAAGGCTGTTCTGAGGATTAAAAATCATCTTATTTACAGGCCACTCTATTCATGCTTGATTCATATCCTTTCATTCCTGTGCCGGCATTGACCTCTAACTTAAACTGCTCTCACCAGCTCCCAGCTTTTGTCCTACAGCAAAACAAGACAAGGCATATGGTCTCCTTTTAAAGATTAAGCTCTCCCTGTGTTACTTCCAAACCCAATTAATCCTTAAACATAGGAAGACACAACTGTATTGTTGCTCCATGTCTCACAAGATCATTCAATACTTTCTTAATCTCTACTGGCAAGACTTCCCCTTATGCAACAAGAGCCATTTCAACCACTTCCACTGCCCTATCATGTTGACAGTTCTTAACCATTGAGATATCTGTCTCTCATTTCCAACCCATGAGATGACAGCAGAAACATTATTAGTGTAATGATAAAAAGTCTTATTCTTAGTGCAGGTAGCACAGCAAGGCAGAGAAAGTAGAGGTGCTGACTGCCTCCCAATACTGCATTTGGCTGACTCATTTCACTTGCTAAACCATTCAACAAGCTGAAATACTATCACCTCCAGATACTATCCAAGTCTTTCAGCTTTTCTTGAAGAACAGTAACCCACAGTTTCTGCTGCCCCAGTGAAGCATAACACTCTCAGAAGCATCTTTGTGAGAAAGAAGTTAATACTGTACATGAATCATAAACCTTCCATAAATTAAAAATAAGAGACCAATGTCTTCACTCTTCATAGGCACATCTAAGTACATCTGTCCAAGAGTAGAAGTCTATATAAAAAACTGAGTTATCTACCATGGTTTCATCATCCACACTTTAAAAAAACCCACTAGTTTAGAAGATGGACCAATGACTTCTTCTATAAACACATATCATGAACCATGTGACCTCAGAAGGGAGAAAACACATAAAGCCATCCACATACCCACCAGCAGATTCATGACAAGGAAACAAATGCAGGTCACCCATCAGCTCTCAAAGATGTTTAAGACAGTCTTCATCCAAAAAAATTCTTAAGAACTGTGATTAGACTTTAGCATCAGGTCAAAATTTGATATCCCCAATTTTAAAAAGTGTCTACAACCAAGCATGATGTTAATCATGGAATCACACTATTGTTAAGGCTGGAAAAGGCCTCTGAGATCATCAAGTCCAACCATTAGCCTAATTCTGCCAGGTCTACCACTAAACCATATCCCTAAGCTCCACATCTACCTGCTTTTTTGAAGACTTTCATGGATGGTGACTCTACCACTTCCCTGGGTACCTGCTCCAAGGTTCGACCACCCTTTCAGTGAAGAAACATTTTTTACTATCCAATCTAAACTTTTACTGGCACAACATGAAGCTCTTTCCTCTTGTCCTATTGCTTGTTACGAAGAAGACAAGACCAAGCCCACCTGTCTACAATCTCCTTTCAGGCAGCTGTAGAGAGTAATAAGGTCTCCCCCCACTCTCCTTTTCTCCAGAGTAAATAACCCCAGCTCCCTCAGCTGCTCCTTATAAGACTTGTGCTTCAGACCCTTTACCCTTCAATTACTCTATTAATGGTAAATACATACTCAGCTGCTTTGTTAAATAAACTGTAAATGTGAATAACAGAGGAACTTCAGCTTCCTTTTTTAATGTTAGCTGTAATTTAAGAACTTAAAAGGGACACTGGACTGAAAATCTAGCAACTGTTAAAAGCATACTGTCAGACATGCTTGTTTAATTTCTTTAAGCAACCCACTTTTTAAATTCTCGTGCACTTGATCAGCTGCAAAGTAGAAGTGCTGTTTAGCATGGAGGCTGGTATTGAATAAACCTGGGAGGCCAAGAAGATTGGATAGGCAGAGGTCTAGAATCCAGCTTTTTTTGTCACAACAGAGATGCAGTGTGAGCAGAAATATAGCTCTGCTCCCCTTTGGCACCACTTTTGATATCTCTTTTTGGACCTTTGTGCAGCTTTTTAGTAGCTGTTCATTTACTTCTATTGGTAAGTCCGCTTCTTCTGCTCCCAAGTCTGAGTTCTTATCTCTGATAATATTGTTTATTTTTCCTCTCATGCTTGACCTAAACCATGACCACTGAAACCGATGTAAAGACACCAGCCAGCTTCAGTTAGTACTGAATTACACACCAGAAACTTGACCTTTGATGGGAAAGAGAATAACAGAACAGGTTGGAAGCTGCCTCTAGAGACTGTCTAGGCTGCTCCTGCTTTGCTCACAGCAGAATCAACTAGAGCACATTACTCAGGGCTGTGTCCAGCTGGGGTTTGAGCATCTCCAAGGATGGAAACCCAGCAACCTCTCTGGGCAACCTGTGCCAGTGTTTGACCATCCTCACAGTAAGAGTTTACTTTTTTATGTGAAAATGGATTTTCTTGTAGTTCTCTTGAAGCACATTGGTTTTTTTCTATCATTTGGTACCACGGAGAAGAGTGTGTCTCTGTCATCTTTACACCCTCACATCAGGTATTTATTCACATTGGGAAGATCTCTTGAGCTTTCTCTTCTCTAGGCTAGGCAATCCCAGTTCTCCCTCACATCAGGTGCTTAGTTCCTTAATCATCCGTGTGGCCCTTTCCTGTACAAACTGCTGCATCTGTTGGCTACTAATCACTGTCTGTACTTGAAGTTAAAATGATTATAAAATCATTTGAATTATAATCAAACCTAACATTATATCAGTGCCTTATATAAGTGGATCTGAAAATTGAAGGAGCAACAACTGGAATTTTGTCTCCATTCACTTCTCCATTAAGGTATCCTAGACTAGCTCAGACCATGCTTATTCAGAAACTGAAGAATTTTTATAAGTTGTCAATTAGCCCAGATGTTAAAACCTATCAATTATCACCACACACAACCTCAGGATTTCAAGCACCTGTCTTGTCTCCAGTAGCAAACTGCTTATCTGTTTGGCACAACAGCGGTCCTGAAGAGCTGATAATCACTGAAACAAAATGTACTTTAAGAGAAGTAAGTGGTGCATTAAACTGTACTCCAATTCCTCTCTCCCTGGCACTGATAAAAGTTCTGCTGGGCATTATTAGTTCCCACACACCTCTGAGAGACCCCACACACTGAAGGACAGTGAAGATCTACAGTCCATAATAGCAATTTAGCACGGCCCAGCCCTCAACATTACAAAAATCCATTCTAGGACTCTGCTCCCCCTCCTCAGGCAGTGCTTAGTGCATCTCACTGACATGAGACACCAGTATGTATTTTCTGCTTCCAATAAGAAACTTGCTGCTCAGTTCAGAGGAGTACTGTCAGAATCCACCTAAACTTACTTGGAGAACCTGGATAAACTTATTAATGTAAGAACAGCTCAAGCAGGACTTTTCCAGCATAAACAGAGATATGGTGTCTTGCTCATACTCTGGCAAACCCCAGAGTATCATCACTAAGCCTGTGAAGTAGATGCTTATGTAGAAAAGTGAGAAGAAAGGCAAGTTTTAGTGATTAACTGAGTAACCATGGCATGAGCTAAGCACTGCATTCTGTAAAGTTGCTCATGAAAGAGAGCAAATAAGAGCTGGCTGGAAAATACTGATAAAAAATTTGTCTGAATTTTCTGATTTGTCACCTCAGTACTATTTCAAAAAATGGCATAATTTCAACAAACTTCTTGCTACCACTTTTTTTCCCAGCAGGAAACCAGGTCTTTGGGATGCAGGCCACTGCAGGGATGCACTGCAGGTGCTGTTTGATATGGATGCTTTTAAGGGGTGCCATTGCTGCTCATGCCTGTCAGGAAAGTACTTTGTTCCAAAAGCGTCTGTGTTCCATCTTTCAAAAAATAATTGGAGCATAGTTTAAGCCAATCCTTCTGCTTAGATTTGGGGGAGCTATGTTTGGTTTGCTTTCTACTGAATCAGCATAAAAAATTATTTCTGGAAAATGAAACAACTCTTGCAGAAGTAAGAGTATCCTTAGAGCCCACCTGCACGGCAAGTGCAGTTAGAGTAATCAATACATCTTTCCAAAATAGAATATGGATGATTGGGATTCTATATAGGTAAGCATGCAGCAAAGGAGGTGGAACAGGTATAGCTACCCCTTTTTGCCTGTATGTTTTTGGGTTTTTTAAAAATTTATGGAAGTTCTGGCATTCTTACTCTTGATTTTGAGAGTTTTACGTATTGTTTTACTTCCCTACCATATCTCCTCTTCTTTAGATCCTCTTCAAACAAAGAACCACTCCTTCAAAGTCTACTTTGCCCATTCCCAAAACTGCTCTGTACTGCTTGGATAAGAGTAAGCACTAATTACTGCCCCCTTGTCCAAAGCAAGGCATGATATTTTGTCATGAGATCCAGTAAAGACCGGGTTGTTTTTCACCTGCAGAATGCCACAGCCAATTTGGGCATGTAGCTCATGGGTAGTTAAAGCGAGAAAAAAGGTATATAATGTGACTTTTCAGGTGCGGAATTCAACTCCTTTGAAGTCTCCTGTTGCTTTCCTCTGGCCTCCTGCTATCCCAAATCTTCCTGATTCCATGGTGCAACAAAGCTATTTAATCTGTAAAGGCTCTTTCTAAAGGATTACATTATCAAAATACTGGATTAGAAAAGTCCACCACTCTACTAATTCCAGGGAAGTCATGCAGCTCCCCATTTCAGCATGAACTGAATGGTGTCCTTCACATTTCTACAGGTATTTATATGCACATACAGATATATGCACCCTTCTGCCTGTGGATGGTGTTACGGTGAAGAGGGCAGTACCAATTAACTTGTGTTTCATTTTGGATGCCACAGGCTGAAAACACTTGGATGGAGTTTACTCTTGTGTCTGGATGGTTGTTGGATCTTAACTCTCCAGGAATAGCAGATTGTGTTACTGACCTCAACATTAATTAGGTGTTCTGTGCACTGATAGACTAGGAAAGGCAAATAAGCTTTCCAGCTTCTTGTGTTTCACTGGAGGGTGAAGACAACCAGAATATAAAGGACAGAGTACACAGCTAATTTCAATCTTAATGTCGATTTAGTGTATGTCTTTTCCTACTTACAGCATAACAAAAATACATTTTTAGTACAGTAAGAGCAATCATAATTTCAATTAAAAGTGTAATTACAACAGCGTAAAATATTTTTTGGAATTCATTTTGTGGCAGTTTTTTTTAGAAGTAGCAAAATGAGATAAAATTCACCCATGTGCTTTGTTATTTCCCCAGTTCTAAAAAATCTTTATTAATTACATTGATTAGCTAATCAATACCCATTATATTCCTTTTAGGAATAAAAATCTTCTATCCACAGGAGTAAATGAGTTGGAGTGACTTAGATCCTGGTAAGATAAAGAAACATTGATGTTCTTTGTGCTTGAGTCAAAGTGAGAGGTCCTGCTGCCAGCCTCATGCTCAGACTTCAAGGCCAGGCATGACTACATCTCTGTGGAACATGTTATATCAGGAAACATCATTTTTCTTTATCCTTCTATGTATCTCTTATCGACCAGTTCCGTCTTGGGTTTCTAGAACTTCATCTAATTGCTACATTTAATTACTTTTCTCCACTTTGCATTATTTCCCCCTTGCAAATTAGGAATAGAAATCTCTAGATACACAGACAAAATAGAATCTGTAAAGTTTTAAACTGTAAAACCTACTCCAAACCTAAACAATGGGTTAAAAATAATTTTAAAAATAAGCTATCTCACAATAAATGATAAAAATGTTTTCTAAAGAATCTGAAAGAATGGACTGTATAAATTATTTGTGTGAAAACAGCAGCATTTCCAAATGTAAGGCTTAGAGCCCTGTGAAAGAATTCTAAAAATTAAACAAAGAAAGCCATTTTTTAAAAGAGATAGGGCTCAGTGGGATTTATTAATGCACATCTTTCAGAGATATTCTTACTTATACAATGCAAGCAGTAGGTTAGCATGGACTTCCAAATTATATTTAATTGGACAATTATTCAAAGTGAAAAACCCAACACAGTAAACTAAAGAGGTCTTTAATAAACACCTTGTCTCGTCAAGAAAAAACAGGGAAGTCATTTACTGACCCAAGAGGCACAATTTTGTCTTTGGTAAATTTATTTTAAAGTAATTGCCAACTTCAGGAGTAACAATTTTTTAAAGAGGAACACGGTGCTCTCAGGCAGAATAATAAATTGATCTGTGCCCTGTATGACGGCCTAATCACATTAGAAAGATGTACATGTAGTTGTCTGAGGCAAATGGAGGATGTACATCACCTGGTCTGTGAACCCACTAAGACTCCTTTAATGACATATAGCTTTCCCTCTCTCCAGATCAGGACTGAATTAGAGAGAAAAGACAAATGATAATTTACACAGGGGCTTTACAGCTCTGCTTTTCTGTCCCTATGTTCCTGTCCAAAAGAAGTGTTCCCCTATAGAAGTCCTCTGCAGTCCCCAGAAGATTTTCAATAACCTGCCTTCTGCCAGCCAGCATTCCAACACCAGGAAGGAGGTCCGTGTTAATGGCATCACCTTTGAAGAGCCACGGCCTCCTCATGAAACCCAAATGCTCTGAAACCCACTGTGATTAATAGCGAATTAAAAGCACAAATCAATATTTAAAACGTAATGTTCCTTCAGCTCAGCTGGAGAACAGCTGTACTAGAACTACAGCCCTGTCCTCCCTCTGGCAGGATACACTTTTCAGATCCAATGGTTTTTGATGCCAGGACTTAAAGGCTGAGCCATACACAGGTTAAGGGCAGACCACACCTCCGCAGGCACAGTTTGCACACCTTCAGTACTGGCAGAGAAATAGCCCTGATGAAACAGCTTCAAGAATCATCCCTGAACTCCACACTGAGAGTAATACTTTCTTGCATGCATTATTGTGCCAGGAAATTTCCACCTCCAAAGTCTTTTCTCCTTGTCAAGGTCATTCTGGGCATTGGAGCAGCATTGCTAAATAGTATGCCTCAGTGAATTGCCCCCGATTTCTGACTCAGAGGCTGGGACTCCTGTAGTGCAGATCCCGATAAAAGATTTATTTGTGGGGAGTGGAAGATGGTGCCTTTAGAGAAGTTAATAAGTTGTTTTCATTTTAGATGCTTTCATTACAAACACTGATAAATCTTAAGGCTAAGAGAGTATGTAAGAGTAATGAGTTGAAGGGCTCCTCAGCTCTTTGGTGATTATCTCTCTCTTTTAGCGCATTACCATGGGACATCTGGCTTCCAAATTTGTGCCTCTCCTTCACAGATCTGAGGACCAGCCTACCAATTATACATTCACATAGGTTGTAATAAATCAACAGCAGCCAAACTCTGACAAGGTGATGGCTGTTGACAGATAAAAACGATACACACTGTCGTGCTGTTCTCCAAAAACAAACACATGCTTTTATCAGATTTTTTTCTTTTAATCAAAAAATTGCCTCTTTCAACATAGAGTCACCTAATTTCACAGAGGACTTGCACTACACAAGGTTCCCCTGTCTAAACCTGAGCTGCATGTAAAGCCAGGTTTTCAAACAGGCCCTGAATTCACCTCCCACTGCAGTCAAGGAAAAAAACTGCTGCTCTGATCCTGGGTCAGCTCAGACCCAAAGATCATTAACCTTTTACTCTGAGAAACAGAGTTCTGTGCAGAATAAAGGACTGAGACAAAAAAAAAATGTCCAAGGATATATAAGTTTTAGATTTATTCATAAGCCAAGTAGAGTCTGGATGGTGAATTTTCTTCAGTAAAGGACAGATACATTAAGGTTATATCCAGCAGGCAGATCTGTGTGGTGGGTGCTCCCTGGTCCTCATCCTCTGGGTCTCCAAGGCATTGTCTGGAAGTGGCAGACTCTTCTTGCCTGACTCCAACCCTCTGAAAGTTGAGTGTCTAATCTGACCTAATTTTCTGAAGAGCACCAAAAGTAATTCTTCTTAAAAGCAGTGCTTATACAGGCAATGTGAGTGCTGCTTTCCAAGTGTCTTGTGCTCTGCACTGACAACAGGGGACCTCAAGTAATTTGCTTCCACAAACACCCTGAATTCAGTGGGAAGAATTCCAGCACCCTTTTAAAACTAATCACCCTCTTACCAAATCCAGAACAAAGTTGTTGTAGTCTCTGGATCTGAAAATGCTATCAGGTGATACAAAAAATGTGATTTAAGAGATGAACATTTTACAAGAGGCCTTGTTGAATGCTCATAAGCTACATGAACTAGCAAAGATTTGATCACCCAAAAAAATGTGGGAAGCAAAGGGCTATAATAATCCTTTTGGAATTTCTGTTAGCAATTCTCATTTGGGGAATAAGGCTTTATCCCAAAGCTTCTTAGCACATGGCGGCAATTTATCCATTGCCTTATCCTCCCTTAAAGAGACCAGGACTATTTTCATACCAAATGATACGAAATCTCCAGGAAAGTTAAAGACTGAGAGACCATCAAATTCTGCCAGTCCCCTTGTTAATAAGAATAATGCAGTGTAGGCTAGCTAACTAAAAGTATTTTAATTCCTTCAGAATTTCTTCCACATCACCAGCAAAACAAAAAAACAGTGTCTCTCAGGTGTTTCTACAGAGCTTTGAATCAAATAGTCTGTTCTAGTGAACTGACTGGACAGAAAGATAGCATGTTACCCTCCAGCTCAGTTTTATTCTTTGACAATGTTATCTACTAGAAAGAACTCATCAGACATACGTTTTGAACCCTTTCTTATAGATTTCATCTCTTTCTTTTACCTTTTTACCTTCCTTTTCCATTCCATTCCCACTAGTTGGGGCTCTGCTTTGACCCTAGAACTGGCAAGTCCCACACCAATAAAAGAGAGATATGCAAACTTACAGGTTAGGCATCTGTTCCCTTTCTGTTAAGGGAATACGATTCCCTTGACACATACACTTCTTATTCTCATTTGTAAGGTTGAAGAACCATTAATTGAGGAAAAACCTGACAGAAATTTAGCCTGCTTTATGATAAATGGCATTCACCTTTATTTGACCAATTTACAGAATCAGGCTCTGAAACTTTAAAGCATGTCTTTTGTCACAACTCTTGTCTTTTTTAAAGTTCAGTGCTATGGAAATTACAGCTGTAGTAGGATGTGTAGCTGTTATGTAAGCCAGTGTGTTCAGGTTCTTAATATTCAGTCTTACTTTTTAAAAAAATTATACAACCTAATTCAGGTATGAGTTTTGTTTACAAATGACTCTGTAAGTGAATATTCTTGTAATTAATGTGATTCCAGGAGCTTATTTATTGCAGGTTTTTAGCTATGAAAACACATGCAGTAGTACGAATAATATTAGAATAACAATCTGAGATTTTCAAACAAGTCTGAGGAAATTATTCATACAACTCACATTGTAATTCTGCGAGAATTAGGCAACTAATTCCCTCAGGTTTTATCAAATTTTAAAAAATGTAAGCTGAAAAACAAATAGCAGCTGAATTCAGCTAGATGGGGTACAAGAGGCCCCTGTGGGGAACTGTACTACCAGTAAGTACTCAGGATGCCTTCACTGATTCCAGTACACAAATTAGTACTCTTAATGTGAAAAGTAGAGCAGAATATGAGAGAAAACCAAATGGCTCATTCAGCTGCTGCTGGTAAATTGGGGAACCTTGGAAGGGAGAAGTTAGCTTGAAAACACTTAAAGCAGTGTTAGAATTCAAGATGATTATTCAATCCACTAAAAAAAAAACCCAAAAAAACAGAAAATAAAAAGTGCTGAGATATGAATTCCTTAAATTAAGGTAAAATTGTTTATGGCACTAGAATTCAGAAATGAATGGCTTCTCCTGGGATGCTGAGCTGATGTTCCAGTAGCAGCAGCAAATTCATATAACTACTTTGCAACTTTCAAAACTGGCTCACTGTTTGCCACTAACATCTCACCAGGGAAAACCTTTGGGCAAGGTATTCAAAAAGTGTGCTCCTCTAATGGCTTTTTATCATTTGAGTCCACATTTACTTACATCCACCTTTATTACTAATTACTAACACTAATGCCCAGAATTATACCTGGGACTCATACAATTACCCTCACACTTTCTTATCATCAATACATCAATTTGGTTTTTAGATGACCATTTTCCCAGGGCGTGTCCTGTGAAATCTCTATGCATTTCTTTTTTGCTTTGTCAGAGCCACTTAATGAGCCTAATAGAAAAAAAAATTTACATTTGGTCTTGTGTACGTCATACAAATTAACTCTAATTTCCAATTCTCCAAAGATGGTCCAGCCCTTTCTGTATGATATTTCTGTATGAAATCCGTTTCCTGCAGCACAACTGAAGATGCATGGGAATATCCCCAGGGTACACCTCACCCTCGTGGCAGACCTGGCAATGACCAGCCATGGATTGTTCCCTTGGCTCTGCCCAATGGCATAACACTGAAATCCCATGAGCCCACACGGACCTTACAAAGACTAAGGCACTGTTTTGAAGAGTGGGACATGAACCCCACCATCCTGACTGTCTTCCTGCTGGGGCAAGCATAATTCCCACTAGCCACTACTTTTCTTGTGCTCCTAGTGAGTTAGTTATAAGTGCCCCACATTCTCATCCTACAGCACTCTGTAAAATGCTTTCACAGCATTCAGGATATAAGGCCCTAGGTAGGTATGTACCAGTCACTGATTTACTGGCAATTAATTAACACCAGGAGAAAAGATGACACTAAAGTAAATATTCCATGTCCTAGCCAGAGTAATACAGTGAATAGTCTGGTAATGTCAGCTTCTCACTGCAAAGGAAAAAAGTAAAGGTGTCGATGACAAGCACTGTGAGCTCTTTGCCATTATCTTTGAACACACTATCATTTCTCTAAGGAAAAAATAATATCCAAAAAATCCCACTTCTACCAAAAAAAAAAAATCTTCAAAAACCCCTGTGAAATATATAACACATTCAGCAATATTTCTAGCCCATGGATTAAAAGAAGGATCACCTGAAGGATCAGGACAGCTATAAAGGTAAACGTCAAGAATCCAAGTGTAGGGTAAATGCTTTTGCAACTACCTAAGGAATCTGCAGTCTCACCTACAGGGTAATTTAGGCACTCTAGCCATGTATATGTGGTGCCTGGCAGAGCTGAAGCGCCAAGAGAATGCACTTGTTTGGAGCTACCTAGGATATCCCTACACGGGAGATGTTCCCAGCACAGAAACCACACAGGAAGACAGCTCCTGTAAATGCTTTCCAGTCAGGATCACACATGTGGACCTGCTGGTTGATTCCAGATGAGCAGACAGGTTTAGAAAAATACTGCAGAACCTCAGATGTTGAGATCACTTAGTAAAATAAGTGAATGATATAAACAGTGGCTACATTTTGAGGCAGTTCAGAAAATGATGTTTAAAAAATGAACAGAAGGACACAGGGGAAAGGGATCTGAGAGGAGATAAAACAAGTTCATGATACCAGTTACAAGGAAAAAGTCAGCATTAACAGGGCTGGTAGGGAAGGAAGAAGGAAAAAGTGAGAATCTCAAGGATTAGGGATTGAAGAACTGAAAGAAATGAGGTGAAAAAGCTAAAAACTGGAAATGGAAGGAGCTGAAAAAACCCTCAAAGATTAAAGACTATACACCTAGATTTTCAACATGTGCTCAGGCATCCAGAGAGTTTCACAAGACT
Source organism: Corvus cornix cornix (assembly GCF_000738735.6). Taxonomy (NCBI): domain Eukaryota; kingdom Metazoa; phylum Chordata; class Aves; order Passeriformes; family Corvidae; genus Corvus; species Corvus cornix. Next base: position 51,918,730 of record NC_046335.1, read on the forward strand.
GAGGAGATTGTACCACGGTTTTAGGACAGCAATGAATTGCTTGAGCTGGAATATAACAGTACGTGAGAATTCTAAAGAAACCAAAACAACGCAACAGGCTTGGGGATCCAAAAAAAAAAACGGGTGGGGTGGGGGAAGGAAAGTATGGATGAGTGTGTCATTAGGCCATTATATTTGGCCTTTCCAAGAACCTGATCAGCTCCTTGCTCTGTCACAGATCCTTGGCCTGACCTTCTTTGAGATAAAGTAAATAAGAATTTACTTATTCTTACCTCTGCGTCACATCCATTTTCCATCTGCCTCTCTTTCTTTTCTTTTAAGGGCAAAAGCTTGTCGGATGAAGACTCTGTCCCTAATTATGTGTGTGTCCAACTCCCAAAACAATGGGGTGCTCATCTCAGAAACGAGCAATGAAGTCACTTGCCAAACCAAAGAAATATTGTGGTAAAAAATCTTCCCTTAGGGACAGCAGCTATTTAGATAGCCTGTTACATATGAGTGAGTCAGGGGCATAATGATGGTGGCCAAAAGAGAGCAGCAACACATTCTCTGTCAAGCATAACCTGTTAAAAAGTCATGCACAAGAGGGGAGAGTCAATGAGATGAGTCATGCCTGGCCTTGCCCATGTTATCAAAGGTTGTGTTGCACTCAGTGTGAGGGATGGAGGGATTCCTTCGATCTACAGGCAAATGGAACAGCTCTGTCTCCTGCTGCGAGCTCCGAGGGCTCCTCCGTAGGTGCCACTCCAGCTGCTGATGGCCATAGATAATAACAAGTTAGGGTACAGACTAACCAGGAAATGATACCACCTGCTACCCAACATAAATTACCAACTCCTCTGGGTATAATTACTCTTGTCAACATGTCACATGGCTATTACAGTCACTCTTATGCAGCAATGCAGAGCAGCAGAAGATTCTGCAGAAAGAATGGGGTTTGTGGCATTTCTATGAATTCACTGAGAACAACCAAACCAAACCAACAAACAAACAAAAAAACACCAAACCCAATTAATTTGTTCCTGAGATGGAAAACAAATGGGAAAAATCCTGTAACACGCACAGCAGAATTAGTCCCTCTGCTGCACAACTGGTGATAGAGGGAAAACACAGTGAAACAAAGGGCAGCCTCCAGCAGGTTTCTTTGCCAGCTCCCTCAAAGCATGGGTCTCTTCTCATTTTCACAGACAACAGGTGCCCAAGTTGCAATTCCCAAGAGACAAAATGTGCACATTATTACTTGACACTACACCATTATATGAAAAGTCAGTAGACTTTTGCTCAGTCTGCAGGTGAAGTGACTTTCACAGCAGTTTTAGACACCTGTTTGTGAAACAAGCAGCTGTATCAGAAAGAGCTGAAGCATGAAAGTTCAGTGTTAGTGCTGAAACAGCTCAGGTGTCTCTGAACTACCCCATGTTGTCGCTAGACTAACGCTACACTCCTTGAGCAAGATTGCATGCTATGCTGTCAGCAACTCAGTCACTGCCATTCTATTGTCAGTGCTTTAAAACAGTGTCTGACCCTTGAGATGCTCAGAAAGAGTCCAACAGTGAAGAAACTGAGCCAGCCTTTTCATATGCCTCTGCTTAGCTGGCTATGGCTGAGAAACTGGCCATGGTGACCGTACCCTTCTGGGCACACTGACCACGAGACAATCAGATTTTCCCCAAGTCCTAAGGCTCTGTGTCAGGCTGACACAACTGTTTGCTTGGTGAGAAAAGTCTGATTTCTTCAGCCACTCTTGAGCAGACACTGCACCAGAACCATTAGGCCATTTACCCAACAGGCCTGACTGCACAATGAGGAAAGCCCATGATTTTATGCAAACTCATAGATATACAACTGAGATAATTTGCCATAAGTTTAAATTCACACTATTTCTGTGTAGAGCAACACACAAGGCACAGAAACCATACCAGAACCAGAAAAAGGCTATTTACTGTACAATATGAAAAGTACAATATGCCTGCACCTGCCAAGGGTCTGTCTTGATGATTGCTTATGATTATAAAGGTAAATTATTTGCTTGTGTAAAATAGTAATTAGAAAAAGTAAAGGTCATTCATCCAGCTTTAAACCTGGCTGCAAAAAATCCATCAGCATACAGAGTTAGCAGGCGTATTCATTGCTTTATAAACAGCAGGCCAGGATAACATTATATAGTTTGCAATCTGTATTTGTTCTATGTGAATCATAGCTTTGCATAATTTTATCACATTCCTGCCAGGCAAAAGCAAACATTAAAAGAAATATTAGAAGCCAAGCAGTTAAATATCCTAGAAGAAGAAAAAACCCTGCAACTTCCTCCACATTGTTATGACCAGTGAGTGTCACTTTATCAGCTTTATTTGGCAGCTTGTGAGTATTTTTTTTGCCATATCACTTTAAAATAATTTCTAATATGTGAATGGTTTGTTTTGATTAGTCTAATATTGTTACATTGTCCTAAAGCACTGATACAACTGCTTGGACTTTTTATATATGACATGATTGATTAGGTGAAGATAAGAAAGAAAATATTACTTCAAGAGACCTGACCTTCAGTGAATCATCCAAGATGAAGAGAATTTAAATACTGCATGACTTGCAGTCAGCACCAGAAAATGTTACAGAAAAAAAAAATGGATAAAAAACACTTACTGAAAATTTCTGCTATGACTAAGAACGTTTTCCATTAAGATTCTTTCCCTCCTTCTCCCCTGCTGAAAACACTCCTCATCCTTAAACTTTCCAGAAATAGCAAACAAAAGCCACAGAAGACTCCACCAGACCTGCAAGAGGTCTTCTCCACCTTTAGATCTCTCCTGAAATACATGATGGCTCTTTCCTGACACTTTAGGACTCGCAGGTATTGAAGGGGATCTTTCCTCCTGCCCCAGCCTGGCAGCCAGTGTTTGGTATGGGCACAGCAAGCACTGCCTCAGCCTTTGGCATCTGCCCCAGGGCAGCGCTGGCTGCACTCTGGTGTCCCCCTGATTCCGGGGGCAGTGACTGCACAGGGCAGGGTGGAGCAGGAGTGATCTCGGGAGTGACCTTCTGAGGTGCTCTGTTCCTGCTCCCTGCCTGTCTCCTGCCAGCCGGAGCCCACAGGGCCCCACCACAGCTGAGTGCCGCCGTCCCTTCCCAGTCCTCCGCTCTGTAAGGCTCATCTCCCCCATCTCATCACCCAAAGGACAGCACGAGGGAAGAAATTAGAGATGCAATCATGTGGGGTTTACTCAGCTCTGCAGGTTTCTTTTGCCAGTAGCTGTCTCCCACATACTGAAAAATCCCGAACTCCCACTCAAGCGTCTATAATATCCATGAGGAGAAACTGGGCATGGAGACCGGAGCAAGGAGCTTAGACATATTTCCTCACACCCACTCCTTTGCTCTAAATATACAGGAATTTAAGCCTGTCCCCAGTAAAAAAATATTCATCCTGGGAAATGGCTCCTCAACTCTCCCCCGATTTAATCCCTGTTATATTTTCCTTTTAAAAGAAAAAAGTAAGGGGAAAAAAAGAACTATACAGAGCTAAACATTTGGCAAAAGTAGTTTGCTACTGTAAAGAATTTTCCTCTGAACTATTTATCTTAAAGCAAGTAAGAGCAGGCATCAAAGGCAGCCGTGGCATCAGCAGAGTGCACACTGTGCACACTGTCACTTACTGTGATTGAAAGGACAGTATGTTTTCAAACAACTGCACTTGTGTGAAGTGTCATCAGATCTGACTGCTTAATCCCGATTAAAAAAAAAAAAAAAGGAGAGAAAAAAGGGCTGCTCCATTCAGAGGTGAGACTACACTGATGACATTGTCCAGGAGTAATTTTATAGGGACTGGATAATCACAGCAGCCACGAGTGACTAGATTAGTGACAGGGTGCATCTCGGAGTCATCGCCATATTGAACGTTCAGTGTGCAATGCACTACAAGGCAAGGATGAAAACCAAGGAGAGGTGGTTCAGAAATTCCATCTAGCAACAAGCAACCTTCACCAGGAGAATTTGTACTTTGCAGATTGCCCACCCTTTTCCATGGGATGTTACAAAAACTCAAGATTCAGCACTGTGAGAGGAACCCGAATCAAAAAGGAAATGGAGTTCTACAAAGCTGCTTTAAAAATTGTTTTTGTCCTTCAGAAGAACCCGACTAAATTCCAGCAAAAAAAAAGCAAACTCCAAAGAAAAAAACCCATGAAGACATGCAAACAGCTGCTTAGGAAATTTAAAGTGATGCAGGAAAAAGGTTAGAATATGTACCGCAAGGAATAATTTCAGGTTGGCAGAGGGGTGAATTAAAACATTAGATGACCTATTTTTTCTGTTTATGATTTAAATCTAAGGCAGTAACTACTTTTACTAATTAGGACCAAAGTACTGATCACTGCACAAAGTCACTTAAAAGTAACATCAGACTCTCAGTAACACCATGAAAACAGCGTTCTGCCTATGTGTGATAAGAAGGCGTTTAAATTTGCTCATTTAAAAAAGTTCATCTGTTTGGGACCTAACCGGGAAGCGTACGGCATCTTGATAATTCCTCACGTTAAGGAAAGTGTGACTCCAGCAGACTTTGTTCTATTCCACTGCGTGTTATCTCCCTGCACATTCCCAGGGCTATGCTATAAAAGATTGCAAGGTGACAGAATATGTTCATACAGCCTCTAAGTGCTACTTTGCAGGATGCATTGTAGTCTGATACCCCGAGGCACTAAAGTGTTTAATGATGTTGCTCTATGTCATTAGTTAGTATTCTCTAAGTGGATCTTACAGGAAAGCGTTCTAAATTATAAATTGGGAAGTTAACTTAATATTAGTGAACAGAAAACATTAAGAGGTAGAGGTTGCTTTTGTGGGTGGGTACAGCTTCAAAATTTGCCAGAACCCTTCATGCCTGCGATCAAATCTGTAATGCCTAAAAAGATCCAGCCCTGCCCAGTCCAAGTCAGCAAAACTAGGAGTATCTTGTTTGGTGTTTGCCTTCTGCTTTCACCTATAGAAGTATTGAAATGGGCAAAAGAAAGCTGAGCTACTTTTTTTAACTCATTTTCTTTCCAGAGCTTCACAGAAATGAGCTATCACACATCATAGCTATTCAGTTAACCAGCATTTTTATTAAACATCTATTAATTTATATCAATGCCATGTTCTCTAATGATCACAGTAATTTCCTTGCTTCCAGCTATTATTTGTCAGAGACTTCTCTGCATGCATGTGTGTGTGTGTGTGTGTGTTACAGAGTCAGAGAGGGAGAGATGGGAGAACGAGAGAGGAGGAAGAAGGCTGGAAAGTGGGGGTCATTGAATAAAAGTGGAAATGAAGCTGCAGAATTACAGGCACAGCTCACAGTGACACCTAGAGTCAATCCTAATACTTCCCCATTGTAAATCCTTGCTCTCGGGCTCTCTCTTCCTCCCCATTCTCTAGAAACTTTGTTTATAGTTGCAACTGATGTTTCCATGCTCCAGCTCTACCTCTGTCTTAATTAAAAAACATAAAACCAAACACACAAAACCTAGGACATCCCACTTCATCAAAAATGTCACAGCTGTTTTCAATAAAGCTAGAAAAATCTGGAGAAGTTGCCAGAACAAATCACTTTTTTAAAACAAAATATAACACTTCTAAGATTTGGAGAAAAAACGTGGGAACTCAGCACAGAGCTAACCCTGAAGCAGCTGGACATTTGCTAATTTCCTCATTAGAAAATCCTGTTAATTTAGCCATATGTGAAGTTTCTTAAAAGTGCCATGTGCCTGTGGTAAACAGGAGTCTTTGAGAGTCGGGTTGCTCCAGTCTGACGGCCTCCATGTGCTCTGTGTGAGCTGGGACACCCACGGGGCTGAGCTCCGAGCAACCCGCACAGGGTGCAGTGCCCCTCTCCGAGCCCAGAGGATACCCAGGGTCCTCAACCCCTGCCCTTCTTACTGCTGGCTCCTATCTGAGATACCTAAAAATTGGGTTGTGGGGATCATCTTGGTTATTGCTATTTACCCATCTTTGAAGGTCAGATTGCAAACTAACCGTTCCTTAAATGCATTCGTGTGCAGATGGCCATGATGCCAAATTCTTGGATGGCAGCAAGCCTGGAAATACAGCTGGCAGGAATTACAGAATCATGGAATGGTTTGCATTGGAAGGGACCTTAAAATCATCTAATTCCAGCTCCCTTGTCCTGGACAGGGACACCTCCCATTAAACCAGGTTGCTCAAAGCTCCATCCAGCCTGGCCTTGAGCAGGGATGGGGCATCCACAGCTTCTCTGGGCAACCTCTTCCAGTGCCTCACCACCCCCACAGTAAAGAATTTCTTCCATATAGCTAACCTAAACTTCCCTTCTTTCAGTTTGAACCCATTATTCCTTGTTCTATCACTACAATTCCTGATGAAGTGTATTCTTGATTCTGTCTGATAAAAAAAATTGAAACGGTGATTTTCAACTTAATCAAAAAAAGAATACAACCAAATATAAACATGAATAGCAGCAAGTAATTTGACCAACTCTTCTGACCACTAAGCCATTATTCAGTATTTAGTGACTAAAAAAGGCAGTGTCTTTTGTCCCTTTGACTTTGAATGTCTGATTAAGTGAAAGAAATTCATCTAATTAAGACATCTAGAGGATCATATTCAGCTTTTTGTGATTTATTGCAGAATTTTAGAAGTTAACTTTGTTTTAGTGTGACTTTTATATATTAAAATTCAGGACCATCTGCACAGACTTTATCCATGCATATTTCAAACTCTGGAAGAGCTCAAGTTTGAATTAGTGCTGATGTGTGGACATTGCTCATCATTAACACACTGTACGTGTGCCCAAAAGAAAGGTCAAGGGATCCTGAAATATAAAAAAACTCCCAACTGACACCTGCTACAGAATAATGATACTGGGCCATGCCAGGTTTATCAACCTGTTTGTGAAATGGGCAGCTAGAGGGAAGGGGGGGGTACACGAGAGGACAACTTTGTACAATGCACTTTCCATCCCCTAGTTGGTTAGATTTTTGAAAGCTATGCCAAATAACACAGTGATAGCTTGAAAATGACCAAATGTGTTGGGTACAAACATGAAAAATAGATAAGTAAAGGAATATCCAGCATCTGTTGTTGGAATATCCAGCATGTGTAACCCCTCAGGTTTTGCATGAATAGTCTGAATGAGGAGTAAAGCAGAAGGGACTATAAATCTGAGCAGAAAATTTAAATTTTTTAAAATAACATGTTTTTACCTGTAAATGAGAGATATTTAAAATTTCTTCCTGTGGCACATACTTTAAAAATGTACATTACTGCTTTTAGCATGAACACTGATTAACAGCATTAAGTATTCTATATTCTACCATAACACTCATTTTCTGATTATCTAGATGTATGTCCTCTGGTTTCTTTCCAACAAGAAAGCAAATGGGTCCTATCTAAACACAAGTGATTTTAAAAGCAGGCATTTACACATGAACAGTGTCACCAATACCAGCTCAAATCAGTCCCCTGTTGAAAACACACAGTTTAAAAGTTCTTGCACCTTACCTTCCCAGTCAAGTTGAAAGGTATTGAACTATCAATCTCTGGTCAGATAAACAGTGACAATGTTCTTATTACTTGTACATGACACTGAGGCCCCCAAACACTGTTATCTGCTGTGACACAGCCCCAAATATTGAGTTTGGTTCAAGGAAAGAAAAAAGAAGAAAGTAAAAATGCATAGGGTTTTTTTGGGTGCCCATACAAATTCAATCTATATAGCCATTATGCGCATCTCCAACAGCAACAGGGCATCTCCCTTTCTGTGAGCTGCACGCTCTGTGTGTTGACACAAATATTGCTTGAGCTGAAATGAAGCCAATGCAATCACACAGTACTGCCTCAGTTACGATGTCACCACTGGCAAAAATTCCTGCTGCATTCCCTCTCCGGTGACAGGACCAGCAAAGGCAGCAGGACAGTGGGGCAGAGCTCACTGTTCCTTCAAAGTTCAGCAAGACTTCATGATTCCCCTCTGCTCACTTTAGACCAGGACTGCCCAAGGGAGTAGGAGAGAAAGGAGAGCAAAGAGTTTGGAAGGTTCAGTTACACCCATTCATTTTGTCCAGGAATCCATGATTAGAATATACCCAAAAATGCTTTTGCTTTAAAAGACGTTACTTAAAGCAAACTGTCCAAAGCAATGAGGTAGCAAACAAACCTTAATTTTCCGTTCAGATTCAGACCAACTCTGTTTTTGGTCTTCTTCCAAACACTTCCCAGCTTCTGTCTCTGAGAATTTCCCTCAATAATCTCCACATAAACAAAAAAAATCAGAGGAAGTACCCAGGGACCACTGCCCACGGATGTGTGTGTAACAAGGAACATCACCAGTCTTCCTGGACCGGTCATGAAAAAGACAATGTTGAGGGTCATGTAGATCCTCTCGCTGGAGTTTGAAATATTTGTATGTTTCCCATGGCAAATTCTTACACACTGAAACCTTTTACAGTGGCTGAATGAGGATCTGAGTACTTGGGTCGATGTTACAGACTGTGAAAAGGTACAAACTAGCACATTATTTTCACTTCTTATAGCATCTACTAGGCCCACAAATAGGGCCATAAAACTGCCTCTCTTCCATATAAAATTCACGTTCACAAGCTCCGAATATTTGAGGTTAAAATTTCCAGCCTGGGAAGTTCATTGAAACATCTTTCCCATTTTTGTGCAACAGCGAAATGTCAGGAAAGGTGGAGCATCAAACACTGCCCCCAATCTCTGACCCTGTTATAAGGTCAAGTTCAACTGGACACCCTTTGATTTTTGACCAATTAAATTGTAGACCTGCAGGAATTCAAAATGCGTGCAACTGCCAGACGTAGGATCTGGGGAGAGCATGCTGCTCAGGTGAACACTCTGGCCACAGGTTTACTTCTTTCCCTTTGAAGTAGGCTGTCATCCATTTGGATAGAAAATGAAGTGTGAAATATAGAGGCTTTACAACATGTAATGACTGCGACAATTTAGTTAAAGCTGATTTTCAGAAGCCAAGAGCTGGGTTTCAAATTAAATTCCTTATCAGTGGTCACCATGACAGAGTGTATATTTAGGAAATTATTTATTCCAACATGATATAATTAATTGTAGTATTAAATGTTCTTTAAGTTCTGTGCAGCATTATAGGCACTGAACAAATAACAGTTGGAACACAGACCCTATGGAAGTCTATTATTCATGCACGTTGTTCTGGGTGTTCACTTAGCACGTTCCCAAAGAGAGAAGACCAAATAGACTTGATCAAATTATTTAAATTTTCTGAATTTTGGCAAAAAATTATTTGTTGCTCTTTGTCTAGTTTAGAGAACAGGATTATCTTTTTTCTTTTTCCTCCCAAAATAAAACTATATTATTGCAATGCCTGACCAGTTCTGCTCCTTGGTTGCAGTGCGTTATATGTTGGCTTTTTTACATCTTTGCTAAAGCTCCATGCTCTTGTTAAAGAAACAATGAATTGTGTGCATGTGTATCTACACAGACACATTAATACTGCCCTCTGCTTCCTGCCCAGAGAGACTGAGAACTTACAAGAATTTACATGAAAAGGAAAATGTCTTTAGCTCCACTTATCAAGTATTGCACCTTTGAAGCTAAAAGACAGGGCTGGAAAGACCCAATTCTGCACGAGATAACCAGCAGGTAATTGCTCATGTGAGTTTCAAAGAGAAACCAGAATTACTGTAGCAATTGTGTCATGACTGGTGGCACCAGGAAAAGGTGCACCTGCTCTCTTCATCAGCACAGCCATGAGAAGCTGGGGAATCCTTCAGCGCAAGCACCAGGTCTTGTAGCTCTCTTAGACCAAAGGAAGGCTGACTCACAGATCTGCTGCAGATCAGGATGGGAGGGTAAATGCTGGTTGCATGAGAGTTTCTCCAGCTCAGCTACAGTATATCCATGTTCATCCAAAACTCCAGTTAATCTTGAGGATGATGAGATATAACCTGAAGCTTTTTGGCCACGACCCCTCAATTTGGGTTAAGGTGGAGAACCCTCTTGCAGCAAGGGCACAGGTTCTGCACAGTGACAGCATGCCTGTGTGCCACGCTGCTTTACATTCCCCAAAGGATCCCACAGGACTTTGCACCTGAGAGAGAATTGTAAAAAATGTTTCTATTATAGCCAGACAGAAAACTTTTCCTTTCTGATGCAGAGCACTCAATTCAGCTGGAATTGCCGAGTACAAGTCACCCGTGTCAGGATATTACAAGGACACCCAAGCTCAGCGTCTAAACAGCAGTTATATAAATATAAAAATTCTGCACGGTGGAGAAGCTTCTTTCTCTCTCACCACCCATCTAAAAGATTAATCAGATCAATCATGGCACATTTCTTTACAGAATTCTATGACTTAAGTGCTACAGACATTAGCAACATTTCAATCTCCTGTCTCTGATCCTGAAAACATCATCTGTTATGTTTTTGGCAACGCTATAGGAAAATTGAGCTGCTTAAAAAAAAAAAAAAACAGAGAACATTTCAGGAGATACCAGTGTCAATCTTTCACTTGCTCTCCCTACCTCTCTGCAAAAATTTACATAGAGTGAAAAATATGGAAAACTGGCATGGTTGGTGGCGCTTTATAAAACCTCATTCAATACTAAAAAGCAAGCAGGGAAAGAAGGCTACTGAGCACGATACTGATAAACTTATCTCTTGCTTTCAGTAAAGGTTCATGAAGAAGCTACATGTTAAACCACTACTGTACTACCATGGAATATGCATATGGAAATAAAGGGGAGAAGAAAAGCCACAATTTTATTAAAAAGTGCAAAGACAGTGGCCTCACCCTACTTTGAGTACTAGTGGTTCTGGAAAAAAAGCCTCTTTAAATTCAGATTATTTCTCATTTGCATTTGTCATTACTGGGATTTTTCCTATAAGGTCCAATTAAGAAAAATATTTCTTTTCTACAAGGCAAATTTATCAAAAATTCAAATAAACTCTTTGATGCATTTTCTGCATAAACTAATCATGAATAAACATAATTCTCTTGCTCTAAGAACAGATGCCATCCTGTAACTCCCTGCCCCCGATAGCTCTGCTCTCCAATCATAAGGGAGAAGGAAATTGTTTGGCTAAGTTTACAGAATGAACCATAAATCATAAGCATCTTTGCCAAAGCAAACTCATGTTTCTTTTATGAAACAATTTCTCCTAAAAGAATTTATATTCATTTTTATATATGCATTTTTTATAAAATACATAAGGAAAGTAGAACATACTGTTCTGTTTCTCCTTTAGAAATGCTTAGTATTTTTCAGTTCTGGTTGAGAAAGCAAACATTTGCATTTTCACGTGGCTTTCTGAAGCTAGTTGCATGGACCTAGCTGCAGTACTTTGATGGATATAGGGAATATTAAAATTGCTTTGGAATATTTGAGTCACCATTATTCACAAAAGTCCAATTTGTAACTAGAATACCTTAGGGGACTTTTGTTGAAGTCAGATGCTGGAAAACATGAAGGAAGACTTACACATCTTCATAATCAGGGAAAAATTCAAAGCTAGATCCTTTCTCAGGAGTTAAATAAAAATAAATCCCAACTCTACGAAGAACATAAAGGGAGCCTAGCCATTCCAGGAATACACGTGAAGCAATGCCATTCTGACAGGATGGGGCATCTCCGTCTCTTCCCAGACAACATTCCAGCTTTCAGAGAAAACCTGACCTAAAAGGATTGTCAGGAACCAGAGCTGCTCGCAGAAAGGTGCAGAGAGCGTGGCAGAGCCCAGGGAGCTGAGCATGGAGGGGACACTGCAGCAGGAGAAGGAGCCTGTCTGCACTGCTCCCTCTCATCTCCCACTCACCCAGGGGGGCACACTCAGCCTGCTTTGAACAGCAACTCAAGAAAGCTCTGCAGTGTCCTCAGGCTTTGAGTAGAGGGGAAAGAACGCATATCTGAAGAGGCAGCATATCATCCCGGCTACGTGTGACAGTCAGTCACTCCAGTGCAGCTTTCTAGCCTTCTACACGAGCACAAGTGCTCAGCAGTGCTCTGGCTACATTACTCATGCCTAGAACATGCCATTCAGACTGTCTCAGCTTGTAGAAGGGTGAATGCCTAGTTATATCCATGGCTCTCGAGCGTGATCATCCCTCGAGGGTCCACTGGAGCACACTTCTAGGGTACATTGAAAGGTCCAGGCCTGTCACAATGCTTTATTTCCTTTAGGGATGCCTTTGTGACACAACGCCTCTGCTTTTACTCTGAAAGGACTTCTTGTCATTCCTGTCTGATCTGATCTGTGGCTCTGGTTACTGGGATGGACACCGAGATGTAGTAAGTGGGACAAGACCCTGCTCCTTCAGATCCACCACTCTCATGTCAAAAGACAGGGCCATTTTGTAGCAGAATCATAGAATATCTTGAGTTGGAAGGGCCGCACAAGGATTGTCAAAGTCCAGCTCCTGGCCCTGCACAGGACACCCCAAGAGCCACACCACGTGCCCGAGACCATTGTCCAAATTCTTGAACTCTGTCAGGCTGGTGCTGTGACCACTGCCCTGGGGAGTGTGTTCCAGTGTCCAACCACCCTCTGGGTGAGGAATCTTTTCCTAATATCCAACCTAAACCTCCCCTGGCACAACTTCAGGCCATTCCTTTGGGTCCTGTATCTAGTTATCAGAGAGAAGAAGTCAGTGCCTGCCCCTCCTCTTCCATCCATGAGGAAGCTGTAGATTGCAACAAGATCTCCTCTCCACTTCTTCTCTCCAGAAGAGTCAGAGCTGATCTTAACTTCCTACTCCCCACTTTCTGTCCCACACAGTTTTGAAGACTAAGGCTTTTCCCCAACTATAAAAAGTTCAAAATTCATCCTCAAATCACATCTCTTTTCTGAGACTTGCTTTGATTCCCTCATCTGCACCTTATCTTTGTTTGCCTCTAATGGGTTCCTTTATTTTCCTACCTCATCACGCTTGTCATTCTCTTTCTTCCTTTTCTATTCCTTTTATTTTTATGTAACCAACACAGCCCAACCCAAATTAGGAGCCCCAGTGTGCTGAAAGCTGTGCCAACACTTCAAAAAAGCCCTGTCTGTTGCAAAGAGTACAATGCTTTTTCCTTGGTTATCCTTACCCTTTATATCCTACGCTGCAACACATCGTTACAGCTATCTGCCACTTCTCATTCATTAGGGTTAAAATTTCTACAGCAAGAACACATTTCAGTTTCAGCATTAAAACCAAGTGCCTTGTTGTAGGCTGTGTCTTTTCTGCAAAAAAACAAGAATTCACAACAATGACAACACAAGACCCTGATGCCAGAGACCTGAGGTTTCTCTATTCTGCCTTGCGCTTGTTTAGCACACCCCAAATGAAAGTCACTGTTTATTACAATTTTATGCTTAATTGATATCTTCAGGTGAGACAATGACCACTGGAAATGACAGCTTCTGGCTGGAAAAAGTCATATTATTTCCTGATAACATAGTGTATAACGTGTGTCATCCAAAGGATGAGCAATTTCTTCCATTCAGAGTTTTCATCTGCTTGCTTGTCGTACAAAGCATATGCATTACCCGATTAAATAACTCATGGCCCCATAAATCGTTAACCATGTGTACAGTACATAATTCAGCAATCTGCAAACTGTGTTACAATACACTCTTTCAAAGCTTTTCCCAAGTTTAAAAAAAGAAAAACCAACCAACAAACTCACAAACAACAAAAAAAAAACCTGCAAAGCTTTGTTCACCAAACACTGTGCCAGTGACCTTTCTCTCTAGTTTCCCTTGCATGTTTGTTCAGTTAACTGCTCAAAACATTTAAATGCTACGTTCAACCCCTGCAAAGTCAAACCGACGCATGACAATCCATCAAAATCAGCCAGATAACAGAAAGCACATTCCTATTCCAGAATTATTGTTGTCTGATTCTAAATGACAGGGTATGAAACAAAAAGAGCACAGAGCCTGATTTTCCACAGCAAAATTAAGCCCAAAGAACAATAGGAAAAAAATCCTTTAGACTGAGATCCTACAGAAATGATATGAAATTGAAGAGGATAGGAATGCATGTAACAAGACACTTGCATTGTCACACATACAACCTTTGATCAAATAAAAAGGTTGCTAAATGTGTGTATAACTGAAGACTCACTAAAACAGAAATTATGAAACTATTTTCTGACAATTAAAGTAAGGATATGTTTATGCCATTAGGTCTAGATGTAAACTCTTTCCCCAGATTCTATCTCAAATCTAAAGATTAAATATGTAGTGATGAAATGTTTCAATTATCCTAACTCAAAACACTTATTAATAATTTAAATATATAACTCAGAAGAAGCAAAAATCACATCACAAGACAGCTTGCTTTATGTAAAAACCTTTGTTACCATCTTTAGCCAGCAAAGGAATTAGTAAAAGAAGCAACCTAAAACAGGTACCAGCGAGTTAAAAAGAATAAACCTCCCCAAATTCTTTGAAATTAGTGAAATAGAAGTATTGCCATTTAAGAATATCTCTGTCATTTTTTAACTCAGGTAGGTAGACACAATGACAACACACCCATGTCTCTCTCTATCTTCCTTCCTCCAACAAGGAGCAGACTGGCACTTTGCTGAGCCATTCTGTGGAAAGGCTAGTGGCAGCCCAGCCAAGTGTTCTCACCAGGCTCTTCCGAAGCTTTTGCCTCCCAGAGCCACAAGGCTCCCAGTCTGATTCCTGTCTCCTTGTGACAGGGCACAATGAAAGATCCCACTCACTTGCACAGGAAAACACATTCCCAAAGCAGACAGCACGTGTCAACGGAAAGGTTTAAAAGTCTTGGCAGAGAGTTTGAACCATATTCTGTCTTTAACAAGGCATGAGCCAGTGGTGAGTAATGCAGTAAGAAATGTCCCAGCTGCTGGTTGCTAAACACCTGGGATCCTTTACAGAAATCCCTTATCCTGGACACGAGGCCTTCTTCCTCAGAAAAATCCAGGACAGCACAGCCTGGGGGCAAATGTGACCAAAAATTTAACTCAGTAGGACTGGGCACAATATCTTTGACAAGCACAGACTAAAAGAAGTGGTTTCTCATACTGTGATCCTCGGAGTACCTGCACTCAGTAGGGATGGGATCAAACTTTGGGAAGGGATGTTTTTGGGGAATTGGGCAAAGCAATTCTCTTGTGATGCAAGGACAAGGTAATGTTCACAAAAAAAACTGTTGAAAAAGCAGTAGGACATGGGACAAAATGTTCTTTAAAAGAAGAAGCAAGCATGGTGAGAAATTGGGATTTCAGCAGTTGTGTCTTCATGGGTGAATGTTTCAAGATTAAAGACATTGAAAGATACTGGATTCTGAACAATTTTGCCACAATCTCAAGAGGATTTGTCACATACGCAAATGTTCTGCAGTTTAAGTTATATTGGAAATAGTACAATACAAGGGCCTGTTCTCTGATTTCTTTTATGATTTAAGCTGGAAAAGGAGTTGCAGGAGATGCATTGTTTTCCAAACAATTTCCCTGTAACTTTAGAAAAAAACAAAATTGATTCCATCCACCCTAAGTGATCAAAACACTAACTTAGCTGCTCACTTGTCACTTCAGACATGCCAACCCGCTGCCACCCAGACACATTCCTTCCTACTTGGCTCTTCTGCTACCCACACAACAAAGTTCAAGCAGCTCCTCGGCACCATGGAAATTTTAAGCACTTCTCCTGTTTGTCTGACCTCTGTCTCAGCACTACCTGTGGTATTTTCTCTCTGCCAACACCAGTAGTATTGAAGTTCCCCTATTTGTCTCATCTTCTCCCTCTCCTTCTCCACACTCTCTTCAGGATCTTGTCCAGCCACAAGAGCTGGAAGGAATTATCCATTTATTGCTCGATAGGCACACTGGGGAATGTGGAATGGTAAGACTCCTATCTAGCCAGAGATATGAGCTAGGGTTTTATTCTCAGTGCTCACTGTGTTAGGTCAGAGCACCTTATGCTGACAAACACACGTGCAGGGCAATAGAACAAGTGCTGCTCATGCATGAACACCTTTTAATGCACCAAAGTGACAGCAGAGTAAGCGAGCAACAACAATATGCAAAAGTAACTCGCATTGGCTTCAGCAGCAGCAGCTTTTGAGGTGAAAGCACTAAGTGCACAGGTAACAGGACCCAGCAGTTGTGAAACACGAGCAAATAACAACATAATGGACAAAATCGCTCAGAATTTGGAAATGCTATTCCATGAGGGTCTCTTTTAATGCCTAGACCCCAGTGTACTCCACATTGTAGCAAATTTCCGACAGGCAGTGCTCTCTTGCCTGCTGAGTGAGACATCATCTCCCTGCTGAAAAGGGCTAAAGCAGCACTCCTCCTGGCAGTGGAATTAGCTAATGCCCAAGGCAGGGCTGGCACCCTCAGAGCTTTTGTCCAGTATTGAAATACTACTGTGTTTCTGCCCATAGGAAAATCTCCTCTGCAGAAACTTAAACGCATTTTGACTACAGAAGTCAGCATCTAAATCCAGAGCATATTCTGTAAAGGGAAATAAAGGGGAATTGACATGAAATGCCCAATTCTCACATTTGTTCCTAAGGCTAAACAATAAATTTTGTTTTCAAAAATATCTACGCTCTCCTTACTTTTGAGTTATAGCACTTACCCAAAGTAATAAAGGAAAACACACCATGATAAAAAGTCTGCAAAGTGCTCCTGCACACAGATCTTATTCCACTGCCTATTTTTCAGGCTTTATACTTTTCTAAAATTATATAAACTAAATGCTCTATTTTTAAACTAAATTATAAACCAGTCAAGCAATATTATATATATATATACACACATGGATTTAAATTGTTGAGGGAAATTATCGCAGTACCTGGGCACAGTTTACATCATGCACCTCTGACTGAAATCTCCACAGAAACTGCTCCCTGCCCCTCCCAGCTATTGAAACAGCTATAGAAGAACCCTGAAAAGGGTAGCCAGGATACCGATTGCCAAGCGAAATTCCTGTGCCTGCCGTTAATGGAAGCCTGGAACAAAGAGGTGCATTTAATGCTGCTTCCTAAACTTTGCCAGATTCAGGCTCAGACAGATTTCTGGCAGGAGCAGGATGCCGAGCCAGGAGCCTGTCGCTGAGAATGACCTGCCCCCTCGTTCCCACGAGCTCCTCCCTTGGGACAGATGCAAGGGATGTGAAAACCCAGTCATTAATGGGGAAACAGAGCGTGGGGCGAGAGCAACCCTCACACTCGGGGCGAACAACAACTGGGCTCTTTGCACTGAACAGCAAACTTCTTGGAAAATCCTACAGGATTTAAAGATCAACACCACAAATTGGGTTCATCACAATGCAATCAGCTTCTACAGAACGACTTCCAAGATCTGTACAATTTAGTAAAGAAGGATGACCTTTCTCTAGGAATTTTTTATCCTGTCCTGTGGAGCTCTAACAGATATGCAGCTCTGGTTTACATTTTTAAGAAGATTTTGAAACCTTATACAAAGGCTATCACTGTTTTTCTCAACTGTCTGTGACTTTGCCAGGGAAATTGTGTTTCACTTTATGCAGTCGATACAAAAAAAAAAAAATGCTATTGGAAAACAAATGTTGCCTGTTGTCAGGAAAGATAAGGTAGAGCTGACCCTTGAAGCAGGTGGCCCACAGAGGTGCTGAGGTGCCTGCTGGAACTCTGGCGGGTCAGATGTGATATTGTATATTTGCAGCTTCAGCTTACTAGTGTCAAGCTTTCAACATGAATTAAAAACCAGAAAACACATGCTTTCCATCTCTTCTTATCAACTCAGTACCCTGTTTCACTGCACTACAAGCTCTGAATCTGCACATCCTGCTCCCCTTGGATAACTTTCTGTGCACTAGTTACATTGAAAAACAGGAAAATTTACTTTTATCCTGATTTCTCAACACTTGAGTTCCTAAAATTTCAGCCACAGATTGATATAAAGTCATTGCAAAGACGAAAGAAAACCCCAAGCTGAAAAAAACAATGCTTGATCTATAGATGCCACATCTCCTGTAGCAGATGGACACTGTGAGACAGAGCACGTCGTACACACCTTATGTGGAGCTATTTCATCTTTGCATGTACTTAAAAGAAAAAATAAAGGAATGCAATCCTAAATTAGGTCGAATGTGTGCAGTTCAAATATTAGTCATACTGATATTCCAGAACTTGTAGCCAGTGAAAGTTCCACTGCCATTAAAACACCAAAGATTCTGGTGGGCACTGTCCAATGATAAATGTTTTAAAAGATCTCTAAGGAAAAAACGATGGTATATCTTAATTTTTAATAAACATGCAAAATGTTTAGATATAGTACTGTTAGTTCTAAATTCTGAATAAAATTGCAAAATATCAATGTTCTACCTCGGGACTTCAGTACCAATGATTATAATGCGTGCAATTTCCAATAATATGTTTTGCCGTGAGGGGTTTTTTCCTTTTAAACAAACAAAAAGAAAATCTGAATGGAGACAGAACAACAACAAAAAAAATCACTATAGTATTCTTTAGACTTCTTGAAATAGAAATGTCTCTTCTGTAAACCTAACCAGAACTGACATGTAATACAACAGATTTATACAGGAGGATATTCCTACCTGGCACTATTGACTCTATTTTCAGAGGAGCAAAAATTAGAGTAAAATCTTCTAATCCATAGGATGACACGAGTACTATGTGATGCAACTAAAATTTTACTAGAGGGTAAGTAATGATGCTGTGGCTTGTCTGTGATCATCCTAATAGGTGAGTGTGCTACATCATGAATGTGAAGTGCCTGTGGTGTGCTGTGACTGCAGATGGGCCATGATCTGTCGTGACTCTGATGTGACTGCAAAGGCACCACCAAACCTCCAGTCTCTGAGGTGACTTTATTGCCGTAGCTGTGGCACTGCCTCGATGTCACGCCCAGTCTCCTGCATTATCTCGGCATTTATAGGTACACACACAGTCTGAAGGCAAAGTTCCAGAGTTTAAACAGTCCTGGTGAATTCTAGAGGCTTAGTAACCCTGCAAAAATATTACATCCCTTTTATTCTGTAAATATTTTACAAGGCATTTTCAAGGACGTTGTGAGAAATTAATACGGCTAAAAGGGCTAGGGTTTGTCACCTAGACTTTTGCAGGTATTTAAATGTACAAAAATGCTAACAAATGGGGTTATCTTTTAAAATGCAAAAAAAAAAATACCCTTCAAACTGTGTATAGTAAAATACATTAAAGCCTGCAGCTTAGGGTATGTTCTCTTAGAATGCATGTTATCACTGCCACAGTTTAGGGGACTAGTATTTCAAAGGGAGGCTAGACCACCTGAAAATTATGATGAACATTAAAACACGGTATTTTTAAAAATACAACAAAATTTAGTTTAGCTCAGTTCTGGAATTTGGAGGGGAGGGATGAAGCTGAGCATAACTTTAAGCACTTAATAACATAACTGAAAAAAAACCAGTCTCCGTACTTCTGCATAACTGTGTCATCTCTAGATGTCAAAATTTATTCCTGTGGTTTCTTCTGCAGGATTTTCAAGTTCTGTAAGGTTTTCCATCTTTTACTGGCAAAATCCCATGAAACTAGAGGTCAGAAGTGACTTTATTAAATATAAACATTTGTGGGATTAATCTTCAGGAAGCAATTATTCATTTTCAGAAAAATGGAAGACAGACTTCTTAGAAAAGACATAAGTTTTGCCAATGAACAACTTCCAACTGGCATAGCAGAAAACATGACAAGAGATAAACTCAATGAGCTGGTTTGCAAGTCTAGATAAACAAAATTTACACAAATCTATCTTGCACTAAATGTGATTCGCAATTGTACTGTAGCACGAGAAACATCCTGGTAATTGTCAACTTGAGAGACTTCAATACATTGCATATAAACACTCTGAGGCCACATTTATAGTTAATGTAAACTTGAACACGTGTAAAATCACAGTACACTGAATTCTATGCGTACATAAAACATGAAATAAAATAAATCATGCCAATGCACAAAGCCTGAAATCTGTTCCTTGAACTTCATGCATATTCCATAAAACACAGATTCCATCCAATTTTTTAAAAAAACTATATTGTACTTTAGACCTTAAAAAGCAATGCAGAGAAAGTATTGGCAGGCTCAAATCTCTTACAGCCTGCTGGACTCCTCCCAAAGGACAGCATCATCATGAAATGCCAAACCTGAGCTAGTTGCCATCAGCCCAGCTCTCAGCCTTTGCATGTGCTTCATCCCAGACAGCCCCTAACCAAACTCTATTATGATCTCTTTCAATACTGAGCTAACATGCTATTTTTTTAAAAATTCCTCCATGTCTGCTATAAATGCAATTCTACAAAAAAAAACCTAAACAAACAAATAAACAAAAAACCCCACTACAACATGTCTTATTTCACAAGAATTAACTGTGAAAACTATTCTGCCATAGTTTTGAGGCGAAATCCCAGTTCAAACCACATTAAACCCCTCCATTCAGAAGTAGGGAGCCATGAAAACACTGCATCACTGTACACAAAACGTCTGCTTCTAGCTGTATATTACAATCAGGTAAGCAGTGTCCTGGGAAGCAGCAGGAGCCAGGCTGCTAGCAGGATTGGGAAGTCAAGGAACATGCAGAACTTGCCAAACATAGCACATGCACCCCTAGAAGCACAGAGAAAATTTCTTATTTACTGCAATGAGGGACAACATTTCTAGGGTGTTGGAGAGCTGTCTTCATGGAGAAACACTGGCAATTCTTCACTGCCTTTTTCTGAAAATGTCTGCTTGTTAAAGCCCAAGATGAAATGTCCAGAAGCACCAGCACAGCAGGCTGGTGATGAGAGCATTGCACTTGCAGGTGTGTATCTCAGAGGTGAGGACCTTGCTCCAAACCACCCAGAGGGAATGGTTTGGGGAAACCTCTAAGGGAGAGGTTTCCTCCTGCAAGGTAAACTCCCAAGCTGGCAGGCTTTTGGCTGCACAAGCACAGGTGTCTTTGCTGTATAGACAGGAAGCAAATGCTGGGAGAGTCTAGTTTTGCCACAACACGGAAAGGGAAAAGAACTCAGTCCCTGAAAACTGCAGGCTTTGAAAAGGTTTCCCCCAGAAACCGTACCACTAAATGCAAAACTGCAGCTCACTACACAGAAGGGAAAGGCAAGCTTGCCTCCCCCTTTCTTTTAATATTATTATCCCACATCAAAGAAAATATTTTGGCATAACCACTTTACATATTTACATTTCTGAAATAAAACATCTGCTCAGCACACTATTCAAACTCTTTTGGGGACCAATTCTACTTTCACAGATGCCCACACAACTGTGGAGAACTTGGTGATTAGAAATGTTAGAAAAATTGGACACACTTCCCAGGATTATTTTCCTGAGCTGGTTCTCTTCTGTTTTCTCACTCCCTCAGATCCTTTCCTCTCTACCCCTCCCCTTATATAACTGTGTCCCAATTTAAAAATCCATTTGCTGCATTTATGAAGACAGTTTTTCCCTTTGATAAAAGGTATCACCTGGTTTTGCTGAGAGATTTATTGGTCTGTATGAAAGCCTGGTCACTCTCCTTTCTTTCCAGGCCTGTCAGGGTTTCGGGTGCAGTATGCAGAAGTTTGTTGGATTCACAGTAAGTGAATCTGCTGCACTCACAGTTCTGTGCCTGTGACTGTATAATGGTACTTTTCCTTACCTGGGATAACAACTCTACCAAATGTGTTTCATTTTTTATCAAACTTGGGCTTTTTTAATAAGAGATATAAAACATTGATATTCCTATTACATCCCACGAGGGAAAAGAAACACCATTTGCTATAATCAGGGGAAATGTTTTATTGCCTAAGACATGCATTTATCTCCCTCACAAACAGAAGTCATAAAAAGAACATACAACTGGTTAAATGTTACTTGATGTACCTTAGGTCCCAACTGGTTTGCTTTAGGTCCTGCAGTGTCTTGTGGAATTAAATCCAGGCATGAACACAGGTTAATGCTTTTTCTTTCCTTTTAGCAGAACTCTGTCAGTCTGGCCCACACCCCAAGAGCTTTCACTTCAGACTAACCTGCAAGCAGCACTGTGGGTCTCTCCTTTACTTCTCCTTCCCAATGCTCCACCGATTCACCGCTGACTAATTAATTATAAACCTCTCTTCTTAAAGCTCTTATATAAATCTCTGTCCTTGTTGCCATCCTGCAGATCTATTCAGTGATCACACTCTTACTTACATCATGTAAGAAAGACTGGTCTGTCCCTTTTATCTGAAAGGCTGTTAAGGAGGCCCAAATTCTAAAGCTTTTTGTAATGAACTGTTCTTTCTTGAAGAGAGTTTACCATCAAGCATCCTTCCAGGTCTCATGAAGGGCTGCACTGCACAAACTGAGATGACAGTTGTCAGAAGGGAAAGCCAGTCCTTTCCTGAATAGAAAGAAGAATAGTTGTCTTTTCGCTTCTGTCCTTTCTCCATTGTACTTTCAAGGCACAACTGGAGCTCCTACAGCAACAGGTATTTTTCTTTGCTAAGATTCATTGTTGGATGCTCACTGGTATTCTGAGTTCCTAATTCTAAACCCACTTCTCTCTTTTATAAACCTGCACGTTATTTGTATCTAAAGGACATCCTTTGTAAAGGCTGCAGTTTTCAGAAACTTGATTCCACTTTCTTCCAGGGCCTTCTATCTTCCTCTCCTCCTCCTCTCTGCCACAATGGGCTCTTAAAGAAATCTCTAATGCGTGTTGCTATTCAAAAATAAAGTCTGGCATTTGATCTTTTCTGTCCAGACTTCCTTCTCATTCTCCATTTTCCTGGATTCTGTCACAGGTTGCACTGTTAGCTTAACAGCCACTGTTTAACAGCATATATTGAAAATAACAGAAAAAATAAAAGCATCCAACACTGTGTTTCACTTTTATATTTGACATAGAATCATAAGCAAGTGGGGAAAGAGAATAATTTCAAGTTTTTCAAGTCTAACTTTCTTGGAATTCCATACTGCAAAATATGGACTGCAATCTGAATGACAAAATCAGCTAAAGAGTTCTGAATCTAAAATACATAAAAGGATCTTCTACAGCAGCGATTTTGTATTGGTCGGAAATTGTAGGGTTCCCAGTCTCAGATTTTAATTTTGTCCCTTATGCCATCGACTGCTTTTTAGAGATTTAATCTTAGGTATTTATGCTTTTCCCTTTGAAGCAAAGGGTTCATGTCCTCCTTAGCTAAAATCATGCTGTCCAGAGTTTTCCATGCTCAAATCTATGACTCAAACTATACTACAGCTCACCTAATATCCAGGCTTGAACAATGTAAGCCCTAGCTCATCAAGGGTTGTTCCAGTCAGTGTGATAGATGGAGAACACAAGATGAAAATTATCTTGGTCACAAAATCCATGGAAGCAAGTTTGCATGCAAATATCATGCAAATATCATGCATTATGGTGCAATAAATCAATTTTTTCTTAGCTGACCAAAAAAAAAAAAAAAAACAAAAAAAAACAAAGAGAGAGAGAGAGATACCACTATTTTTTAAATATCTTCCAGAGATAGGGTGCTTTCATGTTTGGAGTTGGAAGAATGTTTTTAAAGGAGAACTTTACTAAAATTTTTGGGTGTACCAGCTTCTGCTCAGATGCAGCTAAGTGTTCGGGATTTCCAATTGCAGATCCATTCCATAGATTTATGAGTTCTCTAACACACTTTCATCATTACTCTATCCTTATGCCTGTGACATTTTGGGTGAGTGGGAATGCCAATTCCACAAAAAGACAAAAAAAATAACAGTTGACATTTTCAGTCATATGTGAGCAGGTTTAACTATGACTTAAGGTTGAAATTCAGCAAACCATCCCACTTCATTACTTTCTCTATTTTTTGATGTGAGGCTATTTATGGTGTGGTGGTATCAGGTTTTTGGGTGGTTTTTTCTTAATTATAGATCTGCATTTAAAGTTTAACTGAAGAATATCAAAATGAGTCTTTGGGTAGCTGGACTTAAAAATATCCAACATCAGCTCCATCACAGTTACAAAAAGCTTGTGCACAGTTTTTGGATCACATTTCCACTTCTCCAGTTCCAGAGAGAAATCATGACGGAGACCATAATGTGGTAAAGAGACATGTTAGCAAGCATAAAGAGACAGTTTGGAAAAACAAATCACTTTTTTCTTTTCCTTTTTAAGTATTACTCATTTCTCTCTGACCGTGTAAGACTGCAGAGAGTCACTGAGCAATGTCCTTCACAAAGCACTTCTTGCCAGCCCCCCTCTTAAGACTTTGTAAAATCTAATCTCTATTTGTGTGTTACCATTTCACCAAGGTTTCTGTTACAGGGCAGTACTGACAACATTTAAGTCACCTACTAGAGTTCTGACACTTCATCAGCATTTAACATGCCATTTGAACAACACTAAAATCTATTTGTACAAGCATACCAAGAGGTTAAGGCAAGTGGAAAAGTTACCAAGTTATTTCCTACCTCTGCCTTTGAAAAATCTGTTTCTGGGAAGGACACTTAGAAAAAAATAGCTACAGCTTCTATCCCCTGCCCTCCCAATTAGGAGCATGAGCAAGATTCCACGGCTCTATAGCATGCTGTCTGCGCTTCCTGTGCACTAGATCCATTAGTTGTTTGCTGGGGGAAGCAAAATTAGAAATGTTTTATTATGATTTCCAAATTACTGTGTAACAAATGCTTCAATAATCCTTACAGCACAAAAAAAAACCCTCTGTTTTGCCCAACAAGCAACTGACAGGTTTCTAATGCAGCTCCATTAAAGCTCTTTCCTGAGTGCGAGAGGCACTTTTTAACTAGCTCCTCAGGGCATTGTTAGATATCATTGCTTACAGCCACTGCGAGCCACTGTGCCATAGCAGTGCTTCCCACTTCCTCCTGATCAGTCTAACACGAGAGGTGACTTTAAGCACAAGGAAAAGTCTCAACCAGCCAAGATACCAGCTGTAAGAATGTCTCTTTATGTACAACAGGAGCCCAGAATGAAAGCACAGCCTTCTGGAGAAAGACGGCACGCGGGGCATTGGATGGAAATAAAGAACAACTTCCATGGGTGTCTTTTCTTAGGTTAGTAAATTGCAGGTGCTTGGAGTCATTTTAAAATGGGGAAATAATAGTTTATTATTCTATGCTTAAAGCATACACTAGTCTACTAAATGAGTAAACTTGAAGTAAATCTCAAAGTCATCTTCTCTATAGGAGTTGATCCGTTTAATCTAAACATGAAAAATGAGGAATTAGACAGGCAACAGAATGCATATTTTTGAAGCAGAGATAAATAAATACATAATCAAGTATTTTTAGTAAAGAAGATAACTGTCATGAATTTTACAGCTCTTCCAAGTCAGAATTTGTGGAGATCAGATTCAGAGGTATTAATTTACCTTCAACAGTCAAAGGCACACAAACAGTTCTTGTTGAATAAATCCTTGATAGCTATCAAAAGCTGCATCCAAAGTTCAGATGCTTATTTGCAACAAATCATGTCGACACTGTCAGCTCTTATTGCCCAGCTCTACTGGGAGACTGCTAATAAAGCAAACGTGAAATCTCGGCCAGTGTCAGGCTGTTTTCAGGACAGATGGGAGACACACAGCCTCCTAGACCCAGGGAGAACATGGAATTAATTAACCAAAACCATTCCAAAGCCACATGACTACCAGTGCATCATTTCAGAAATGGAGTGAGGGGGTAAGTCACCCTATTCCTCGTCAACAGCACCTGGAGTTTCCCATTCCGTGTGCTCCCTTCCTGCTGGGGAGGGAACCAGCTGAGTAAATCTGGGCAGCCTCTCAGCAAGTGCTATTTGATTCCTAAGCCTGAAGGCCACTTCCTACCACAGTGACACAAGGGGTTAATGCTGTTGATCCTGGTTCTCTCTACTGCATTTTGGTTTTTCGGGTTTGTTGCTTTAATCCCTCAAAGTCACCAGAAGAGATCTAAGGCAAAATTGCAAAGATGAATATGAACTCTTCCCCAACACTCAACACTCATAAGAATACAGGACAAGAAAAGATATTGCAGATATCAACCAGAGCTAGAGGAGCATGTGGTAGTAGAAAAGGAAAATATCAGGCACTTTTGGAGAAGACGACTGATACGGTTACAATGTGATTGAGTTCTCCACAATGGAGATAGATGACCATTTACTTTCTTCATTTATCTGCTCACATCTGCACTTTACATTTCAACAAGCTGAAACTCTTGCATCGTCCCATTTATCTAAGGAGCTAAAGGCA
Organism: Corvus cornix cornix; assembly: GCF_000738735.6. Lineage (NCBI taxonomy): Eukaryota > Metazoa > Chordata > Aves > Passeriformes > Corvidae > Corvus > Corvus cornix. The sequence goes on from NC_046335.1 coordinate 51,944,926, forward strand.
GCACACAATCCACATGGAAAAAAAACCATGGCCCTGGGATATTTGTTGAGCAGTTTTTCAGTAAATCTTATTTATTTCCTCCGAGTCCTCAATATCTAAAGCCTTTATGTATTCATTATCAGCAACATGTCGAGTAATGTGATAACTTGACAAGGTTCTATTGAAGCAGCTTAGTGGGACATACAGTACTTATGCTGCCTGATAAGAAAACATTCAGAAAGGTCATATCCTCTGTTGTATTCCCTATCTCTCTGGGCAGCAGCAGTTTGGGTTTCTCTGAAAACTAAAGTTTGAAAATATTCCTGGTAAAAGGGAGTGAAAAGTAGTCTGGTCACATTAGCACAACAACAATCAGCTGCTATTAATATTTACGTTACTTTCCAAAACTGGGTATTAAAATAAAAACCCTCGCCAAAAAGTTAACCGTGATGACTGGGTGCGATTATGACACAAGCAGCTGGACAGCTCAGCATAGCTGTTAGACCTGGGATATCATGGCAATGTCCCTCTGAATGGCTCCTGGAACAGCAGCATGGATCCCACCTTGCCTGCTCACCTTGCTCCTGTACATCCACTGCTAAGTGGTGTAGGGAGCCAAACCAGATTTAGAACACAACAGAGCAGAACACGCACCTTGGCTGTGCCTGACTTGGACTTACACAAGTAGCAAGGAGTAACTCTGTTTGGAAAGTCTTGTGGTGTTGGAGACCTGCAAGAGCTTGTTTGGGGCCACCTCAGGACACAACAGACGAGCAGCAATGCTCAAGCCCCTGATATGCCTCACAGCTGGAGGTTCACTAAAAAATATTGTGGAGCTGCTTTTGTCACACGATCTCGTGAGCTGCACTTTCTGTGGCTCCAAGGCAAGCTTGGCCAAACAAAGAAATTCCTGCTGTTCAGGTAAAAAAACACAAAATGACAGCCCAGCAACCTCTGTTATAACGACACCACCAGTTACAAATAAGCTATTTCAGAGCTATTACTCTATTTTGGGCACACACTGTCTATATGATATACAGCCTGATATTATTTGGGATATGGGGACACATTCAGTTCGATGTGTAACACGTACGTGTTTTGTCACAAAATCTTTATATATAGGCCCACTACAAATATTAAAAGTAACTTTGAAAGGCATTTTCTCTAAGCAGTAATTTATTGTAGTTAGAAGTCTTCTTTATTTTCCAACATGCCTTGCTGCTTATTTCATTGAACACATTCAGGTTGTCTTTGTCATTACATTCCTCTGTCACTTATTTCAGCTTGCGCATGCAGCCTGATTTCAAGCAAGTTTTACACACAGAAAATACAAACATCATTATTGGACTTTATTAGATACAATGCTACTGAACTTCAGTAAAAACACTGTCTGGTTGTAAACCTGGATCACAGCTGGATGTCACAAGCAAAATAGTGAAATGAGTAATGAGGTGGAAGGGAAAAAACCCAACACTATTAAACAAATTAAAGAATCATCATTTACATAAATACCTGCTCATACTTAAATCCTTCAAAAGATAATAATTTAAAATCCTGGTAAATACTGCAGCTCAGTTTGCCAAGGGTCAAAAGCACTTGTTTTTTTCCCCTTCACTTATAATGCTGTTGGGATCAGAATCAGTAGATTAAAGAGTTGCTGTCAGCTGCTCTGCCTGAGGGAGGGTTTTCCTTGTCATGAGATGAGGGTCTGCACTTGAAAACATGAGGCAAGTGGAAAGATGAGCACCTGTAACAATCATTTTTCTAATTCTGACTGAAAATCAGCCTGACCATCAGTTCTTGGTGCACTTTTATTAAGTCTCACTTGATGACAGATGCCTAATTATTCTTCTTATTGGCAACTTCTACAAACAAGACTTAATTCTGGGATGCAGTCAGCAAATGGCAGCAGATTCCAGAAGGAGAGTGAAACACTGCCCTTAATTTGTGATGTCAAGCCCTTTATGGCCACAACTACCAGCCAGTTAATCAGAGGTATCATCTCAGGTAACACAGCAGCTTCTGCTTGCAATCAAAGCTGCTCTCACACCAAGGTACAACTCCACATGAGCTGTAGCTGAAGACAGAGTGCCTCCGTGCACAGCAGGGGTGGGGGAGCAAGTAGCAGAATTGTCCCATATTTTATTGGCAAATAATGACTTTATCAGATCAGAGGACAAATTTTAGCTCAAGGTGAAGTTGACACCATGCTACTTTTGAAGATGAAAGGAAATTAATCTGATTTTGACTTTGTGCCTGGTTCTCTTTACAGCATCTCACCAGGATGCCTGGGACTACAAGAATATGTAGATTCTCACTGGGCATAAATCTTGTGCTAGGGCTCACCATTGATCTTCAGACTTAAACTCTATGGCTTTTCAATAATTTCACCTGTGGTCCTGTTGTGATAGTTATCTACTGCCTCTTTTTTCTTTTTTTTTTTCTTTTTTTTTTTAAGAGATTAGTAACAATTGAAATCCTCATAACAAGGGTCTTATAAGCATAGACACAGTTCTTATTCAATTAATAATCTCTGTATGCTCCAATGTCCACACTGGGGGGAAAAAAAAAGAAAGGCAAACTTTTCCATTGATAACATAATTTCATCATTTTCTGAGCCTTTACATGTAATACAAGAGAGATCTTTTCCCTAACAAAAAAAAAAAAAAAGGTGGGGTCAGAGACTGATGTCCAAATTTTTAACGGCAAAATGTTAATTGGGGATTGAAACTGTTAATAAACTATATCAAAGAGTTTTAATCACATGAGGATGTCTAATTAAATTAAAAGGTTTTCACAGGGAGTGTCTTTGACCTGTTTGTTCAAATTCAAGACCAGTGATTGAAATCTCAGCGTAGGGATCCCAGGATTTGAAAGCTTTGGGATTCCCCTCTGGCCACCTCTGATTCTTATTGGATTCCCTACCTACCTCATGCAAAAACATAAGAGGGAGATCTCCAGGTACTTGTCCTGAGCACTACCCAGTTTGGCTACAGTTTTGAGATGCAACAGTAGGGAACTGAAAGCTAGACTGAAAAGGAGATTCTGTGCAGGGGAAGGTAAATGACTGTAACATCAAGGCTGCTGCACGTAGTAATTTCTTGAAGCAGAAATATGTACTTGGCTGCATTTTCCAAAAGTTGTCAGAAAACCCAGTATTTGCTTATCCTATAAGTTTGCCCTCACCCTGTTTAATGTTTTAAACATACAGCAGGCTTCAGCTATGTAGAAGGATCTTTTTGAACTTGTACGGCTCAGAAAAAAAACATACATTCATGGAAATAGATTCAGTTCCACTTCAAGAAATTTGCAGTCTAAGTACCTGCAAGATCCTCAAGATTTTTATTTTAAACAACTAAATCTAAATTTGAGGGTCTCAAATTTAACAGAGTTCTTAAGCAGAGTCCTCGGAAGGTGTAAACCAGCCTTGCTTCACCATTCTCAGCAAATGCACTGAAACTTGACATTAGGGGACAGAAACCCTAAAGCACAGTGAGCCATCTTCTCAAGAGTTACAGCTCCTTTTCTGGGGAGTGATTGTCATAAAATGTTTGTACAGCAGCCAGCATGCCCAGGCTGTGACCTCAGCTAGGATCCCTACCCCGTTAGAAATAAAAATTATCTTAGGAGACACTGGAAATAACATTAGTCTGCTTCAGGTTAGGCATAATTAAACTTCCTAGAAATGAGTTCAGATACGCAATTCTTGAACAGAGGAGCAAGGAGAAGCCAGGCACGACAGTCAGGCATGCACTGTAAAACCTGCTGTAGGTAAAAACCTGTCTCCTGAGCTCCAACAGGAGAATCAAAAGAGAGAGGAGAGTGCCTACACACAAAAGTTGGAGTTGTAAAGCAAAGCTCACTCAATCATTCTCGGTGATAAGCTTAGACAGATGGGGTGCGAGCAGGGGGCCTTTAATGTGCATTCCTGTGTGTATCTGAGGTTTTGTAGGGTGTACCTCAAGGAATACAAAACATGAAGTTTTCTGAGCATGTGAATTAAGAACCTCAGGGAGCAGAAGAAATATTGATTAGACACAGTATGCTGTTCAGTGCAGAAAAGTACAGGAGATAGCCACCAAGAGGGATTTCAAACCTGAAACGCCAGGGTAGGACTTTCATCACCTATTGGCAAAGCTAGCCAGGCTCAGACAATTTTCTCATTCATTTCAAAATAGCTTTACAATATTTGTGACAAGAGTAGAAAGGGTCAAACACCTTCATCTTGACCAGGTGCAAGATAGGTCCCACAAGAAACTTCTTGATTGAATCAGGTTGATCCTCAGTTTATAAAAATAATAGAAGACCTACAAGATTTTTGTTTTAAAGTGAGCGAGGGATGTCTGGCTTGTAGTAAGGAGGAAAGCTTTCCTTTATTATTTGTTTCTAGAGCAAGAACTAAATTACGAACAAAAATCTTAACCAGAATTTTCAAGAATTAGTCCAGCTCAACCTCATCTAATATTATTAATCAATTTCTTTTTTCCATCCAGAAACTCTGAGAAGATTTCTGATGACTAACCTCAAGTTTGACAGATTTTTAATAGCATGTGACTGTCAGGCCATTTCACATTTTTGTATTCAGATATAGGTTTCTTGGAGAGGAAAAGAGGAATGAGAGTGTGATGGAAACCTGAAGAAAGAGAGAAGAGGTTGGTGATGGGCTGAAGAGAGGAAATAAGGCAAATACTCAATTTTTATCTTTAAACTATTTTTCAACAGTATCAAACCAATATTTTTTAGTTTTCTCATTTTTGCATTATTCAGAACCAAGTAGACACAAAAACTGGTTGGGAATTGTATATATAGAAAACTTCATTTTTAAATGGTTCTTAGAAGTTACAAGAGTGTGAAAACAGAAGCTTGGCGGAGTAGCCCAGAAAGCCTCAACAACTGCGATCACTTACCAGAAAAGCTGAAATAACAGACGTAGTTCCATGCAGTCTATATAAGCCACACAAAAATCTGGATCTCTTTGAAAGAATAGTCATCATAAACATGAAAATTTAACAAAAATGTTAGTCCTTGTCTCGGTGGTTACTGTAGAAGTCAGTGTAAAACTAACGTTTCTAAATTCATTTTAAGAGCTTCAGAGAAAGAAAACATGAGGACAAGCCACCAACACAGCCACATGGCTGTCTGAGACCCACACCAACAGGAAATCGTGGTCAATTTTCAAGCAGAATCCTATACAGATTTCTAACAATTACCAAACAAGCACTGAGTGCCCAATCTACTTCCTAAAACTTGAATTAGATATGCCAAAAGCTGAGAGAGAAATTGTAGACCTCCATATCTCCTCACTTATGAATCAATAGAGCCTTCATGAATCCAGCCCTGTGCCATGGCAAGGATCTGAGCATTCGACATTATTACTGTACTGTAGTTCATTTAATGCTGCAACTATAGTTCATTTAATGCTGTGCTGGCTTCTCTTGCATTTTGCTCATATAAAAGTTAAGTATCCACTACAAAAATGAATCATCTAAACTCCAGGTAAAAGCTATCACAGTATGAAAGTAGAGATCATGCTGTGAAAATGATATCAAATGTTATATAAAAAGAGCTATCCTATTGAAAGTGTTTGTGGTTTGTAGTTTACCTCCTGTTAGCAGCTCTCTCTGTATTGATTTCAAAAACCTGTTCAGAAAGCTAAATTCAGAATTTTTATAAAAGTATTGAAGAGTGCAGCCTGTTAACATCTTTTCATAAGTGAAGAAACAATATATATTAAGCACATGTACACACAGATTCTATAATAAGAACATTAGGGCTGTAAAGCAAAGCAGTCAGAAGTTTTCAGGTGCCGTAATTGAGATCCTCTGCACTACCTTAACTCAGTCCCCAATGCTGCACACGTCCATGATGACTGCACAGCTCTTCCCCAGATGATCTCAACACCATCCATACCAAACCCACACTCTGAATTTGTCCTCATCAGTAAAAGGAGACTCCCTGCATATCCCATCTTCAGTCAAAGACGAGGAGAAAAGAGAGCAATAAGGCAAAGAACTAAAGTAATGAATGGTCACAGGGTTAACTCTCTGCAGTTCTGCCCTAGCAGATTATAGCTGGTCTCCAGCGTGGAAGACAAGCTCACCTTCTCATGGCACTCATTATTTGTAGTACCTTCACCTTCTGTGTCCTGAGAAAGAGGTTCATGTCATAAGAGACTGTGTGCCTAGCAGCTGCAAACCAGCGTCAGGGGTGGTCTGGTTTGAACATATAGCATGACCTACACTATGGAGAGCCAGGAAAACATCACACTCGACCATCCTGTATCCCCTTTTTCCACATGTGCTAGTAGAGAGCCTTACCACACATCTTGGAGCAAGTGAAAATAAATGTTATTGTTTTCAAAACAGAGAGCAATGAAAAACCCATGAGGAAATCAGTGATTCTGTGTTGGTCTTGAGCATTCTGCAGTAAGGCAGGCCTGGGACTACCCGTGCAACAGAGAGAATAAAACAACTTAAAGCTGGACTCATTCAGCAATCACCTTCTACTTAGTGCACAGAACAATGCAGGGGTCCATGGGAAAAGCAGTGTGTGACCATGTAATTAGAGACAGTATCAAAATGTATACACACAAGGGGGCCCAATTAAGGCTTCACGGACAGCATTATTCTTTTTCCTTTTCCTTTTTTTTTTTATAGTGCTTGGTTTTATTGCAACGTTCATGGTCTTGTACCCTTTTATCTATAATTTCATAGGTTGCTTAAAAAAAAAAATACAGAAAGGGAGAGAAAAGAAAGCCTGAAAAAAATCTATTGTATGCAATGGCAGTGATACTGAAATACAGGGCTGGCACTTCATGGTCCACAGCAGAGGCTTTGGCCACGTGAGTGGAAAGAGCAATGTCTGAGTCTGCACGTGGAGCAGGCTGAAGGGAGGCTGTGCTGGGATGCACACAGCTTTCCCTGGAAATACTGCAGCACTGGAACACAGGGCACCATGTAGCTCAGCTTTGCCTCTCAGGTCTGTCTTTGGTGGCCTTTTGCTGCTTTCCACTGCAAATACTTTTCTCTCGTGTTCTTCCTCCCACTCCCAGTCGTTGCCTTGTGCCAATATTTTTGCAAATGCAACCCCTAAATTCCTCCAGTCTGAGTTTCCCATTCTAACCTTCTATTTAGTGCTGTGTTCTATGGCTTGTTCAGATTCACCCTAGGAGTACCTATTCCTCTTCTTACCCCTATTTGTTAGTCCCAGCCTCTCTACTACACATTACCGTCAGGTTTCTCTTTCCTTTCTGACTCCTATCCCAAACTATATCCACACTCCTCCAATTTTTCTGCCACCTCTTATGTCAGTGGCAGCACCCCTACTTCCACATGAGTTCTTTCTTGCTCCCTTTGAGGTCTCATCCTACCCAAGTCCTTTTACAGCTCCTCAGCTCTACAGCTAAGGACATTTTCCTCCACCTTGCTCTGAGCAGCTGTAAAAAGAGAACCTCAAAAGCCCAGGAGCATGTCCTCACTTTCAGCCTTGATTGCTTGCACAGTACTTGGAACCAGGAGCTGAATCCCCCACCTCAGCATCTCCAGCACCAAGTGCTGCACTACTCTGAGCCAGCATATGCTGAAACTCCCAGTGCTTGATGCCACAGTAGCCTAAAATTTTACAAGAAGTGATCCCTGGCAAGATTTTCCTCAATGCCTGCAATACCATGCTTGGTGTGTGCTGTACAGACAGTAATTTCAGATACCAAATCTCTACTGAGCAAGTGAAAAAACAGATTTTTCAGTGTTTTCCTTAAGGGATTTTCACTGGAACAGCAAAAGATAATGATCCTACAAAACTTTTAGATTGAGGCTGAAGAACAGTATGATGGAACTGATCAAACATGTATACGAACACGCAAAGTTTACTTTGCCTTCTTTCTTTCTGAAAAGAATAGGATTTTTTTTTCATTTCAAACAGACAGAAGTGGGCTCAGGCAGGCATCCAAAACAGAAAATTTCAGCACAGACAGTACTGAAATAAGTAACTCTAAGTTATGTTTTAAAATAGGTCACTTGTGACATTAACTGTTATGCTATTAGCTTCTTTTATTGTATGTATGAAGGGGGAGAGAAGGGCTTGTATATGCATTTCCAGACTTACAGAAGAAAAAATTGAAGCACCACCCAAACAAGAACTTATATTTGACACAATTTAGTCCCAGTCTGAGATCCAATAGGCAGGTCAATGCCCAAAATATCAACTTAAAGGAAGCTGAAGTACCACCTTTGACTTGCACTGTGAAAAACATCATTTGACTTCTAAGTAGTAAAGATCACTGGATGTGGATACTTGGGAACTCATGACATAAATATGAATGAATTGTAGTTAGTAAAAATGGAGGGAACCAAGAAAACAGGTTATTTCTTTGGATACAAACAGATGTGATTTTACCAAATAAGACAGACAGAAAAACTGCAGCTAAATACTGGAAATTTTGTATATGTCAAATGCATGCCCCAGAAACAGGCACCTCTTTGCTTCCAAGGTCTACCCACATGAACTGTATGTGCCTTTTCCCAGTGTATCAATCCTTTCTGCTTCTCCCCTACCCAGCAAGGTCCCACAGCTATCCAGGGAAGCTATCTCCAGTGAGCCCTGTGCTCCTCTGATCTGTGATCCAGACAACAGCTCCATGGTTACACAACTGGACCTGGGAATCACTTCTTACCTCGCTGTTTCAGCAGCCACAAAAGAGACAAGTGCTTAATTACGAAGGAGAAACTTACTGGGTTTCACCTCAGTAACTTACAGAGCTGACATAATGCCCAAATATTGCACGTATTACATAGCCAGCATGCTGAACATCACCTGGATTAGACAAAGTCAGATGCAGGGCACACACACACCTACAAATGCACACCTACAACATTTACTCCATTCTCCAAAATAACCACTTTTTAAGGACAGCTATTAGGAGTTTGCCTTGCTTGGAGAAAACAGATGTTACACCCTTGAAAGGCCAGTATCTATTTATGTTCACAGCTATGCACTGACAATGATTTCTCTGCTCCTTCCACACCAAAATATCTCCGCTGCTTCAGTTATTTTTGCTTTTATCTTTTGGGTAGTACTTTGAGCTTTTATATAAAGGACAGTTGGCATCTCACCTTCCTAAAGCCAGATTTCTCTGCTCCTCTGAAGAATTTGTCTCCCAAAGTATTCTTCAAGCATGCCTAATATCTCCTGAAAAATCACATTCCCTAGTAAATACAGTACACAGGGTGACAAATTCATCCCCAAAAGGCAGAAATAAAATGAATGAGGATTCAAACAGCAGAAAGCCTGCAGAGGAGGCCTGACTGAATCCAAGCAGAAAGAGTGTCACCCATGAGGGTGGAAGGCTGCGTGCTGAGCTGCTATGATTCAGTGCTCTGTAGGACCCATGAATTTCCAAAGGAAACCACAACTACACAAGAACTCGATAGAGAAACAGTCTCAGACATAAGGTTTTCTACAAAGATAGCTCAGCTGAGAATCAGCAGGGATTCTTTCCCACTCTGCAATTAATGCACTTGTTAGTCTCCGACACACCCGGAGTGATCCGTGGCCATTTTCCCTGCAAGATCCGGCAGGATGGAGGGAAGGAGGATGAGCACCACTGCACAGTAACACAGGCACTGAGGAAAATCCTTTGTTATCCCAGTAGCCACTAAGTGAAGCTACAAAGTAGGAAAGGTAAAGGAAACTTTTGGGTTGATTCTCGAAGCACCTTTGATGCTCTCAGAAATGCTGTTTAAATTCCCACTCACAAAGGAAAATAGGAAGTGCCAAAGTAATAACTCTGGTTGTCCATTTCTTTACTGGACTAACCTCAGCACCTTGATCTACTTAATAAATGGTTGAATGATTTTTCTCTTACAAGGAGTCATTTTATTCCAGTTGTTTCCCAATCCTATGTCCAGTAATTGTGTTGTGCCCCACGGTATATCCCTACAAGTGCATAGCCAGGACTATCACTGTTATGAGACCTTGAGTACAGCTGAATCTCTGGAGGGGAAGTCTCTGGAAAGCAGTTGGGACTGCTGACTGGAAGGTCAGGAGATGAAGTGTTAACTCAAACTGTGAAGTGACTGCTCAGCCACCAATGAGTTGAAAATGTCACAATGCTTTCTGACCAGAACCAGAAACTGCTACATCCAGGAGATAGACTGAGTTTTTACCTGGCTGTCACTGTGAAATAATTGTATTGGGTTTCCAAGGAATCCCCTTTGTTCATCTAATCCATTTTGTTTCAAGCTAACAAAGGGAGAGCCAGTATCAATGTATTACAAACAGTGATATCACACAGAGAAAACTCCCAATGCCAAAAGCACTGTCATCCAAGCCCAGTGTCAAGGAGAGAGCTCTACCATGGTTAGACCTCAGTCCTGGTAATGCCAGGGTGAAACAACCTAAATCCAGAGTAGGCTCTCACAGTTTCTCTAGAAGCAGCCTGGAGATTCCTTAACCTTGCTCCCCACACAGCCAGGGGACTGAAATAATTGTTCTCATGATACATTCAACAGAGTTTTTTTGCAATGTCCTCTACATAGGGCTGCTTTTTAGAGCTATCTTGAAAACTCCACTTTTGCAGAAAATATTATCTATCCAGTGCCATTTCTCAGACTCAGCGTGCCTCAGTAATCTATGATCTAATATAGTGGTTCCACACTACCATAAGATGTTTGATGCTTTTGTCTGAACATCAAAGAACTGGGAAGCTTGGAGCTGTTCCCTCCATCCCCACAGCCATCACTGACATCATGAAAGTCATGACTCTTACCACAACCACAAGTTCTGCATGTAGAGCATTCTTAATGATGTCCTCAGCACCAGAGCAGACCCCATCTATTGTATGGAACAGGCCCAGACTGATGCCATGATGATTTTTTGCCTTTTCTTTCATACCCCTTTTGTACCCTTTTACAACTTCCGTATTCTTAGTGCTTTTTCCCTACATTCTTGGACTTGTTTGTTCAGCTAGGAGACTAAACATTTTAGAAGCTTCGTAGTTAGGGATCAGTGTGCCCCAGACCCCAAGGTCCTCTCCAGAACACATTCTGTAAACTAAGACAGAACCATCCAGGGGAAGGTTCCTTGAGGAAGGGGGCTCACTTGAGCCTCTCATTGGCGAATCTTTGATAGATCTGCTAATTAGTAACACCTATAATGTTAGGCCAGACCTTTTGGGGGGTGCATTGCGGTGTGCATTGGGGTGCATTCGACTTGGATGTGGTGCACCTAAAGATCCTTAAAATAAATACCAAGGTAAAATCCCTTTTTTCCTTCTAACTTTGTTTGACTCTTGAATTTAAGACCAGGAAAAGGCATCAAGACCACTGACCCTTTTACTAAACCATAAGTCTCTTGTATTTACAGAGAAGTAGTTCTTAACAGACATTTCATTTATGTAATTTAGGGACACAGTACTTTGGGAGAGGCTGGAATTTCTGTACAACCAGGACACTTAGAAACGCCTCATTCAGGCACATGGCAAGGAAGGAGCAATAGGCAGAGTCACACATGGGCCTAGTTGAAAGCACAATGAAATCATCAAAGTGTTCCAAATTCATTGCACATTTAAGACAACATCAGGGATTGTGGTCATTACCTCTTCTCACAAATGAGCTGAAAGAATCCCCTTCTACCACAGTCAGTGGGAAGATGAGCCTGACTCAGCATTAAGGATCAAATTAAGGTAGACTATTCCATTAGAATCTCAGATCTTTGTGCACAATTCAATTCTAAACACTATATTAAGGGATGTGAATGTAGCTGTTTATCACAGGATCTTTGATTAGTCATGCAATAATATTTTGTGATTTCCATATGCGCAAGCCCATGACAAGGCACTCAAGTCAGTTAGCCAAAGAGCATCTGCAGTGCATGCCTAAGGACAGAAATGCAAAATACATGACTTCTCCTTGTTCCCAGTTAAGGTGGGAACATAAAGAGAGTGCATGAAATGCTTTGCGGAACATATTTCCAAATTTTGGGATTTGCCTTGGCTACAATGCACACAGATGTTTTCCTGCAATTATGCAGCGCTCCAATAATACCATAATATTTATAAAAGCCCTAACTAGAATCATTAGATAGTTCATTGAAACTCTTGTTTCTTCAAAGCTATTGTAGCACAAACTTCCCCTGACTGATTGCACAGATCAAGATTTTTGACTTTTAAGACCTTTCCAAAACACTCCCCTGCAGTACCGCCATCAGTTCCACGAGATGTTAGCAATTTGGTTCCTGAAAGATGGAGAAGTTAAAAGCTTCTTTCATCAAGATCTGTTAAAATTAAGCCATATGGCTCCCAAGCATTAAAAAAAAAAAAAAATATATATATATATATATATATATATATATTTCTCAATAGAGCTTTGTAATCTTTTCAAATACTAGAAGGTCACTTATGTTTTCAAGGCCGTTTAGCAAGGTCAGGTTGTAATGAGCTGCAACTACTTTATTTGTGATTTGTGGCTCTGAGGGATTAATTGTCCCCACTCTGTCTCATCCACAATCTAAGGCCGAATTGTCAAAATGATCCATGGCTTTCGTCCCCAGGCCCATGGTTTCATTATTAAGGTGCGTTCTAATCGATAGTAGCATTTTTAACATTTTGCCCCTTACGTTTTATCAATCCTTATTATCTAATGACCAATACTGAACTGGCACAAGGTTTTTCAGAAACACACTGACAGATTACAACGGGCAGTCACATGCATTTGTAATTAGACTTCATTACCATTATAAGTGCCGAATGGGAGCAGAATAGAAAGGCAGAAGGAATGCACCCAGTTCACAGGTCTTGTCCCATTTCTTATAGCCCCTGCATGAGTCTGTCTTAATTTATTAATAAATAAAAAATAACCTCAACAACAAAGAACAAAACTTCGGGATCTTTTTCAGGTTAATGTGTTCAATTTATTCCACGTCACTGGCCTAAGTGGCAGCAGAAGCTTGGAGAACTAGCCAGCCATCTAGAAAATTATGAAGTTTTGTTTTGGCAGAGAAAACACCCACTGCAAAACAAAGCAAGTCTGTTACATTTCACATTCTTAAATTTGATTATTTGAATTACTTTGATTCTTTGTCACAGTTTATTCTGTTCTCACATTGATGAGGCAAATAAGAACATTAATTTTCTTCTCCTCTGCTGGAGACTGCAACTATGACAGATAATACTGCAAGTCCTTATCTAAAATCACAACTGGTTTAGAAAGAAAGCTGAGGGGACAGATTCTCAGATGGCGTAAGCTGGCCTAGTTCCACTGAAGTCAATGGAAATACACTCATTTACGTGTGCTGAACATCTGGCCCAATAGTGATCATTAACAGAATACTGCCCAAGAGTAACATTTTCCAGGCTACAGAAAAGCTGAAATAGTTATGTTAAATTCCATAGCATTCATTCTCCCTCCTTTTCTGTAAGAGAGTCCTGGGCTGTCTAATGAAATGGCATGCTCTGTCCTCCTGGCTTTCTTATTCAGGGAATGTGGCCTCCTTCCCAACCTGACCTTGTCAGAGCAAGCAGCTTCCATCTCTGGACAGAATGTAAAACTGCAGGCTACACACAAACACATACAAGAGTTTCATTAGAAACAAAATGGGACACTTAGCATTTCCCTGGCAAACACAGATCATGAAGTGATTTAGAACTTCAGCTAAATATGGTATCACTTAGGAAAAAAAAAATACAAAAATTAATTTTCAAAATGAAGTCTGAAATAGCATGCTAGTTTGCCAATTCTGAAAATATAAAATTATTGCAGACTTCAGTAAGCCTAGAATATCATTTCTAAAGTCTTCAAATTTGGTATCTTTATGAGAGTCTGGTCTGTTTGCTTTCTGATCCTTATGTTTTCTAATCCTTACAATAGTTTTAGAGCCTATTATTCTATTTTCTTTCTCCAAAGAACTTTTAGAGGTGGTTGGAAAGAAAAGTTCCTAACCAAACTGTCCACACACACTGAAAATGGAGGAATGGCTGTCATGACTCCTTGACTTCCAACAAACTGGAAATATTCTTAATCACTTATGTAACCTAAGCAAGTTTAGTGCTTTATAGAAAAGGTCACGGAGCCATTTCAGTGCTAAGATTATCTACACCCCACCACCTCAGCTGAGTGCTGAGGTGCCAGGGCCTCTCCAATGGCACCGATATGTTTCACAACTCACAGTGTGCCAATGGATGAGGGAATTGATCCTCCCTTGTTACAAACAGCAAAGGTGGTCAAGAGCTCTACCCAGCACTAATTATATTTGTCAGTTAGACACCAGTTAGAGGTCTTTAAATCTCTAAAACTTCTATTTTGAAAGGATTTACTGCTCTTCCCAGGCAAAAACTTGTTTCTGTCTGTATTGACACTGTTTGCTCATTTCCATTTCTCTAATTATAGGCAGACCTACTATATTTAAGATCATGGCAAGGTGCAACAAAATTTTACAGTACCTGCGGCAGCAACCTTACACAGAAATTACACAACGACTTTCAAGAAAAACGGTTCAACAGATCAACTTTGCATCCAAAATTTTTCCCATAAAATGAAAGACAAATCCAATGAGATGGGGAGAATGATATAAAGAAAGTAAAACCAAGGTAAGTCATGTTTGAAGTAAAACATGTTTGGTAGGTCAGCAACACTAGAAACTCACTTCATTCTGCATTCCCTTTATAAGGCACACAAGGGACTGTTGTCCAGAAAACATCAATCCAATGCAGCTGGCAATGTGAGTTTTGGAGACCACTTTGGTTAAAGATAACCAAGTGTACTGACAAAACTGTCTGTCTTTCACAGAGGTTATTTGCTAAGCACAGAGAGAATGATGTATGTCGGTTAGTACCCATGCAGCAAGGTGATATTTATTAGTTCTTATTCATTCACCTCAGCTTCCCAGGCCTTGTACCCACATGGATATGTCGGGCCTTGCATTTCCAGGACTGCCATGCTACTACCAAAGCAGGGCAAGTGAGAACAAGTGCACTTTTCTCCTGAAGTAAAATACTAATGCAAGTGTACTCCTAGAGAAAATGATGAGACTTAGAAAGAAACTTGCCATCATTTGAATAATGCCTTCACTAGAACAACTAACATAAACAGCTACATGTCCTTCCATTTCACTTCTTGTCTTGTTTATTCAAGAAAATTTCCATTGTGTTTGCTCGAGTCACTGTCTGTTATTCACAACAGTATTTGAACTCAACAAGGAAAAGGTAATTAGGCCAGCAGCCACGACACATCCAATTTTTTCAGGGTAACCTTGTCAAGTCTGAGCATTCCATTTCTACACACAGAATACTCTGACTTTTAAATAAGAAGGCATTATCCTTTGCTATAACTGATTGAGATAAATCCATTTGAACAAGGAAAAAATTCCATGGGAGATTTATGGGAAAATAATCACATGCAGTCACTGAATCAACACAATTCTTCCATCACCAGAATGTTGGGATAACACCAAAAGAAGATGGAACTATCTGGGAAATCCAACAGTGATAAGTGTTTTCTCAAAGTGATGAATATTCTAACTCCTGGATGGTCCATAGCAAAGAATACCTGCCTAGTGATACAGATTTTTTAATGGGTTAATCATGTCATCAGTCCTGTGAGGGCAAAAATTACCATGCCCTTGCATTAACTGAGCTTCCAGAAGAGTTACTCAAACCATCCTTTTGACAACCTGAGAAATTTCCCTGGATTTCAGAGGCCCTGAAACACCTCTTAAATCCCACACAAATAGTTATTATTTTCAAAGTATAACAGTGCTGCAATTATTCTGAAATTGAACTTAGGAAAATATTCTGTAAAACTCAAAATATAGACTGTATTCTGATCATAGCAGTCCTGGAAGAAGGCCATCAAGACTGCCACTGTGAGGAAAATCAGAGCAGCTAGGAAGGCTCCACTATCTGTTTCCATATAAATATTTTTCAAGTAAATAAGTTACACTCCAAGCAAATCAAATCAAAAATAGATATATAAAATTACTTTCCAGCCATCCCAATACAAGAAAGACAATCCCTGATTTTTAGTGAAGGTAAAATTCTTTTCTCTACTTCTGAAAGAATTATCCCACTCCCCTAATTTCACTTTGCATTCAGAAGTGTTACCTGCCTCCGGATTGCAAACAGTACTACAGAAGTACAGGGAAATTTGCCCTTTCACAGCATTAGTGTACTCAGTTCTACTCAGTTTTGCTCATCTTTCTGATGGAGGATTTCTCCCATTAATTAGGAAGGCCTTGTGTGATAAGGAACAGATTATTTCAGCTCGTTTGCTATGCAGTCAAAAGGTGCCTTATAACAGCAGTGTTATCACATACCTGTATTAAAGTCAAGCTTTTATCCATTCTCTTTTACACAGAAGAGAATGAATTCTGTTCAAGTTCTCTTTGTGGGTCTACTCACTTTCAATGAAGAGAGATTACAGGACTGAGGAGCAGTCTTCAAAGATTTTTGAATGGGTAACTGAAAAGGGCTAAATGAAAAGCAAATGTAGGTGAAGCAGCCCATAAGTTGTACACACAAGAGTGATTAAGCAACATGCACACAACTGCCAGCACGTGCTCAGAACTACCTCATTTCTGAGTTGTCTGAAGAGGGATACAGAGTATTACACAACATGCTTGGCTGAATTTAAATTTACAAACACTCATTGATGTTGTTTGTTTAGAGATCCTACCACTATTAATGAAGGCAGTGCACAATTTCAGTTCAAAGTAAGAAGCCTGCCTTCTATGCACTTTCCCCTTGTTTTCCTGGTAAATTACAAGCAGCTAAACTCATAGAACATTTGATGTGGTGGGTTATACAGGGAAATATTTAAATAAAAAGGGACTTAGTTTGTGGACATATGAGCAAGAGAAGATGTAAGAAGTTGTAAAAGTTTAAGCTTCCTTCCTATATGTCTCTTAGATTTTTTTTTTTTTTAGTCACTTGGTACATTCAAGATTTGGGACAATCTATGTCCTATTTTTAGTATTTGTCAAGACATGAAAAAACCCCAATAAAAAACAAATAACAGCAGGTTACAAGCGTGTTGAACTATTGAGCCACTTTACCACGTCCATGAGTGTCAGGAAATTCAGAACACTCTGTAACCGAAAACATCAGCTCAGGTATAAATTCACTGAACCAGTATGACCTCGAGCACAAAGTTCTAATTATTTTATGTTTGGTATGTTCTCTGAACAACAGAAAATAAAAGTCGTAAATACTATTGGGACTTTTTCCGTCCTCCCACTTCTGGGGATTTCTGGGGAGCAAAAAACCCTCATGCTCCTGTTATGTTCAAATTGTGTTTACAGGAGTTCAGCATGGAAAGTATCCTGTGACCTAAAAGGCTGAACATATTCTATCACGGTATAGCTCAGTGCTCAGGGCAATTCTTTTTAAAGCAAGGGTCTTCTGAGCAATCTTGTTTTTCTAGTTTGTGAACTACACAAAACCACAATTTTTCTCTAAATATTTTCATATTATATCCTTCCTGGATTAACTCTGTTAATAGCAAATGTATAAAACAGCCACAACAATTCATTCCCATGTCTTTCTGAATTTTTGGGTTTTTTTAATTTTAAACAGGCAAGGATTTTGATCACAAATGTAGCTGGATCTTCAATCTCACAGACATCCTCCAAGACCAGCGCACACTGCCAGGCTTTAACAAGCTTCTACCCACTTCCCCTATGCTTACTGGATTAACAGGGTAGCCACTGTCTATCTACATTCTGCAACACTACAAATGGGGAAGGGAAATGGGACAGCAAATAATAGACAGCCATTGGCTTTTGAAAAAAATCCCACAGCAACTTTTACCACTCAGAATAAAGCACACCTTCATTTTTAGGATTCCACAGGGGGAGGGAAAAAAAGAAAAATAAAACTACCTACTGCCAGTGAAACTAAAAATTAAACAAACCCCAAAAATCATCATTGGGATCATTCGTCTTGGGAACACCCCCAGAATTTCTCAGCCAGACCTTTTCAATTCCTTCCAGAAACAGTCCCACTGGAGCACCCCAGGAAGCTGTTATTCACCACTAGCACAGCTGGCAGAGCCTGTCCTTTTTGCCTCATGGTGAGATTCATCTAACCTAGCTTTAGACGCTGAAAGGTTACACATTTAATTCTGAGTTTGTCACTGTAGGCTTTTCTACACTCAATGGCAAGAAACAGGCATCTCCAGGGGGCAAGTTGTCTGACCTGCCTATTTTAGGCTGAGATGAATCACTCTCTGAAGGTGCCCATTTTTCCTCAATTGACTGTAAAGTGGAATCTGGGGTGACTTCCCCAGCCTTTGATATCTACATTTCTTATGTCTTGGTGAAGACATCTGAATGTCACCCACAAAGATCTCACTCACCAGAGGTCAGACCCAGCATCTCTGACAAATTAGCAGTGTTAGGTGTCTGTTCCTTGAAATGAAAATTTTCATACCAAACTCCCGGGTTATATTTCAGTTGACTTTCACAATCCTGTCCCTTATAGAAACAACACCTTTGTTTTTATCAGTCATAGTTTCAAGAGGGTAAGTTCACACAGTAAAAACAATTAAAAAGCAAAAATGAGTTTGACTTTGCTGCAGTAATAACTCTTGTGTTTCTTATGTCCTTGCCAGAGCTGACTTCCACCAGATAGCTGTTCTGAATCCATCACTAAAGCACTTCCAGGCCAAATACTTTTGTTACTATAAACCAAAATCCAATAAGCATCTTTCACCTGTAACTATGTTTTTCTGCTGAAGTTTGATATAAAATTTCAGGTTTTACTGTTAAGCCTTCATAAAAACAAACAAAATACTGGACAATACCAAACGAGAGAGAAACTGCTCCATACATCTCCATTTCATAGTGGAGATCTTCTCATCTATGCATTTTTCCCATGGGATAAGCTAATGTTACAAACTCAGGAAAGTCCTTTCAATTATTATTTTTGGGCAGATGATCCATCAGAGCAATAATCACCATTAGCACTGTACTCAGAGATGTACTCCATACCCAAAGGCTAAATAAGCCCTCAGATAAAGTCTAATCCATGAGCCATCAGCATTTAACATAGATGACAGCCCTGTATGTTTTTTCTTTAGTGACAAATTCTTACCATGTATGTCTTTCTCCACCAATGTATTCCCACCTCTTCCTCACCAGATCTGAACGAGTAACATTTTTTCTGCAACACAAAAACCCAAAATGGTCATTTAAGTATTATATTACCACCTTGGTTTTGTATGGTTTGAGTGGTTTTTTCTTGTTTTTTTTTTTTTTACAAAAGCTGTAGCTAATAAACTGTTAGTCATAGTTAAAATTATACATGAGAAAAACAAAAGGCAAAGTAAGATGAAATAGCCTTTTTACTACTAATGAAAACTCCCTTATAATACTGTTTATTCTTAATATATCACAACTATGATTGCTTGATAAAAGAAAATAAGTTTTGGCACACGACCAGAAGCATCGAAAAACTAATCAGTTTCATTCAACTCTATCCAGTTATTTCGGTCTGCCTAACCCACACCATCACTTTGCACTGTGTTGCCAGGGTGCAATCTATTTGTTCCAAAGTGTGCCTGCAGCAGTCACTCAAGTTATTAGGGATCTGATTACTGATCTTCCTGCAGCTGCCCCGTGGCAGATTCTCCTCTGCTGCTCCTGCGAAGGCAGAAGCCAGGCCCCAGCGTGGCCAGGCTGGGAACAGTGCTGCCTCCAGACGCCCAACTGGCCCAGGAATTGTCATCTACCAATTCCTACTCACTTCCTCAATTTTAGCACTTTTTCAACCCTGTTGCTCTTAACTACTTGCAATCAGATACTACACTACATTTCTTTTAGGGAAGCACTCTGCAATTTTTCTTTTTTGCATGATTCACAACAGTCCCACAAAGAAATAAAGCATTGGTTTAGCTAAAGCCCATGCTTGATCTTAAATGGGAATAGCAGAGCGCTTTTCTCAACAACAATTTCACTGAATATTCTATAGACAAACCCAAAACATAAATCGCTAACAATTTATTTCCCATGCAAAGGCTTTATTGAGCTGGCTGCAGAGGGGAATCACTGCCACTAGGAGGCCAGTCAGAACAAAAACAAAGTTTTCATTTGCCTGGACAGCAAAGACATCACCTGTTACACGGAAGGCAGCACTGTCCAGTACTGCTCTTCCCTGAGGAGCAGACACAGCAACAACTGTCAAGGTGGTACCTGTACTTACTCTAAGCAGCAGGCTCTGGCCAGTCTCAAAATAAATTAGTCACTGTTTCATCTGTTTTGTAGATCCTGTCAAATATCATCTGTGCTCTTTAACAGACCTGTGGGCCATATTCAACATATACAAAACTTCAGATAACCAGGCTTGAAAAGGCTCTGGGTCACAGCTGAAGAACCCATATGTGAAGTCTTAAAATGGTGTGACCTCTTGTAGCTTTTGGGAAGACACTTAAATACAAAATTTGATTCCTCATTGTATCTTAAAGAGTCATCCTGATTCAGGGAGCCCAAATCTGAAACCAAAACCAGAAATTCAGGCAGATGCTGACAGATTTTCTCAAGTGAGGGCCCTGTGAACTAAGTCTGCCAGGGGTCAACACAAGCAGCCAGGTAACAGTAACAAGGTTATAGCTGTTCAGTCCACAACAATCGGTGTAAGAAAGGATATGTACACTGATTAATATTACCTAATTAAATTACCAAACAAATGGATTGGGGCTGCATCATACACAGAAGAAAAAAAGAAAAAAAGTGTGTTTCTAGAGGATGGGGACAAGATGCAAAGATTGCTTTTCGAATGGAGTAAGAATAGTAATAATTCTGCCAGTAGGCCAAGACCTTTCACTGCAGGACAAGTTTTTATGACCGAGATATAAACTCCTGAGAAAATAGATTTATAGGGGGCACGATGACACTAATCAGAAATCCTTATGAGTGTCCACAGAGCCCAACTTACAGGCATTGAATGAGCTCATCAAATTAATCATAGGCCTTTGGAAATGTTTACCTACCTCCTTCTGGTTTTGTTAAAGTCAGTCAAATTTTAGGAGCAGGTGCCTTGATTTTAATATATCCCTTTAAGGCTCTTTGTTTTGGGTTATAGAGGAGAGAAAACAGGAGGCAGTATCTACCCAGGTATGCATGTCCTATAAATCACACCACTTGGAACCCTGTCTCTCATAATAAAATAAAATGCCATGATATAAAATTAATAGTGACTCAGAGAAAATACATTTTCTGATAGGTGTTGGGAAGTACTGGCAGAAATGAGCCAATGGTCTCTGTTAAATTTCTAAAATAAAAAGGTCAAAAGCAATTTGTCCCCAGTCCCCACCTTCTCTCCCAGTCTAAATTGCTTTCAAGGTTCTCAATACTTCAACAAAAATAAAATTTGGCCCCACTGAGACCAATAACGAAGTTTCCACTGAACTTGCTGGAGACAGAATTTCACTTTTGGATAGCAGAATATGATCTTAAATCATGGCTTGGTCCCCCTTGTTCAAGCCTGAGATCAAGCACATTTATAAAGTGATGACTGCAGGATTCCTGGAACCAATGTGTTCCATGCTAAGATTTTCCTCTGCGTGCTCAGGAAAACAAGGTGTCTGGTTTAGACAGATTTTAATCCAAAACCAAAATCTGCAAAAAATTATGCTCAAACTGCCCTATTAAAGAAAAAGGCACCTTTCATAGGAGTAAATATTCCACTCGGTGGGTAGAAGCTATTCCCAGATGAAGAAGAAAAGACAAGCTATATTGCTCTGCTGTCTAGAGTCCAAAGAAACTCTCCAATATAAAATATTTGCATGTGTTTTGCTGAATAATTTTCAGCCCTGAAATGTTATTAAAGTAAGAATTTCACTTAATATGAATATATGCAAAATACAACATTTTTTCATGCAAAATATATTCACTTACATTGCTTAGGAGAATGACAAGATATTATTCTGGACTATCAATTCTAGAATTCTGCTCCACAGAGAATATGAAACACTTAAGAGCAGAGAAACAAGCCCCCATTCACTTCATACATCACCAGTGTTAATTGTGCAATGTTGCAAAAGAAGGTAAAAAAAAAAAAATTCTGTCCCTTAAGCTTTCAATTTGCTTTCTTAAGCATTAAATATTTTGCCCTATTTTGTAGTGTGCACAACTAGAAATAATTCTGCAACGTTTCCATGTACGTTCAATAAAAATGCAAATATATAAATCCCTATCTCTGAACAATAACTCAGGTTGATGTTTACTAAATAATATTTCTAATAGATTGCAAACAGGAAATATATGAAGCAGATCCTTTTAAAACAGTTCCAAAAAGTATTATGTTCTGCAGCTTTGAAGGGAAGTAGATGAGAAACTACCAAGTTTTGCTGTAGATAGGTAATGCTAGCACCTAGGCAGAAGATAGTTGAGATAGCTGCTTCCCTTGTCCTTAATAAGCAAACCCAGCAACTTCAGGACCTGACCAAAGAGTCATCAGTGACTATCAGCAGATGAAAGAAAGCACCATAGCCTTTTACAAAGATCTGCTGTTAACCAGCTTCAATGACTTTCCAGGCAGCCTACCTGTTTTGTTTGCAGCTTTAATACACTGGTGGCTACTTATGCAAAAAAGGCAAAAACTAATTAAATTTGTTTATGTATGTTATCGTGTGGAGCACTCATTTCCAGACATCAAGCTATGAATCATTAAATAACTGCTAAATTGGTCTCCTGGGATAGATCATGCCTCAGAGTTGGGCAGGCCCCCATCCCACCAAAGCCAGGTGTGCTCTGCAGTGAGCAGGCATTAAAACTGCTTTAAAGGCCATGATTTGGGTACGCAGCCAGGTCTCACACTGCGAGGTGAGTGGTAGGAAATCATGAAAACAGTGACAGCCCTCCTGTCAGAGTTACTCCTCTGTTTGATTAATGAGGGCATTTGAAAGACAATTAGCCAGAGCAGGTTTGGCTGCAACTAGCTTATCAATCAGGCACCCTCTATTCAAAGCACTACTGCCTTCTTTGCTTTTGGTAGCAGGAGAATTGTATCAATGATACACAAACAACAAGGGACCTTTACATGTTATGTAAAAAAAAAAAAGAGCAGAATGTAGCAAATCACAACTGAAATAGTAAAAAAAATGCTTTGCAAGCCACAAGCCACTGGTTGCCGGGAAATTGTCACTGCAACTTCCACATGGCTGGATTTTTTGTTTGTGCACAGTGAATTCAAGGCTGCACAAATATATCAAGCACTTCCCAGCTTCACAAGGACAAGTTTAAGCTAAGTTTTCAACAACAGTAAAAATGAAACCTAACCACAAATGATCCCATCTGTAACAAAAAAAATAATCCCTCACTAGAAAACAGACTGTGAACCTACTCTCTGAGCTTCAACATGTTTCAACTAAGAACAGGTTCAATTTTTTAAAAAAGATTTTGTTGCAATAATTCATCAGCTTGATTTATCCATTAGTAATGCAACCTCTTTGCTTTCCAACTACCAGCATAGGTAAAATTTAACACAATACTTTTCTTAGGCAGCTGCTCTCCCAAGAACGTGTTTCATGCTTTGGTTTAACTGAGAGTTTTGCTTCAAGTGGGGTAGTCCTTGACTTCATATAAGTGATCAAAAACATGCAATGGACCATTTAAACCGTGTCAGAACTTTTCCTGAAGGTTTGCATTTCCATCAGAACAATTTTTATCAAACTAAGGAAATGATGATTTTTGCCTGTGAATGAGTAAAAACCAAATTACTGACTAATGTATTTATATTACACTTGATTTGAATAAATACAAGACTGAAAGAGTAGGATTGAGACTGAAGTGTGGTGCACCACTTTTCCTTTCAGTTTACAGTTAATTTTCCCTGGTAATACCAGATCAGAAGTATTTTTAATGCATGACTAGCATAGTGCTAAGTGGGTATATATGCAGCGCAAGGAGGCTATTTTTTTTTTAAGCTTTCTAGAATCTATTTCAGAAGTAAGCTCACAAAATACTGCATTGTGTGTGTTTGAATATGGGGATAATAAAGCAAGTAGCAAATTAATCTCTGATTAGATTAGTTAGAGTACAAAGACAGAGGGAGATTCAGCATAGCCCAAAAAATCCTCTCTGAAGCTTCCATGTGTTGGCAGAATGTGATAGTCCAGCGTTCATGGATAGAGAATTATAATTGTTTTTAAAAATTTGGAAGAGTTCCCACTGAGAACACACAGCTTGTCACAGGGTTAATCTGCAAAATCACTTTTGTTAAAGTGTTCAGCCACCTCAGTAAGCCCCAGCAGTGGCACCCACAAAGGGAGCACTGTTGTAAACTTGCCACTAGCAGTTTATACCCCCTGGCGTATATCCAGGAGCCGCTACAGAAAGCCCAAGGCCCTTTCAATGGATTTTAAATTGGTCCCTGCACTCCTCTAAGTTACAAAGGTGGTAATGAAGTATTGGGAGATGTAATAGAAAAATAAAATAAAGAGGATCTAAGTAGGTGGCGGATAACCAGTGATTCCCCATATTCTTACTGAGAAACTGTGAACAGTTTCTCCTTTTTCTATGGCTGTAATTGTAAACAAAAGGGACAAAGCCCTAAGAGGTGCGGCATGGCTCCTGTCTGTGGGCCAAATTCTTTGCACCCCCACCATGGGAGCAGCCCTCATTCATCCTGCTCATTAAAGGACCTCGGCAAACCCCTGCCCCACACCTGGGCATCATCGAGGGCAGGGCCAGCCTGGGCCAGGACAAAAATCGTGCCATGGCCGTGGGGCACTGAAGCCCTGTGGATGCACACAAGTCTGTGCCTGGTCTTGCTTAGTTTACTAGTGCAGGCATAGCTGCTCTGTTCTACTCTAATGGATTCAGGGCACACTAACTGGCTCCTTGTAAGAGCGTGGTAAATGCTATCACTGTGCCTCAGCAAGAAAGTGGGAGTGCTGGAGTAAGTGCTGGATATGACCTGCATGGCTGGCTTGTGATCATTTCAGGGGAGGGAAGGTCAAATGGATGGAAATAGGTCCACTATTTTTCACGCAGATTAATACAGACTGCCAGCTTCTTCCAAATAACAAAAGGTTAAAAGGAGTCTGGGCAAGCAACAGAGACTTGGGGTCTTGTCATCACCTCTAGGAGAACAATTGTTTCTTCTCCCTCTTATTCCTCAGAGTCAGAAACATCCAGACGCTTTGCTTCCTCAGCAGTTTGAGGAAACAATGGCATGAACGAGAATAAATATACTGCAACATATCCCAGGTATTTCAAATCTGAGGTTGATAGATGGTAAAAATAAATAAATAAATAAAATAAAATAAATAAATTAGGGTACTACACAAAAGATAGATGCTTCTGCTTCTCATCAGTGACCTGCAGTCCAGATGTTCGCTTAGCTGGAGAGAACAGCCAGAAGTGCCTTTTGCAGAAAACAAGCAGAAATACTTATTAAGCAGAGATGATTAGATGACTGGTTGGACTGGTACATGAATGTAGATGGGCTATCTAATATGAGGCCCATGGAGGAATTTTGCAATGCATACTGCTTCAAAGGCTGAAGCCTAAGGAAGACTTTGAAGGAAACATCGACTTTTCCTATAAAGAAACATGTCTTTGCCCTTATCTTCCAAAGGCACCACTTCAATTTCCAGACAACACTGCAGACATTCTTTTTCTCTTACAAGCCCCTACATGTTTCCCCTTTTGGCTTTTCCTTTTGAAGCACACTTAAGGAGATTTAAGCTTCAAATCCAGAGACACTGAAGCTTTTGGAGAAGAGCATCACGTTTTAAAGTGTGCTCTGCTGTCTGGGTCAAAGAACCCAAGCAATCAGAAGCAGCAAGGAAAATTTGCCCCTCCAAATATCCTGAACAAGATGCAAGTTCCACATGAATATGTAGGCATTTACCGAGGAGAAAAGTGAAGGCTTCTAGTAACCGTGATTAAAGACATTTATTCTTTCACTGGCTATTTCTTTGAAACTATGGCTAAGGCCTAGTAGTTTAATTGACTTTCATAAAGTCAATCCTCATTACAAGGTGCATAAAAATGACCTTGTATCCTTCTTCCTTGTGAAAAGTTGGAGAAATGCTATCTGTCTAGGACAGATGGTTCTCACCTGGGCAAAAATGACAGAATATGCATCTTTGTTGACATTCCATTAACTACAATTTAGAAATTCTTCCTTAGCCTTACGCATTTTTTAATGCAAGTAAAGTTTACCTTGCTAATTGGTTCACTAAGTAACACATCATTGTTATTAAAAGGAGAAATGAAAACTTGCTAACCTAACATCCTCAGCTATGATTATTCTTGTCAATTATTTTATATTTGGAAAGGCAAACAAATGTTGTATATAAAAACTAAATACTGTATTTGGCATAACTTCAAATTAGCTGTCTCACCGTGCTTAGAGCATGCAAATTAAATGTCCTGAATAAGCATTAATCATCATAATAGGCTAATTATTGTCAGTTAGCTATCGAATAACTGAGCTGCTACCCCTTGGAAAGAATTTGGAAAAAATGTTAATAAGAGCCTGGCTACCTAAAAGAAAAACATAAAAATTTTTGCCAGTAAACAATTTTTTTTAAGACAAACACATAGCTTCTTTTGACCAGTTTGAGCAGTATTCTGGTCTTCCCACATATTTAGGCTTACTGTCTTCAAGTAAGTTATATTTAGTCCAAAACCATTTCTGTATGAAGATGTCTTTGTATCTATGTCACTTAAAATGACTTGCTGAATTTTAAAACATTAATTAATATGTTAATAAACAGTTCATCTTTGTCTTCTCTGGCCATGCACACGGCTGCCACAGTACTTAGAGACAGCAAGGAACTTAAATGTTTTACACAGAACTAAATGTTTCAGAAGTGATAAAGAATACATGAATGTAGAACTGCTACTTGGAGACAGTGTGTTAGGGCCTAGGAGAATATATTTAATAAAGGAGTGATACATTCCTGAATGTAAATGGATATCCAGTGCTTAAATGGAACTGAAGCACTTCTACAAATACACTAATGCCAACACATTTTATATTAAGTCTTAAACATTTAAAAATAGTTTTAAAACAAACTTGCAGTCAGGTTTCTGTTAGACTGGCTGATATTTCTGCACAGCATTTGTGAGGAAGACATTTGCCTGAGCAGATTCCTTTATATCCCCCTACACAAGGTGTTTGTCTCATTTATTCCAAAGCTCTCCCCAAGGGGCTCACTGCTGCACAGTGTCCTCACACTGTCATTAATGTGCTCACCCTCAGATTGCCTCCAGGACTGGGAAGAGGCATTGGCCCTACTCTGCAGATGGGCGTGATTTCAAGTCATGGAATCTGAGCGTGATTTCTATGATGTCCCAGAGGAAATGCATCTCAAGAGTAGGGATCACAACCTTCTCTCTCTCACCACCACTGCAGATGCTGTCAAAACCAGCTCTAGGTCGTACAGAAAAGCTGCATGGAACCAGTAACAACTCAACTCAACTCAATGACACATGAGTCTTCTTTTAGTGCATTGACCACAGACCATCTCAGGTGAAAAAGTTCTGTACTTTGGGGCTTTTATCCAAGAAATTGCTTGTGTACCTGTTCTGCTTCATAACATTCTGCCTATAACATTGAGCTAAGGAAGCATGAACGACAATGACAAAGACAAGCTGCCTCCCCAGATAATACAAAGGGTCTGTAAGAGAACAGTTAGCAGAGTATTGATTGGGAAACACTTAGTTACTCAGTTGTAGGAGGTAAAAATCACTTTCCAGCCCACTACTGCCACATCCAGGAATCCCACTGGCCTTTCTGAGCATGCTTCCCTAAGAGCTCCAATTCATCACTCTTGCCACTGTGACCTCAAAATCTTTTAAGTCCATGACTGTTTCACAGGATGCAGTTGCCATTTCCGTAGACTCTTGTCTCCTCTGTACAACCTTACACCAGAGTGTGTCAAAATATATTTTATTCCAAGAAGGTAGAGTCTATGTGACATGAAGTAATAAAAACCTGAAGATGCCCTCCCTCATAATTTTCCACTAATCTTTGTCCAAAAAATGTTCTTGGCCAAGATGTTGTGGCTTGGTGTCCAGTCAGTGATGACACCAAACGCTGCCAGAACCAGTCCTAGCAGGATGCCATTGGAAACATCCCACAGAACAAGCACTCTTCAGTAAAATCTCCTCTTTGGCATCTGCCAGTGAGGCCAGTTTCAGTTTGTTTGTTAGATGGCGCTGTGACAGCGCTGCTGTTCCTCTTAATTCAACAGTGGCATTAAGAGCTTTTTGAAGCCTAAATACCCTCTGTCTAAACAGTACATTCATTAGACTTACAACTGCATGAGAAAACTGGAAGTTTGTTTTACAAGGTGTTTTCATCATAAAGCTATGTGACAGCCATGATCTATTCCATTCTGTAATCCTTTACTGAATTTGTGATCAGCTTTTCCATTAATTTACCTGCAATCAATAGCAAGCTGACTAATCTATACAAATCAAAACCATTCAGCTCACAGTTCTGTACACTAGCACAATTTTATGACTCAGGTTTTAAAATATGCAAAAAAATCACCTGTTAATAAAAATAAAGAGGTTGACCAGAAATCATCTCAGCAAAGTCTTTTAGGACTCTTGCACTGAGGTCAACTAAGCCTGCTTTAACTAAACCCAAAACGTTTATTTTTTAAAGACCTTCTTTAACTAACTAAAGGATTTTAAAGTTGTTCATTGCACTTATACAATATTTGGACACACCACCATGTTTCTGTCCAAGTGCAAGATAAGTGTTTATTTACTCATATATGGGATTTTTTTCTGCACTATAAATAATTTGGAAGTTTCCATCTAGTAAATGATCGATACAGTTCTTTGGGTCTGTGGATAGTTGGGGACTATTTTTTTACCCTAAACATGCTGCAAAAGTCATAGTCCTTGATTCTGTCAGCAGGAATCATAATTTCTTCTCTTTTGAATTTTTATATTCCATTATTTCTAGTCTGAAAGAACTTTGCAGATAACAACTGATATGTGTGTGTATATAGAGCATAAAAGCCACTTATTACAAGTGTGGCTTCTATTTCTCTCTGATACAGTACTGGACTTTTGGGTTTTTAAGCCTCTGCTACTCTTAAAATATCTCTCAATTTTCCTTCCCCTTTTTTATGTCTGCATTTCTCAATTTCCATTGAATCTCAAATGCAGCTTCACTGTTCACAGCAGATTGAGATACTCTGACAAGGAAGTCTAAGACACACCTATTTGATCCCTTTATGGGAAGGCAAAACCTCAACCTGCAGCTCTGCTATGCCCCACCAGAGATGCTGACCACCTGACAAGCACGTACTTTGGTGATAACCATGAGGTTTGGGACATTTCTGAGATAACCCATTTCTTTTGTGGCCTCAGTTACATTCCCAGCTTCTGCCAGGGTGAAGTGTGGAGAAGAGCAACATTTGAAGATCCAGTCCCATTGAACTGTGGCTGGTGAATTACCTAATTACTCAGACTGCTAAGGCCAACAAGGTATTTTGACATAAAAATTTAACCCTTTCTCATCTTGCAATTTGCTACTAATAGTAAGAGAGAGTGTCCAGTACTAATGGACTAAAGCAGAAAGAGTTACTGCTGAAAAGAAGAAAATTTGTGTTTATGAAGAAAAGGAAATAAATTCACTCACCTGAAGGCTTTAGAGCATAAACTTTTAGATGAGAATCCTATATTTGCTTGTCAATATAATCATATTTGAGTGTAAATTATTCTGTTTTCAACAAGTTAGTGTCAAAAGACACACAAGCAAAATCCAGCTGAGGCCTAACCTCTCTTTTTCACTCACATACACACACAGTTTTTGATAATAAAGTATTTTTAGTTCATTTTAGATCAAAAGTCAGTCCTTGCTGAATGTGTGTGCTAAAATACATATTGCAAAAGCCCTGTAGGAAATGAGTAGGTTTGCAGTACCATTGCTGCCAAAATGAATGTGAAATTGAATGCAGTCTGAAGTTTCATAGACTTTCTGTAGTGAAAAGAAATAGGGCCAAGAGGATTGTGGAATATTTTTTCATATTTCATAAAGAAGTTGTCCCTTTGTCCTGTGTAGCTACGTGTACTCATAAAATCCACTTGAAACAGGAAAAAGCACTAATTGAAAATATTAAGTACTTCTACTTAAAGCCAGGGCTTTCCTATTGCAACTACAATTGTTGAACTACATTAGATGGATAAAACAGTTAAAAGGATCCCAAGTCCATGCTGCCCACACAGCTCTGCATTATATTTATCTTCTCACAAGAAAGAAGAATAAAGCAAGCTCAAATCATCCCATAAATCAAGCCACCTATTTCCATGATTTTTTCTTCCACCAACTATTCTAAAAAATCCATTCTAAATGCACAGAACTGGTTTGTTAAGGGCCAAAGCTTATTTTGCCACAGGTGTTAAAAAAATTACAATAAGGGCATAATCTTCTTGCTGTTCCAGCAGAACTTGGCATCAGTAGGAGGAATTATATGGTCAGAAAAAATACGAAAAGCAGTACCAAAAAAGCATCAATAAAATAAAACCTCTGGAATCATTTTCACCATCTTGAACACCAGAAATCTCAATAGTAGCTACTCCACTTGCTAAACTGGTTAACAAGAACCATGTAAGACCTGACAGCATTTCTGAAATATCAGTAGAAGCACAGAATCATAGGCAGTACTTAAAATAGGGCTGCAACAACCAGCCATTTAGTAAGGACTTCCCTTTTTTAAAAAAACCTCCACCATCTATCATGCAATGCACACCAGAAGAATTGCTACATACTTGGGCAGACAAAGTACTTTGATAAGATGGACATATCCACTGATCGACAATTTGTCGACTATTATATGTGTTCAAGTAGTGAAATAGACTCCAGCTGTGCTTAGTACCTCCTGGGTGATATAAAATAGTAAGTATTCATTATGACCTTTAGTCAGCTGCTTAATGGTAATACTAATGGAACTGCAATAAAATTTAGCTGACATACTGCTTAAGAATATTCTTAGGCTATTTTGTGGTATTAAGTTGGCATACATAACTACATTTGAACACTAGATTAAATAAAAAATTTCCAATTATTAATAAATCTTACAGTTATGGAATTTTGGTAGGTTTTGATGTGACAAAAATATCTGGTCACAAAGAACATTTTCTAGCTAAAAGCTAGCATTTAAATGTTAGAAAGTATTTGCAGACACTGAAGCTTAGCATGAATATTAGTGTTTATGTAAAGGGCAGCCCAGGGAAAAGCTTGATTTATAGTCATAGTCTGATACAAACAGCAATGTGAACACACTAAACAGGGGCAGAGTGGTCAGGCTGCTGTGTTCACTGTTACCAGATAGCCCTCCAGAAGTACCAAAACCTTTGTAATGAAGAGACTTCTGCTTTGCAATTGCCCATGGCTGAGATGCAATTCTGCAGAGACTTTATTATCCACAGACCTCACAGTCTTGTCCTGATCCATTCATCTTTGCACTGGGATTCTACCAGCCAGCTGACTGAGGGTCTTTACAAAAGGCCTCATTTATACTTCACAGACTGATGGAAAAAGTCACCAGAACTTTGCTAAAATTGCAAGAAAGTATTGTAGGCCTGGCCTCCCATCAATTGCTACCTTTCCTTGTCAATATGATCCTTAAAAATGTTAGAATTTTTCATTATTTGGGCCCACCTCTTGCTCTCTCTTTTCAAATATGTTCTTCATCTTGCCTTGTCACATATTCTTGGGCTTGGATCACCTCCAACTTTGTCTCCCTGCTTAGCCAAATGGTTAAACAAAATACAATCTCACAGAAACAATTTTCTCAAGGTCTTTAATTCTCTGACCCAGCTCCTGGGTAGTGTATGAAAGAGCTTTCCTTCTGTTGTACCACACTTCAGAGTCTTCCGCTTCCAAGATGGGTATTTCTATAAAATGACAGGAATGGACTGATCTGTTACAGGCTCACTACCCACCTAAAGACCAGAGTTACAGAGATGTTTTTACAGGCTGAGGATAGCTTTCTGCAGAGAAACTGAATAAAATATTGAAATTTTAGTCTCTACATAAGCATAGATGTGCAAGCAATAAAAACGTACTTTTAGAAGGTTGAGTGGAAAAATAAATTCTCTTCCAACTTCCTATTTTACCCTATGTTTTTATGTGTACTAATGTGATGCAAAACCCTATTAATTCTTTCAAGATTTTCATGCAGGCACTTCTCCCAATATTTTATCTGCATAATAGTATTTTAAGGACACAAGTTTTTTCAGAACAATGCTGTGTGTCTGTTATCCTTCTAGCAGCATCCTCAGTTCTCTATTTTCCCTTTCAATATTCCACAGTCTACATCCAGCCCTATATTAAATCTAAATAAACACAAAAAACGTTACTTTTCTTCATTCTTAAAATATATTATACTCAAAAAAAACCCTTTAAGAAGTGTTTGGGGAGACCTGAAGAATCTAATCTGTATACTAGTTACATTTTTACACTCCTGCATTCCTGAGCATGCAGCAGAATATCTGCCTTCCATGGCTCTGCCTTCCCTTCTACATCGATTTTTACCAATGAAATGTAATTTTCAAAGGGCTTATATTCACATAACTCCTGATGAAGGCACTGGTACAGGTTTTATCCTTTAAATTTCTAACCATACTGTTTGTTCATGTACAAGACAAATGTAATTGGGGGCATGAATCCATCTTATTTGCACATATTCAAATGCTAAAGCAGACCTTATCAGAGATGGTTTAAAGAAAAGGGGAGTTACAGAAATGTTGATTTTGGGTCTGCAGAGAGCAATGATGAAAGACAATCTTTTTGCTACAGCTTTCTCTACGAAGGCACGACAAGCAAATATGTACAATTAATGGAAAAAATCAAATATTTTACTGGAGGGTTTTTGAAGTGCCAAAAGCAGGCCCAACTTTATTCTCTCATAAGTCTTGCAACTGATTTCAACAGCAGGAAAAGTAGCATCTTAAAATTCTGTCTTGTGTGTCTCCACTTAACCACAAAAACCACAGTAGGATCGACGGGTTGTTGAAGCAATACCACAACTATTGGCATATGCAGTTGGATATTACTTATCCTTGGAGACTGATGGATGTTGTGGAAGCAGGCAACTTCCAAGAGAACTCAGGTGACAGATTAGAGACAGCTGCAATACCAATTTTTTTCCCCTGGGACAAAAGAGACCAAAGCAGTCCCACAGCAGTTGCCCATTTACTAATAGAGAATCAGGCTCTTACTACAAATAAGTTTCCTCTTTGTGAACACAAAGTGTGGTACCCATGCTACTACAGGCAGGAACAGCTGAGAAATAATAACCTTATCCCATTCACTACTATAACATAATCTGTTTTGTGCCACGTGACAGACACAGACTGTGCTAACACCAACACTGATTCCATAGCTGTCACAGGGAGTGATGACCACAGTTCCAAAATCCCTGACTAAAAAATAAAGATTGCAGCTATTCTGCAGTTCTCAGAATCTGTGGTGTAACACAGAAACACACAAGCAAGCTGTAGAAGAAGCTAGCTTTCCCACAACCAGCTTTGTGGGAAAGGACCGCACTTCGTACCTATCAAAACAGCAGAAAGACTACGTGGAGAATGTGTTTCTATTACTGACACACAGATCCATCTTACCCAAGATACACTCAGTGGGACTGGTACTAGGAAGAGACACACAAAAACTCAATGATGCTGGAAAAAGCTTCACCTCCCACAGCCTGTAGTGTCCCACAGCCTGTATCTCACAGGCACTACAGTACTTGAGTTTACACCTACACTGCTCTTTAGTAATCTGCTACAGATTACTGCCATTCTTCATTTCTTCCCCAAACAATGTATCTCAGAATGAAAAACTTTTTTACAGGTGACTGGTTAGCCAGAAAACTGCAAAAAGGCCAGAGCACAAGCCTGGCTGTAACCTTGCTCTTCCCTGCGTCCTTCTCAGCTCAAGACAGATGGGTCTTGCCTTCCTGAGAGGCAAGCAAAGCTGGGAAGCAAACCAAGAGCATCCCAGTCTCTGCTGAGCACCTGCAATAACACAGATACACACCAGTGAAAACAAGGCTACATGCAGGGTCTCTGTCAAACACAAGAGTGCCTACTATCTCTGCTAAGAGCAAACTACTCAGATCACACACTTCCCACCACAGCATCTTTTGAGAAACACCCACGTACAGTATTGCTTTGAATTGTTTTCTCCTTTTCCAGATCAGCAGCTAGAGACTCACTCATTTTCCATGCTTTCAAAGTTTTCTTTTTCTGCAAAGAGAAGGCATTACCACCTATTCTTTAAACTAATTAACTATCCCTTTTAGCTATAATTTCTCTTCATATAAAACATTTGTAAAAGGTCTGTTTTTCCCCATGCCCCCTTTTCTCTCTTCTGGCTCTTCATTATGACCGTGCCTAATTGTGATGAGCTGTCCACCATTTACTCTGCAGGATTGTATAGAGCTTTGTAATGTGCCTGCCACTGATGTATTTACAATTGGAAGCAGTTAACTCTTTAGTCCTGCCTCCTTGTTCAAAACAATGGGCTGCATGACGAACTAGCGCTTAGCCCCAATTAAAGATTTTTAAAAGTCTCCATTTTAAGCCTGAGTACTCCAAATTGAGCATTTGTCAAAGGCCCAGCCACAGCTTCAAATGGAGAGAGGGAAATCCTACTGAGGAGAAGAATAGGACTACCCCATCAGTTAGGGTGAAAGTTCTTCTCAATCAGCATCTTAACCATGTAATCAGTATGGGATCTATTAGGTCTGCCTCATCCATAGAAACCTGCTGATCTCTACCAGTGTTGCCACCAAACAATGACTTTTTGCTGATATCTGTAATTTCAGCATTTTTTGCCTGAACACAGCCCATCTAACTCTTAACTGCTGAAAGGTAGGGGAAAGACTTATTTTCTTTTCTTTGGGTAAGGATATGAATGTGAAAGCAGCTCTCCTGCCTGCATTAGGAATGCCAATATTTTTGCATCATAAAAGTTTCTCAGAGCTTCTCTTGACATAAACCTATCAAAATACATTATCAGTAGAAATCTCTCTTCTATTTCCCTTTCTAGATAAGAAACCACACTCAAGAGGCATTTGCAGTTTCTGCAGTTCCAAGATTATTTTCCTTAAGTATCAACTCTAAAGTCAAGCTCCTTCACATTCCCATTACAGGGTAAAATCCCTCAAAATGACGTGAGGGTGGTTCTAAAGACTCTTGTATTCAACTACTTGAATATTTCTTATTATTTTCATACAAACTGCATACATCTTTAGAGTTGACATCTATGGGCAGATATGAATTAATGGTTATGCCTCTTGATCAGCTTTGCACTGGACAGTGATTGTAACATGATGAATGACTCTTTCCAATAGAAAACAGAACATCACAGTTGACAAATGTGCATAGACAGCTATCTTTCTGTGCAAAAATGTTCATATTTTGGGATCTTGATATTGACAATCTGTCTAAAATGGATCTACTTAAAACTTCAGCACAGTACTGATAAAACTTTGTATATATTTTTGTCTTACACATTGTGCTAAGGATCTCTGTACAAGTTGAAAGAGCATAGTTTCAGAACACACAAAATGGGCAATTAATATCTACAATTAAAAAAGACAGAAGAAAAAGACACAATTTACTCTTATAAAGAAAAGAAATTGTAAAGAGATCTGACATACGAAAGAACTGCTGAAAATCTGGAACTTTGTTCATCTGAGTCTTAACAGCTGAGGTGATGCACCAGGGTCAGGCACTTTTGCCACAAATTATATTTCCCCCCCTCAAAAAAAAGTTAAACATAACTGTGAAAAGCTTGCTCTATATAATTTTTAAGAGTAAAATATTAACATTTATGACAGTACTTATTAATAAAAATAAATTAGATATATTCTTATGCAAAAAACCCCAATTAGTTTCAGCTATGCTCTTGGACTCTGGTCTTTACAAAGTTTTGGTCTGGGGTTGTTTTTTTTTTTGTTTAAATCAAACTGGTGATAGTACTGTTGGTGTGCTGCATGTCCAAGGCCAGACATGCAAGTGGGTAAAAGCAACAGCCAGAGAAACAGAGCAGCACATGAAATGAGCATCAAACTACAATATTCCCAACTCCCCCAAAGGATCCAGGGAGAGAATAGCAGCACAATATACCTGAAGTTTAAGTACTTTTCAAAATTACAAAAGGATTGTTTTAAAAGAAGGTACTATATGGGACTTTTCTCTCCCCATCTTCTGTTCACATTTTCTCCCATACCTATTTGTTTATTCTGTTCTTACTGCTGTCAGAAATATTAGGATCTTAGGTGACAGAATTACTCCTGCATGTCAGCTTAACCTGATGTCTGGGGAAATAAAAGAAAACCAAAAAGCAACAATGAAAAGCAAAAGCTCTTCTGTCAGTACCACATTTTGTTAGTCTAGCTGCTCTCACAAATGGCTGGGGGACCACAGTGGGCAGAACGACTTCCTAATGGAACGACTCAGCTCTATATTCACTGCACTCAGACCTCTGGTTATTCATGTGGGGAAAGTCCACACAAACTGAAAGCCTGTCTATAGCCACAGACTGCAGTGGGTTTTTTTAGCAATGCCTTTCCTCTGCAGTGGATAAAGCATGCAGCAAGCTCAACAGCAAATACAAGCAGAATATTTGTTCAAGTTTCAAAACTGATAGTGAAGCTTTAACTCAGACCAATTCTCTGTGCAGACGTATCTTTTTTTATTTCTTCTCCAATTTCTTTCTGCAACTCTGAACACCAGTCCATCATTCACGGAGACTATTTAGCCCTCAATTATCACAACTTACATTTTCACCAGTCTCTTTACCCATGTTCAACAGACATATTCAAACCCATCTTCCCAGCAGCAGTGAGCAGTCTTTTAGATAGAGAAGTTGGTTTTGGATACTAACATTTCCACCAGCATTTAACATATGAGTAACGCTTGCATGTGTTTTGCACTAAAATTACTGAAGAGCAACCTTTGGCTTAGAACAGTTTTCTTAAAATGTATATAAATACATTTTAAAAGTTATCAGCTTTCTCCTTATCAGAGTGAACCCAGACAAGTCACCATCCCTTCATAAAAAAATGAAGAACACTCCAAATGTACCTTCACAGAGGATTTCTAATCTACAGCAAGTGTAGCAGACAGTGGTTCCCCCTACCCTGACTGAGTAAATGTCCAAGGCTCCTGACAGCAAATATCTCCTCTCCTACCCCATCACCCCAAATATTGTCCAAGGAAAATCAGCTTTCATCCAGCATGCAGGCAGGATGTGCTCCTTGTGCTCAATTACAGGCGAGCTTGCTAAGGTTTCTCAGCAGCAATAACAAGAGCAGCACATCAGCTGTTTTCCACTTTCCAAGGGCAAGAAAGCTGTGTATTTTCTATATTATTTTCTTGACTTGTACAAGAGCACAATTCCCTAATTTGGATCCCTCAAGCTTCTGCATCTTCCTTTTCCTTAGCAATTTCTCACTCTTTCTTAGTCCATCTCAGAGAAAGGGATCCTGGAAATTGTTTTAGCCTGAACCGTGTCCTGGGAGAAACCATACAGCCCAGCCATGCTCTTTATGCACTTACAAAACAAGCAAAAAAAACCCAACCCATAATTTTCAGACTGTGAAAGGGATTTTCTTCTAGCCTACAAGAAAGCAACACTCTTCCAGCGGTTAGGTTTTGGCGACAGTCTGGTGCATTAAACAAAAGGGGGGATTTTGTTTTGAAAATAGGTATTGTTCTTCGTTTGTGTAAAAGTATCCACCTCTTGAGCTAGGCCAGCGTTTTGAGGTGTAGGACACAGGGCAGTACTCCCTGACAAAGCAGAACTCACAGAAAAGAAGAGCATAGGAAACTTCTGCACCAAACCCAGTTCACAATAAAGTTTATTATTAATACCTTTATAGCCCCCTCAGTTTCCAATACGCTCTAATCACAGCTGTGACAGCCCAAGAAGATTGAACTTTTCCACACAATTCTCACTAATATGGCCTGCTACTTGGTCTTATTGTTATTAGAATAATTTGCTCCCAAGTTCTGAAATGAACTCTGTGCCCAAGTAATTAAAGCTCTTAAAGTTTCTAGTCCTTTGTTTAAAGAATTCGTCCTTGTGCTCTCTATGCCCCATCAGCTACCTAATTAGCAGAGCCTTTGCGTGATTAAAAATTCTCACAGAGATTCTGCTGGATATTTGCCTCTCTTAATGAGTGTTTGTGGACAGCTGGGAGCGGGAGCTGGTTCCCTCCTCCCAGGACCTCCAATGAATTCTGCAGACCTCTGTCAGGGCCCAGGAGTGAAAGCTGTCATTTTAGTAATGTGGATGAAAATTGGTCAAAAGCACTGTGGTCCTTGAGGAATGAAAGGCCTTGAAATATAAATGAAGATGAATATTCATATTTGGTTCAATAAGTGCCAACTATTAATATACATGTCTGTCAGTAGGAAAAGTCAGAACTTATTCAATTGTGCCTGGCATAATTTGGCTCCTAATTCACAATTACCTTCCTATTCTTTGCATTACTCTTCAATTAATTTTTTTAAGTTAAAAACTTGATAAAAACTGAAAGTGTTGCTATTGTCACAAGAATGGCAATGTCTATCCTTCTGCTAATTTGCTGCCTATTAAGAATCACCTGTGGCTTTTACACACAGGATTCTAACTGTCTTGCTCTGACTTTCCACATTTATTCTCTTCGTCAACATCAGATTTTAAATCAGCCCATTATATGCCTCTGCAAGTATACTCACTTTCTTTAAGGAAATTCTCATTCAATTCCCTACCCTCTTCACTGTGACCCTGCACTTGATTTCCAAACAAATTCTAATTTCATATCTGCTATGATTTTCTAAGGATATTTCAATTTTTAAGGACTGTTACACAAGGCTGAAATATTGCAGAAGGTGGTTTTGTGGGGGTTTCGGGTTCTCTTGGAGGGGGGGGAGGGGAAACAGGAAAAGGGGAAAGGGAGTTTGTCTGGTTATGTTTATTTGTTTGTTTTTTAAGTCTACCATGTTTAGTTTTGAGAAGGAAGCCTGAAGATACTTAAGACATTCTACCCTGCTCTTTTACTGGCAATCCACTAATAATTTCTGAAACAGAAGGCTGGGATTTCAGAAGAATCCTAGAAGTACTCAAACTAGACAATCCTGCTTCACATGAGAGTGATCTCTTATTCAGTGACATTTGAGAAATTAGAGCTGAGTTTCCTAATCAATATATTCCCATTTATCACTTTGTTCCAAACACCTGTGCACTGGGACCAATATGCATACTGGACACTTAGTTCTACTTAGGAGAATAAAACACGTTGGAGAAACCAGTGCAAAGTGGGATTAACACATGGTGTACAAAGATGATCAGAGGAAACAAACATTGCCTAGAGGAGTAGCTATTAGACCATACAAAAAAGAAATGTAATTTGGATTTTTGGACTAGAGTCCAGGAGGAGAAGCAGCAAGAAAAGTATTTGTTTGTT
Source organism: Corvus cornix cornix (assembly GCF_000738735.6). Taxonomy (NCBI): domain Eukaryota; kingdom Metazoa; phylum Chordata; class Aves; order Passeriformes; family Corvidae; genus Corvus; species Corvus cornix. The sequence goes on from NC_046335.1 coordinate 51,984,330, forward strand.
CCCTTCAACCACAATATTTCAGACCATACTGAAAAAAAAAAGCCAGAGATATGACTAATACAAAACCTGCTGCATCACCAAAAGGTTACACTGAGGCCACACTGTGATTTAATTCAGCTTTACCCAGGCAATCTAACAGGACCAGATCCTGCAGAAGCATGCCTTGCTAAATGACAGAGGAGCATTTATTGTTTGAAATTCCACTTGGTCAGGTGCCTGCTGACTGATAATGTGAGCTTGTCCAAGTGAGACACAGGTAGGAATCAGAGAGGCTGTGGCTGAGAGGGACAGTGTGCTAGAGGGAAGGATGAGAAGCACTGGAATACAGGGGAATGAAACCAGCACCCAAGAGAAAAAGTGTCCTGGGTATTTTGACACAAGTGTCCAGATTCTCCTCTCATTTATACTGGTCCCGGCCCATTAGCTTCGAGGTGGTACATCTGTGAAGCCTGTGAGTTAAACAGCTTTCTAGTCAAAGCTTTTAGGTCAAGCCACATTTTTTTCCAAGCTATTTCTATCTACATGTCATATGGCACCTTTTTTAATAGGCGTGAGTAGGATATTGCTCTTCACTCTGCCCACTAAATGTAGATTTATTTAAGTAGAGAATGGTGATCAGCTGCTTTCACTGGCAGCTTGAAAAATGGAAGTAGTGAGTTAGGACAGGTGTGGGTGCACATTAGTGAGGCAATTAGGTTTGCAAATATTAATTTATCACTTGTAATAAGGTCATGGATTATAGATCTATATCCATGATACACCTATTATCTCAGAGGTTCCAGTTCAAAGGATCCAAAACAAATACAAGGGGAAGGGGTATCTTTTTTTTTGAAAAACTGTTCTGGTTTGCATGTTTTCAGACCACCTGTCAAAAGCTAACTTCTCTTGGGCTGAAATTAAAAAGCCATGACTCCGCCTTTATAGCACATTAAGCCAAGCAGAAGCCACAGGACAGACATAAGTCAAAAACTCAACAGGAGTGGAAGAAATACTGTAAGAATTTTAGGCTTATGATTAAAAATTACCACAATTCCACAAAGTCTATATTTATGTGTGCTTGCTGGTTCATACTTGCACAGTGGTCATAAGTCACAAAATCCCTTGCAACAATGTGTCATTTTACAGAACTCCTTTGAGTTTATTTGGCTCCTGGGGATTTAATATCCATCCAGTCCCTGCTAGGAGAAAGTGTCATTTGCATCACTACATTATTGGTCAATTTTCCCCCTCCAAATGTAATAAACATTCAAAAAAAGAACCCAACAAGTCAATTTAGAAGCTACAGAATAAAAACATTTCCAAGTATTTTTCCCCCCACTTCATTTTCCATGACTTCATGTAGAACATTACCAGAAAGTTCCTTGAACATATTAGTTGTCTTACCAGAGCAGACCAAAGGTCAGCTAATTCTGTCTCATTTGCAGAGATTAGCAGCCTACAGGTGCTTTAGAAGGCTGTTCAATACCGTCATATGTGCAACTACCACACAATACACCCCTTACTTTCACAACTTATTGTGCCTCCTTGTCCACCAAATGGGCACAGCCCATATTATTTTGATTTTTTTGAAAAAAAATCCATCTGTGATAATATGGAAGTCAGTGGAGGAGGGAAAGAAAAAATTAGTCAACTAAGGGAGAATGGAAAGCGATGTTTTAACTTAATGTTTGGGCAAAGGCTCCGCTGCAAAGGTAGAACTGGCACCACTCTGCACAGTACTAAACTCTAGCTTTAAAAATCTGAACAAAAGAAACTCCCAGGTTGGGAACCTCCCACAAGGAGCAGACTCCCCCTGTTCTTCAAAAGGGAGACACTGGCTGAAAAAAGCACCCCAAATCCTTGCTCAGCCCACACACACAGGAAAGGAAAGGTCAGGAAGGCTGCAAGAGCCACCAAAGTGCAAAGGTTTACAGATGCATTCACTTTCACTGGAGTTCTACGCACACTTGGATGTGGGGGACACTACAGGATTTTAATAAAGATACTCATATTTAAACTTTTTGTGAACCAACTTTTATTCGGCATATTTAGGAGTTGATCTGTTCATTTACCTTGCTTTTGAAGTAAGCTTTTTTCTTAGAGAGGCATGGTGAAAAAAAAAAGACAAGCAAAAGAAAAAAAGAGCATTTGATTTTTTCTCTTAAAGATTTTTTCAAAACTGTTCTGAACACAGAAGTATTAGGTTCAGAAATTGTGTCATCAACCACACGTGCTACAATAGATGAAAGCCCTGTCTCAAATCAGTATGGAGATCTTGGGGGAATCATTATAGGAAATCTGCACAGAAGTCATCTCTTAAGGAGGGATTTGTATTGAGACTGGGAGATCGTTTGACATACAAAGCATTGGAGGAACTTGGGAGACTCTGAGGATGAGAGCAAGGGAAGGATAAACAGTAGGTAGACTTCTTTCACATAATAAAACCATCACACGTAGCAAAGAGACTATCTGTGACTAGATACGGTCACAAAAATGCAGTGAAATTGGCCATAACTGCAAAGTCAATAAAATGCCCTTAATCTTTCAATAAACAATTTATTTTTAAAAGTTATTTTGGAGCTATTGAAGCTCCTGGGGTGGGGAAGCAAATGCATTTTAAATGTGCTGTATGGTATGCAGTATCACAGGTTTAAGTTTCATTTTATCAGATATATGGTTTTGTCATTTGAACTCTGGATTAGAAGCCAAAATTCCTCCACTCTAACACTGACTGCTTTTCTGGCTTTCAACAAATCATTTAAGGTCAGACTCAAATAGCTCTCCTCATGAAGGAGGGCAGGTACTCTGCAGAACAAGACAGGAAAGCAAAATTTGCCCTTCAGATTCAGTTCTGTGAAATTAGTGCAAAATATTCACCTGTTTTCTTGCAAGGTGACTGCCAAAATGAATTACTGTGGTTCAAATTGTGAAAGAACGAAGAATATTAAACAGGGCTGGACAAAGGTTTAGGCTAAAAAAAAAACTTCTCTAATTTTTCCTATTGTTTTTTCTATTTTATCCATATGGAAAAAAATACACTGACAAATGAACAGAGAGGGTAAGAATAATGGCAAAACTGTAAGTATTTGTAGGAGAAAAAGCCCACTAAACAGTCATGGCACTTAAATTCAGTTTTTCATTAGGCATTTGCTTTCAAAACTATCACACGGTATTCTGGGCTCAAAATAGTTGCAGTGACTGGAAATCATCCAGAGAAGACAGCAACGCACATTCCCATTTGCTAGCTTGATCCCATCTCTGTCACTTTAATGTCTCAGTAACTGCTAGGAGGGTGTGGGGAGGTCATTGCAGCAATTGACTGTTTCATCAATTATTACTTACCCATTTAAAAGCTGCTAGGACACTTGCACATATTTTCATTACACAACGGGCCTAAAACAAATCTCACCGCACGACTTCAAGGTAGCAGGTAGAAATCTGTGCTCAAGATTCAAGATCAGTCTCCTGCTTTGGAGGTGACTTCAGCCTGATTTAGTCCAGACCACACAATCCTTTAAGAGATTTTTTTCTTCCTCTTCATTGCATTCTGTACTAACTCCTTTCACAGGCCTAACACAGAACCTTGTAAGGTATATGCCAGTTCAAAATATATTTATCCCAGCAAGGTGCTTTAAGAAGGCAAGCGAAGATACATTTTCAGGATTACCACTTCCATGAGAGACATGAAAGAATCTAGATTTGCATTCATTTACCAAATATTCAGCAGCCATTCATACTGCTAAAACATGTTTTGCAACTATTTCATTGAAAGCTGCCAAGTTGTCTAAGTCATGAGAAGGTGCCAAAAAACAATCAACCTGTTAAGAAGTATTTTCCCCAGGTGAAAAAAGGATCAACACTGTACAGAAACAAAAATGAAGAAAACCAGATTTGCCCTTTATGAGGTCCAAATAGCAGATGCAGGATTGCTATCCAGAACCAAGACAACACCTACTGGACCACCTCTCCAATGAGAAAAGGCTGAGAGAATTGGATTTTTCCAGCCTGGAAAAGAAAAGGTTTCAAGGTGACCTAAGTGCAGCCTTCCAGTACCTGAAGGCAACTTGCTAGAAAGCTGGAGAGGCACTTTTTACAGGAACATGTGGTGATAGGACAAGGGGAATGGTTTCAGACAGAGAGTAGGTTTAGGTTAGATATACAGAAGAAATTCTTTTCTGTGAGGGTGTTGGGGCATTGAAACAAGTTGCCCTGAGAATTTGTGGCTGCCCCATCCCTGGCAGCATTCATGGCCAGGTTGGATGGAGCTCTGAGCAATCTGGTCTGGTGAAAGGTGTCTCTGCTCATGGTAGTGAGGTTGGAACCAGATGTTCTCTAAGGTCCCTTCCAGCCCAAGCCATTCTATGATTCCGTGATATTTAATGTATCCATAATAAGTATCTGGAGAAAAGCCCTAATGGCACCAGCAGAACATATTAGAAAGCCTATCCTTTGTTGCACATTTAAACAGACTTCTTGGCAGCTTCCAGGAGAGCCACATGTGATCTATGTCCTGAAATTACAAATTCATTCCATTTATGCAATGATTTGAAATAAAGGCTGAATCATAAATGTGCTCAGAAAGCACTCAGCCAGCAGCATGGCTCAGTCACCTTTGGAAATATAACCACAGTTTGTTGACTTGTCTGAGTAAACTGTCTGAAAAGTACCTGGAGGGACCCTAGACGACTTCATAACTTGCAGAAACAAGCTCAGGTACCAACAGAATATTGTCAAAGGTAACATTGGAAACACTAGGGAAGATTAATGCTCCAACTCTCATTGGCATTACCAGGGGGCTCTTCAAGTACTTCTTTCTGTCTTGAATCACAGCTTCTGCCTTTCACCATGCAAAAAGGAAACAAATGGCAACCTAATTACTAGGAATTCTTCCAGAGCAGCTCTGCTAGTGTCTCACACCTTAGAAAGAAGAGATTATGCTTCTTATCTTACCCCTTCACATGCTCCACTTGATGAGCTCTGAAGTGTTTATTTCTGAAAATGACTAATTTATTGTGGTGGGTAATACACATTATTCTAGGGTTTAATAGATGCCTTTAAAGTTGCTATCTGACTTACAGACCAGAAAAACTGTGTGGAAGACCCTGTTTCCTTCTTCATGCCCCCATAGAAACTGAGACACCGTTGCAGCCTGTGTCAGTCTAGAATCCTGTACACAAACACATCCACATATGCACCAAAGAGCATTTCCCAGCACAACCCTGGTTTTCTCAGCAGATATCCAGAAACCTTACAGAAGGAGTAGGACTCCAAATGCCTGATCTTCACTGTTTCTGCATCTCCATTCCTCAGTTTTGTATTTCCTTAGTAACTTTTCATTATGTAGTTAGGAGATTGGAATATGCCACACCATTTTCCTCTATTCCTTGTGTATCTCGGGCAACAACTCATTGCCTCATTTTTCAATTAACTTGTCTCTGAACAGTCTCAATACTCCTTGCCTTATTCCTTTGGATGCAGTGGTAGAGAAACTCCTTATCACCTAGGCCACCATATTTAAGTATAGAACTAATGCAAACAGCCTGCAGGAATCTTGAAAAAAAGATGATGCACAAGCCCTCCCCATTCCTGCAGATCTGGGATAGAGCTTGAACTCCACAAACTGTTTTCTTCCATTCCTCTCCATGGAATGCCAAGTCCTTGGTCATAAAATGACTGTGCCTTTAAAACTCTGAAGTAACCTTATCCTTATCTGCATGTCAGTGCACAACTGCCTTCCAAAATGTAGGAATGATTCCCTGTCAGACGCCAATTCTGGGTTTCCCAAAAAATTCTAGAATTTCGCCTCAAATCCAAAACTCGCAGCTTGACCAAACACTTTAGTGAGGGTGGGGAGATGAAGTAAAGAGGACCAGTCAGGGAAAGCATATAAAATGATAGTATTCATATCTGTTATATTCCAAAAGCTCCTATCTTTCCAGCTTCCACAAACAGGCAAGCAGCTCCCCAAAACTACTTTTCCAGTATCAGACACTAAAATGATTTGTGTTTAAATATATCAGACCTATTTCCTTGCATCTTTCTATAAATATTTTTACAATTGAAATCAGATTAAACATTCTATACTCCTTAGAAACATGCTGTGAAACAAGAAGCATAAGTGGTTAGAAGAAAACTGGCTCCTGGTATTTTTTTTTTGCCTTTTTTTTTTTCTTTTTTTTTAAGAACAAGGTCACATCTCAGCAACTGAAAAGTAGCAGAGCTCCTTTCATCAAGTTTTTAACTAGAAAAATAGTATGCCCATTTCTTTGTAATACACCTCTGGGCTTTTTTATTATGACTTCATTTCCCCTTGTAATATTGGAACGTCTCTATAATTGTAAAAGTGTAATAGAATCTAATAGAATTTCATTTGGAACTCTGAATGGTCTATGCCATCTCTGCTCATTTTGAGTAAAATAATGATTTTTAATGTCCACACATGGCTTCCCATGACCTTATTCAATCTTTGGGTTGATCAGGAAATATATTGATTCAATTACATACTGATGACAAATGAACTAAAAGAAAGAGGGAAAAAAAGGTCAGCATATATTTGAAAATGTAAATCTTAGCAATGTCTTTTGGGTTTGCCCAAAAAAAAAAAAAGTCATTTCAAAATGCCATTTGTGGCTAATAGTGTGGAGTTCCAGTTGCTATCTATGAGCAGCAAAAAAATCATTAAAGTGTAAGAAACAGACTCTTTCCCCCCCCTTCTTTCATTGTTCCAAAATCCTCTTTACTTTAGAGGTTTGCATGGAATGACCTCCCTTGGCTAAAAGACCCTTTCCCCCTCACTTTATGGAAAGAAGGTTTGGTTCATAAATACACACACTTCCCCCCCTATGCATTAATTTTTCTTTTCTTCCTTCTCCCCCCTCTTCGTTTCGTTTTCTTCATAAAGCGATTACTAGTGCAAACATTCCATCACCACCACTTCCCTACCCCCACTGCTTTTGTTATGATCACACCTTTATCCCCTGATCTTCAATCTCAGCCATATAAAATGCCAGGTGGGATGGTGTGCATCAGTGGAGTGGTTCCCTGTTTAATAAACTGTAAGTGTCCATTTGTACTCTTGCAGTACCTGATGGCAACTCACAGCAAAAACCTTCTTAATCTAGGTGGAAACTTCATCTCTGCTATATGAAGCTTGGCTGTGAGCCTTAAAACCAGAACATTTAATTGCTAAGAAGCAATAAGACATGAACAGAAATAAAGAGCAGCCCATAACTAAAGCAGTCACTGTGTCATTAGATTATTTGGTAATGTGGATTTCACAGGGCACCGACCCATCCCTGGCTTCCGATTAACAGTTCAGGTGGTTTCATTACCTTGCTGGGATTTTTCTTTTAGGAATAAACTATGGGACTGTGGAAAAGCATCCAGGTGACAGATACCACTCCAATAATGTGGATATTCATCACAGCAGGCACACATGGCAGGCCTGAACAGGCCCATTTTTTCCCAAACAGGCCTGAAAAGAGGGACACAACCAGGCCCCTGAGCCACGCTATTAGTCCCTGCCACATCTGACAATAATTTGCAGGGACTTGAGAGTTTTGCTATTTAAAAAATGCATTCACTAAAAACAGCATTTGGACCATCATTTATCTTTGTGCATTTGACCAAAGAGTTTTTTGGGGAGGACTTGAGGAACTTTCAAACTGTCCTAAGACTGGCACAAGGCTATGCCCCTTTGTGAGCCCCTTTGGATCAGCCTCAAGCCTTTAATGAAGGGAATGGCAAATTTGGGAATTGACCTGTCATCTCAGCCATGCAGGCTTTAGCCACACTCTCTCCTTCTGCAGACAGATCTTGGTTTTTAAATATTCAGCTCTATCATCAGGACACACGTGAATGCTTTCAGACACAAAATATAGGATATCAGACACAGGATAGCTGAGCATCTGAAAAACAGGATATGGGCAGTCCACTAAGATCATGACATCAGAAACAAAATTTTGTCCAAAGCAGAACATTTAGTTAATGCAAATTTTGTAGAAAACTGCATGTACTGGAAAAGATCCACCAGGTCTTGATTTTGCAAAACAAAACACATACATGGGGAAAGTATCTAGATGTACGTGTGGCAAAATAAGTTCAAACATGTTATAACAAGGCTTCTCAGTAATTTTTTTCATATTTAGTCAAAGATAAAAACAGGTACCACGTAAAATAAATTTCACTTTAGAATTTAAACCACAAATATTAATTTTTTTCAAAACAGCTTTATTTGCATACTCAAAGGGAGAAAGGTTAAAACAAAAAATTGCTGGTTTCCCAATCTTTGCTCATTTAGGGCAAAATTATCATGGGAAATGTTTCGATGGGTAAGCTGTTTTGCTGTTACTATTCAGTGGAAAATACGGTTCATTCACAATAATCTCTTGAAAACACAGGCATGCAATAACACCTCCAATCTGCAGCATTTTTTGATTGAATGAAACATTGTTGGAGGATTAGTTTGTCTGCAGTGGAGTGCTGCTTTATGTTACTAGTCTTTGGAGTGCTGACTCTGGAGAACTAAAGTCCCTATAGGCTTTTAGGACAAAATTGTCAGTCTTCTGGGAAATGAACATAAATTATATATCTTATTTTCTGCAAGCAGCAAGGATGGCTCAGTCCAGAAAAGAAGGAAAAAAAAAAAAAAGAAAAAAATTGAAATTGCCTTTTTTCAGCATCACACAGTGACACAATGGATGGTTCCATGTAAGTACTGAAAAAGTATAGTTAAGGATCTTATCCCAGATCTCTACGTTGACTGAAACTGAGAAAAAGTCCATCTTTCTGACCTAGATATGGCAGTAAAATATGGTGAAATTCCTGCAGCTACTCTGGGAAATTATGAGAAGCAAAAGCAGCATGGTTATATATGTTGTTCTTTTTGTCTACCAATTCTTCTGGTTTCCAAGACGATTTAAATACTACTACTAACTTAAGCATAACATTCTGCAAAAAATATAAACGTTCAAATCATGACAAAGAAAAGCCAGATTTAAACATTTTGTGCATAACTGTAGTATTCAACATGAGGGAGTAAATACCTATTTGCACTGAAGTCTGGCAGAATAATGCAGATTCCTAGTAGACTAACCAGACTTCTTCACGAGTCAGCCACCATAAAGAATTGTGCCCTGTCCTACTTTTTAGCAAACATTTAATGGCAAAGTGTGGTAGTGAGATCTCATATTACCACAACCTCATTAATTTCACAATACATACTGCAGAACATTTGCTAGCATACTCTGAAGTATTCTTTTACATTATTTAAGCTAAACTACACTTGTCAAACAAATGACTAAATTACATTTTGTGATGCAGAACCCTAGATTTTTCACTCTGGTACTGTTTCTCAGCTTCCTAATTGCCCAAACTATAAATTAGCCTGGACTTTTTTTTGTACCTACCACAGTCAGAGCAATACAGCTTGGAGCTGATGCCTGGTTGCTTTGCATATCTACAAGGTTCAGGTGAAGAGTGAATTAAAACATGGATTGTTCAGCCTAACTAATGCCTGCCCAGTCAGATGCATGGAGAAGATCAGCCTATGATTGTCCTATGATACCCATACCTCTAATGGAAATATTAATATTTACAGGAGATATCTTGGTTAGTGAACCTCCAGAGCTGCACCTCACCAGCTCTTTAAGATCTTTTGGCTGTGACACTAAAGAAAAGGCTGTGCTGCTCATTCTTTGCAAGGTGGTGGAGACCTTCAGTGAAAGCAGTTCCACCACAGCAGCTTTGTGTTGTGAAAAGCCTGCTCCACAACACTTTGTTATTGGGGTGCTAAAATACAACCACAAGCGACAAGACAGACAGCTGAGCTGCCAGCATCATAATTTCCAAAAGATCACCACAGCTAAAGCATTCACCATTGCCACATCCTTAACCTGCTGTATTAAATCATAACAAAAATATTTACATTAAGCTTCACTGGTCTCAAATTATCTTTAATAACTTGATCATTCGGTTGAAGCACAGAGGAACCCACACCTACACTACAGATATATCTTCTGATGAAGGGGGAATGAAAGAACTTGTTTGCTGTGTCACTCAGGGTACAGATTGAAAATGTTTCAAATTATCATCATTTAGAAGAATTGAGGCCACAGGTTATTAAATATCAGCTTTGTGCCAGCAAAATTAAATACACTAATTTATTTTATATCACTTTGAAGTATTATATGGCATTTTATTTCCTGATAACCTTTCAATGTCTAACCCCATTTAATTTACATACATAGTTAGCAGCTCATTAACAGCTCATTAGAAACACCAGCAAAAACATGCAACAATAACAAATTCAGTGCAGCAGAGGGGACCAAAATTCTATTTGGGAAATTATACAGAAATTTCTGCTTCCAAATGACAAATCTGTGGTATTTTGCCAGCACTAGGCCTGCAGGGCTCACAGTTATTACATGAAAATAGTAAAAATAACTCAATTTCTATAGCTGACTCGTCTTGTATTTATTTAGACAATACTAGAGGGCAATGTGCTGAGAGAGGATCACACGGTACAAGGCAGGGAAGATGCAACATAATGTAAATACTGCCACAGGTAAGTGCTGCATTAAACACTGTGACCTAGTGGTGCATTTAGGATGATATACTGTTTCTGAAATCATGCTTTTCCGAATTCCTATTCTTGTTTAATTTGTCAATCAAAGCAAATGTGCATAATCTGAATCCACACACATCACAAAGATAGGTGTGCCAGGCCAGAGCCCAGCTGCACAGCCCAGTGAGCTGTCTCCATCAGGCAAGGGGAGCAGAGGCTGTGGATAGCATGGACACCTTTCCTTGGGTGCACCTTCTGGCAAACACCAAGGCAGAAATTCTCCAAGGGGGATTCCTGTACATGCAGCCCGTCATGCTGCAGTGACTAAATGGACCTGTCTTTCATGTCTTCCCCTAATCCTTGGCACAGAGTCTCTGTTTACACAGGGAGAATCAGGATGCTGACGGCTATCATAAAGCACTATTGGATCCACGGAGGGAAACTTATGAAATATTGTCATCACCTCCTCATAGGACTTTGGAGGGATCATAGAAATGAGTACTGCCAGGGAACACAGTGCACGTTGGAACCGGAATATGGCAGCACAGCACAAATCTCACCAATAAATCTCAGATATAATATCAAACTAGTGACACCCAAAGAGTTGATTTAAGGGAAACTGGAGGTAAATGGGCCACAGAGCCCAAAGTTTCCACATTAGAAAATAATACACACATATTTCCAACGAGGAACTTAATTTCCAAATGCCAGACTCTGCCAGGTTCTCTGAGCTCTCAGCAATTCGCCTGCTAACGTACTGATGAGGATGGAATATACTTTACATTTGAGGGTGGCCCTCTCCAATTCATTCTGCCTCTCTTCCAGCTGTCCTAAAAGAGATCTCAGTTGTCTCTTTCTCATTCTCAGCATAATCTTTCAACTCTCTTTTCCAAATAATTTTCCTTTCCATTACACTAAAGTTTTTACCATTCCATAAAATTTTGTTCCTGCCTCACGGCCTTCTTCCTCCCACTGCTCCCAAGTTCTGGAAGAGAAAATAGGTTTTACTCATCCATTGTGTCACTCCTGAATCTTTCCTTCTGCATTATTTTAAACAGTCATTTCCCCATATCTAGATTGTCTACCTATTGATAAGGTGCTCGAATATAGTCTCACTCACATACCTTCCCCAGTATCGTTCCTCCATTTTCCTTGATTGTATTCAAAGTTTTAGAAAACTTCTTGCTATCACTGCCTTCTCTGGTGGGCAGCCAACCACAGTGACCTCTTCACATTTTGCCAAATAAATACATCTATTTTTTCTTTCCCCTCCTTCCTGATATCTCTGTTCTCAAGGCTATTTTCCAGTTAACTCAAACTATTTCTGAAAACCAAGTACAGCAGACCCACCTACAGAAGATGAGCATATCTACTTTGCAGTAAGTTCGTGGCACCGGCATGTTAAGATAACTGAACTGAGGTACTACCGTCATATGCAGTAAACACGTGCATGTACGTGTTTACATCTGTAACTTATGGGCAGCTTCCATCCTCCTGTGCTCCAGACAACTTGCCACCTCCCTCAGAGATACCTCCTAGGTGATTTTCTTCTTTGAGTCACCTGCCACACAGCTATAAGCAGAAGCTTAATAAAGCTATCAGACTCGGACATTTCTAAGTTGAGACATCAGTATATTACTTTGCCTCACTTCCCATACAACCAAGACCACTCCAACCACCCTCACTAATGGCATTTCTCCGAGGGGAAGCTTTCCATCCAAGCTCAAACTTCCCTCCAGGGGCCCGCTCCCAGTCCGCCGCTTCCTCCGCGGGTGGCTCCACATCCCCGGTGCGCTGCTGCCACCTGGTGCCGTGCCACCACCGCACGGCCCGGACCCCGCACGGCTCCGCACCTGCCGCGAAGCACAAGCTCGCCTCGGGTGCAGCTCTTACAGGACGCTGGGTGCGGGTTCCGACAGCCCCGGGAACCCCCGCACATCCCGAGGAACTGGGACCCTTCCTTCCCCGCACATCCCGAGGGACTGGGACCCATCCCTCCCCTGCTCACAGCCGCACCGCAGCCGTCCGTGTTTGCCGCACGCTCTCCGCAGTAATTCAAGCTCCCAGCTGCAGCAGCTACTGTAGAATAATGGTGAGAATAAGAGAGTTACTAAATCTTCCCAGAGTGTACTTGCCAAATGGGTAGTGTTGGCTTAAAAGTACCGGGAAAAAGTTTCAAAGGAAAATGTAGTTACGAACCTTGCATTCGGTCGGTTTAACTCTTTATAAACCATGGGTGGCTCTTTCAGAGTATCCCTAGGTACCCCTAGCCAGTAAAATCACGTTTATTAAAAACAGCTGATCGTTCATTCACTGATGAATTCTAATTTCCAATTAATCTAAAAGTCTGAATGTGCATTTAAAACTATTGTAGTTCCAAACTTCAATCTGCAAGGAGACTTCTCCAGAGAGCAGCGCGGTTTAATTTTAGGTCACTTATTTTTAAGCAATAGATAGCAGATTAAAGTAGATGATAACCACCTCTCTGTGGATTCTCCCACTACATCAGCAATTAAGGAGATATTTCTTACAAATTTGTGTAATTAAGTGGCATCTTAACCAAGCTGTAAATGCTGAAAACTGAAGTTGTAATAGAAATTATGCTTTGTTATTCAAACAATTGCTACATTACTGCTCAGTGTTTACCACTCTAAATCCTCCTCTTCTACATGTCAAGATGCTTCTCATCCTAAAAACCTAACAGTATCTAAGTGTAACTGCTTTTTAATGAGCTCCCAGTGGATCACACACAAGGCCTTTATGACATCTGTACTCCTGTTTTTCTCTAGTCTGTCAAATGATGAAACAATTTTTAGAAATCTGACAATTTTAAGTTTTCTACTTCAACCTTATATTGATGGCATTTCTTTTTTATAGCAGAAAAAAGAAATAGAGTGGCTCCTATAGACAATATATATGAGGAGAATTAAAACAGAATAAATCTGTACTGTAGCAAAGGAAAACAACGAGGCTGTGATAAAAGGAAAGAAACTGAATCAACTGAACTTCAAGCACATCCTATAATATAATAAAGCAGATTGATTACTATGGTGGCCTTGCAGTTTCTTTACAATGGAAATCCTGTGAGTGGAAGGTTCCAAGATCCCTCTGTGTGTCACACTGCACTGTGATGTGCTCACACACAGTATTTTGTGCATGTCCATGAACAAACACACAATACAAATGCACAAATATAACTCTTGGAATGAAGTTTTCTACATGTTTTTTCCTAACTAACCTCATCTATGCACTTAAATACTCTTCATATTCTTGAAAGCCCCTGGATATCACAAGTTCAGCCAAGAATACAGAGGCTTTGATCCATTTATTCCATCAACCTATATTTTCCTTCCATTTCAGCAACTGCTTTGACTGTTTAAATGAAGCACCCTCTCAGCTGGTAAGACACTTCTGACAACCTTGAAACATGACATCAGGGAGAAATCCAAGCCACACTTCCAGGAATGGCCCCAAACTATTACTGTGGAGTTTTTCTAGACTTGCACTGATTTAAATCACACCTGAACTCAAAACAGACTGGAAAAAAAGGAGATGACAGTGAGTTATGTCTCCAAAACTATGGCATACCTACCAGAGTCAGAATGTAATGTTCTTCAAAAAAATTTAGGATCATTTCTACAGGATGTTTCTTTATAGTACAAAGAACGGGGTGGGAGAAAAATGCAACCATGATTTCAGACATAATACAGAGGGGAATCATTTAAATTGGGCTGGACACAGATTCACACTCACTATGTGCACATCAGAAGTGACACTGAGTGACTGCATTCCCATTACAAAATATACACAGTGACCACTGCTCACTGGTATGCAGCAAAATATGGCTAAAATCGTGCCATACCACAGGAGAAAATACAGCACAGAGGTGGCTGGGATAAGATGTCAAGAAAGCTGAGAAATGGAGAGATTTAGCACAACAGAGATAAGAAAGGACTAATCATCCAAGCATATGAGATCATCATAATTTTAATCTTCTATACAAAAGCACTTGAAAAAAATGAAATATGCAGATGTCAGTGCTTGGAAAATAAGAGCCTCCCTTTAAAAACTATCGATCTGAAGTGCACACAGAAATGAGATATACAGTGGGGATCAGATATGCACTGAATTTGGTCCTCATTCCCTGTTGCATATTTGTTAAGAGATTTCTTTTTATTACTTTTTAATTCATTATTGTAAGTGTAATCTCAGTCAAGTCAAATCACTTCATTAATTAAAAGGGATTGAAAAGGTCCTTAGCTCCCAGATTCCACAAAGGCCCAAAAGCTCAGGCCCGTTTACAGGAGGTCATATTTCATTTGCTGCCTGTGTCAAAGCAGAACCTGTCGGGCCTCCACTGGGCCCCAGAGAGAAGCCAATCAATGTCTGCTCGCTAAAGCCCCTCGCACGAATCCATTTAAGCAATGTGGATGCTTTCTGTCAAAAAAAGAAATGGTCTCTTGGTATCTCTGATAGAAATTAGCCATGAATTAAGAGAAGCACAGTTGTTTTGGAAGAAAGCCAGGACCAGAATTAATAGGCCATCCAAGCCTCTTGAGTGTTGAATCCCATTTGTTAGCAATTCTTTATGAAAAGCTTCCCCTCCCTACACTAGTTCTGACCAAACTCTGTACGCTGCCTCCTGAAACTAGTTAAATTTTAACCAGCTGGGAAAATATCAAAGAACGCTGTCTTTTGTCAAACACAATTTTAGAAACTTGCTTCCTATTTGTACTACAATTACCCATTTTCCCTCTCTTTCCTTGGAAATACACTTTTCCTTATGACTCATCATCTCTCCATGCTTAGATGGAGCAGGAACACTGACACAGATGGAGTTGCATTAGTCACGAGTTTGGCTCAATATAATTTCAGTAATTTTGGCAGAATCTTCTAAAGGCTTTCACTGTACATTTAATTACTATTATACTGTGTGAATGGAATAATCCATCTTGTTGCCACTCATCCTAGCCTCAAAAGCTTTGCATATAAGTTTAGTAGGAATGAAATTAAAGAGCTTTTAGAAGTCTCATTTTAAAATGCTCTAGACTCCCATTTTTACAATAGACAATTCGGTTCAAGTCTGGTTTCCCAAAGTTAGTTGAATCTTCTCCAATTTTTGGTATCTAGGCATAAGAATTGCAGGTCGGGGGTGGGGGGCTCATTTGTTTGTTTTCTTTCCAGAGCATGACTTCAAATTCTGGACTAATGACTAAAACTTTTAGGTATTACAGAAAACTGAGGGTCTATTTTTCTCAGATGAGCTTGTGAGGACATCTCAAAAATTCATTACTGGCAGCTAGGCTGCTCAATCCTTAAGTGAATCTGTGTGACCTGGAAGTAGGGAATGATGTGCCAGTGGAACCCTCAGCCTCAGTATCCAATCACACAGAAAAAGAAAACAGACACCAAACCAAACCTAACAACCCATCTACGTTCTCTTCAGCCACCTGGTTTCGTTCAGAGTTTTGCTCTACTTACCTGGGGTATCACATTTCCCTTTTCAGACTGTAGATGTGTGCTCAGGCTATGCAAATCAATAATTTGATAATAATATTTATAAGCATACACTTGGGTCTGTGATAAGTTTTAGAATCATCAGCTATCTCTAAGGATCTCACTTGGTGATAGTGAATACTTAGAGAAGTAAATGGGTTTTTAATCATTTGTTCATAATATGTTGATTTTGGTTATAGGGAAGGTTAAACCTGACCTTTATTGGCTTCGCTCCTGCAGAGAAGTAGGCAGTTTTATAGCTATTTCTCTCTTTCAGACACATCTACCCCATGAACTTGCAGAATAGAGGACATAATTTGTGTAATTTAATTTTTAATTGTGACTGGGAAGAATTTTCCGGTTTCTCCAAACAGAACTAGCCAAGTGATTATTTGGCTTCTTCCTGACTTCTCATTTGTTCTCATTATTTTCAAAGGCCTTTTTTTAATTGATTATGTTTTGGAGAAGAAATAGCAGAATTTTAACAAATGTCCCTGCCAGTCTTAACTCTAATTGCAGTATCATTTCATCATTTAGTAAATCTTGGCAAAAATACTCCACACATTAGAGCACACAGAAGAATCTTGTAAACAACTAGTCTGCCAGGCATCAGCTCTAATTCTTTTCCACTTGATTTGCATTGTCTGGTTTCATTATCAATCAGAAGATATCCATTTCTAAAACAGTCCACCATATTAATGTTATTTTTCTCTGAAGCAGACCTTAGTATTTAATCATCGCTGATCTGTTCATATATTTGTTACAAGAAGAAAAGCACACAGTAATTTACTAAACACTTAAGGAGAAGGAAAGAATTTATACATTGTCAATCATTATTGTTTTTTAAGATATTTCAAGACTAACTGCCACTGTAGAACCAGGCAATGGACATAATCACTTGGAAACTTTGAATCAATTTCTACATTTCAAAGCATATTTTGCTAGTGGAGGTGGTGTATCATGAGACAACAGTCCCACACACCTTTAGCTAATGAAACAGAGTGACATCTTTATTACATGGCCAAGGTAATAAACATTTATAAAGTCCTAAATTTTGCTGTTCCTGCCTGACTTCATTTTATGCCACATAAGGTGGAAACAAACCCCAGCCTTCCTAAAAAAATCTCTTCCTTGGGTCACTGAAACCTCTTCAAATATGCAGTGACTACTCTTGCTCTGAGGAGAGAGGACAGGGTCTGAGACTTTTTTAAACATCAGGTTGACATGGGATAGGCAACAAACATATAGATGTGGGAGGAGAATACTGAGCAGCAGCAGGACTGGACCAGCTCAGCCTGTTCTCATCCTCACTCATCAGAAAAGAGGAAAGGGAAAATGCACTCAGTTCAGCTGGACCAGTATTGGAAGACAAAGGTGCAAAGAGGAGTTCTTAGAGATACATGGAAACAGAGGTTCGCTGTAGAATAAAAGTTTTAAGAATTATTTCCCAGAGCCCAACCAAACACAAATAAAGGAACCTACAGCATAAAGTGAACTGTGAAGGTTTCATTACTGCTATTGCAATTTAAGGCCAAGGAACAAAAAAGCAGAAATACAGATTTGCCTGGTTACAAGCTATAAGGAATCTAAAGGTGAGATCAGCTTCTGGGATTCCCAGTTGTTGCTTCTCCTGCACGTTTGTCTCCATTTCAACGCCTGGTGGTTCCTCTCAGCTTTGCAGCTCAGTGAAACAAAGGTTCACAGAACACAAACATACACAATTTCTTAGAAACACCTTGTTCTGGCCAACTGCCTTGATTTGCTT
Organism: Corvus cornix cornix; assembly: GCF_000738735.6. Lineage (NCBI taxonomy): Eukaryota > Metazoa > Chordata > Aves > Passeriformes > Corvidae > Corvus > Corvus cornix. Next base: position 52,002,134 of record NC_046335.1, read on the forward strand.
CTTGAGCCTCATGCCAGGTCACAAGAAACCCTCTATTCTGTCTGCTAAACCTACACTCAATCCCTGGTTCTGCCCCATAAGCACCATGTTCCAGCCTGACACCTCTCTAGAGGCTGCAAAATACTCTATGTTTGGACAGTTTGTCAGTTTTCTCTCATCTTATGGACTCAAGCTAACCATTTTCAAAGGTCTCTTTTTGAGTTTGCTGTTCTTCCCCTCCTTTTTGCCTCCTCCCAGGAGAATTCCAGGGGATTAATTGATTTGAAAAGGTGTTGATGCCATTAATATGGCTATTATTTCTAGGGTGGCTCTGACCACAGCACAGATAAGCATTGCTGGAATAAACAGCAGCCTAGCAACATTGTTTTAGAGATATCAAAAGTACCAAAATGGCTTAGAAGCCCCACTCCCAGCCCTGCCTTCAGAATATTTACTACATGCTTCTACATTAAAGCAGAAGGCAGGCCAGAAAAAAAAAGTCATTTGTTGGTGGTCAAAAGAGTTACACAAAGTAAAGATATTTCATGACACAACCCAGCAGAAACTCCAGCCTGCCGTCATGTGGCCATAATCCTCTGGAAGGGAAGTTGCACACAACATTCACACAGCAAGTTACTGAGGCACAGTATTTAAAGTATTTTGATTTTAAGCCACCTTTTTTTTCAGCCAAATACAAAGCAAGTCTGAAAGTGAATAAGAGGCTAAGCTGGTAAATGGACTGAAGAATATTCCTGAAGCCTATAGAGACTCCCTAGCTTTCAGTTTTGTGTCTGTTACAGGTACAAAGGGTAGAAATATTTCATCTTTTTCAGAAGTAGAATTCAGGTAGATACAGAGCAGTCTCCACTTCCTTAGCCGTATCAAAGGCATCCCCAGAAAAGGTTTTTTTAGCTTTTTGTACTTTCCCTTTCAACAAAGCTGAAACATTAGAGCCTTCAGTTGGATCCCATCTTTCCTGACAATTTATGCTGTGCTGAGGACAAAGCAGAAGAGCCCCTTGAGCAACTGAATTTTTGCATACATGCTTTAGAGCCTGTAAATCTTGCTTTCAGTCAGATCTTTCTTAAACCATAACTGCAGACAAAACTTCAGAACTTGTATTATCATCACTCAAGGACACAGTGTGATAGCAAACATCATAGCTGTAGCTGTGAAGGACCTTTACAACACAGAAAAGCCAAAAAATTAATTTATTCTTCCTGCAATAAGCAGCACAACACTTCCACTATCTACAGACAAGCAGTTCTGGAAATAGGAGGTCAAATAATGTTCCCAAACATTTGTATCCTGCTCATTTAGGTCATGTGCCAAACAAGTTCCTCCTAGAGGTCATAAAGACTCTTCATTATGTGGTGAGGATTGCATGGCAGACTAGTCTTGGTGTATGGTAGGGCTCTAACAATGCTTGTTTTCATGAAATATCTAACCTAATGTTTTGAGACCATTGTGCATCTAACCACTTAATTCAGAATTTACTGGTAGGACGTGAGGTGTGAGAGAACAGGTGTATAGAGAAAGCTGTAGCTACTGAGGGGGAAAACTCATAGGGATTCTTTCCTTAGGAAAAGGAGGGTGGCAGCCACACTGCCACCTGTGTGCCATGCGTCCTCCTGAACTTCTCAGCTTTACATCTTCAAAAGGCATGACGCACACACCTTGGCAACTTTCTGATGATTGGAGTTTAACACCTTGGCTTCAGCAGGCTTTCTGTCAGCCCCAGCAAATCAGGGTTGCAAAGATGTCAGCTGCCAAGGAGAGGGGAGCTCTTCAGAGGCAGAGTAGATATCTGCTATTCTAAATGACACAGTGAAAACAATTATCACATGAAGGCAGACCCAAGTGAAGCCATGATGATTTTTTGCCTTTTCTTTTTTACCCCTTTTATACCTTTTACAACTTCTGTATTCTTTAGTGCTTTTTGCCTACATTCTTGGACTTGATTGTCAAGCTAGAAGACTAAACATTTTAGAAGCTTCGTAGTTAGGGATCAGTGTGCCCCAGACCCCAAGGTCCTCTCCAGAACACATTCTGCAAACCAAGATAGAACCATCCAGGGGAAGGTTCCTTGGGGAGGGGGGCTCACTTGAGCCTCTCATTGGCGAATCTTTGATAGATAAGCTAATTAGTAAAACCTATAATGTTAGACCAGATCTTTTGGGGGTGTACATGGTGGTGTGCATTGAGGTGCATTCGACTTGGATGTGGTGCACCTAAAGATCCTTAAAATAAATACCAAGGTAAAATCCCTTATTTCCTTCTAACTCTGTTTGACTCTCAAATTTAAGACCAGGAAAAGGCATCACAAGCAGGGGTCTTCTCAAATTTCCTTTGAATACCTCTCTCAAGCAACTACACTTTATGTTGTCCAGGGCTAAAAGAACCCCACCAAATTGTACAAACAAAATTACCTTTTGTTTGATTGTTGTTTAAGAAGAAAGTCTTGTACCATGTGGCCTTTACAGCCACTTCAAGGTCCCTTTATACTCCCAGGGCAGTTAAACAGACATTTATGCACATATGAAGTGTGAGCCCTTCATTAATAAGGGAGTGTGGTCCATGGCAGTCCAAGGTGAAGACCCACAATTTTTGGGGGCACTTTTACCACTGGAGTCAGACTAAGGTCCCAATTCAGCAAGACATTAGGAAAGTACAGAAACTCCATTCTGTCACTGTTCAGCAAAACATTTAAACTAGTTCTTTCAAGAGTGCCCAAACTGCAAATGTGTCCTGCTCAGGTGCCAAAAATGCTAGCTTCCCCACATTATCACCCAAGATGCTGTTCAGGTTCATTGGGAAACCAAAATAGTTGCAACGAACAGCTAAAATGCAATTTTTCTTCTCATTAGCTTCCTTTCCCCCCCTTCTCCTTATGTTTCTTTGTTTCTTTCTCCTTCATGCTATAGCAAACTTTGGCAGCGCTGCAGAATGCTGATGAGACACATGCTTACTGTGTGAAATCCCAACTGCTATTTTTGGCCAATACCTGGCATGAACTGCTTCCTCTTTGAGGACTTAGGGAGTTTGCTTATCAGGCTCTCTTGAAAAGTTTAATGCTTCCTTATGACTCGCCAAAAGGCTTGCAAGTTTTACAAAACTAACATCACATTATTGACAAACTCCAGCAACCAGCATTCCTAACAGTGACTTTTCCTTTGAGAACACAAAAACCATAACAAAAAGCATTTTTATTCCATCTCTAAAAACAAGACCAACACTGTATATGTAAAATGTTTGCTCATTTACTTTGTCACAGTTTTCTTCTCTGTTGGTCAAGTGTAGCCTTATCACAAAAGACAATTATATAGTCTTCCCAACATAGTATTTTCCAAGATCTGTCAATCCTGATTTGTCACAGTCCTCAGACTGCCTTGAGGAAGGCCTGTCCTCCTGTCCCCTGTGAGAAGACATCCATGAAGACCCAAACTGAAGACCAGAAATATATTCCATAGAATCATCTAGATTGGAAAAAACTCTTAAGGTCTTTAAGTCCAACCACGAAAGCATGCTGATCTCTTATGGCAAAGAGCCAATTCCAGAACATTTCAGGCCTCCTTATGTCTGAAGGTTTACAAACCACAATTTCAAAAGCACTCCTGCTACCTCTGAAAACCAAGGCTCAAAGATGTATTTTTTTCATTCCATCATTTATCTACATAGATGATTCAGGGAGTATTTGACTTAAGCAGTGACTGCACTTTTATGCCTCCCAATCTCCAATTCATATTCAAAAGAGGAAAGAAATGGAAGCATTGGCAAATAAGGTGTGCTAAAGGTATCGTTTACCACAAAGTTGAAGGTTGGAGTGTGGGAACAATGGCAGCTCCTATCTAACCTTTTGTGATCACTAAACTACCCATTCTAAATAGAACTTTAGAAAGGAAAAAAATTGAGGAACAATTCGAAGGTGGTTTCTAGAGACAGAGAAAGAAGTCAGATACCATTCACTTATCTAAAAAAAGACTTCTATCCCTTTTCTCCTGGCCTTGAAAAGCTACTTGATATCGCATTCACTTCTTTGACATCTGAACCAAGTCCCCCAGACTACACCCACCACAGGAAGAGGTTTCATTGCTGCAAGCTCAGATCAGGACAGTTTCTCTGTTTTGCTTTGTTAACGTGATAAAACACAGTGTTTTAACAGAGGGAACAGTCAGCAGGAGGATGTGCTTCATCCTCCAGCCACCTCATTTCATGAAGTTTAGTCAGCAGCTGTATCAGAGCCATTTTAATTAAATAGGTCACTAAAGGATCTTCCTTTTACCTTGAAAAAGATGTGGTCAGGACTTTACCTGAGCTGAAAGGTTTGAATTTCATTAGGACTTTAAAGTGGGTTGCATTTTTTTCCCGTCCAAATACAACTAGAACCCGTTTTTCAGCACATCAATACAGGTATTTGCATAAAGTATTGATTAGAAGTAATTATAATCACAAAATGTTAATTATACCAATTAATTCCCAATCTGTTTGTACCTTAAGCTTTTTTGCATTCAGCACAGAAGGTTAAAGCAAGAGTGAATCAGTCTTAGCTTTTCTCTGGGGACAACTTTTTATACATCCTGTAAATACCAATTTTTTGTATGAACAACCTATTTCCTCTGGTTGTTTCATAATTCTCCATACTATTTCAAACCCTTGGTTATTCATCACCAAACTGGTTCCTTGCAGTCATCATAATTAGTCTGTGGGTTTGCAAATAAGAGACTGCAGGAAAATGTTCTGATGTGCCCCAGCTACCAGATGAAGGACATGATTTCTGTGGGACTGGTACAGAGTGTGCTGAGCAGCCCTGAAAAGTCAGGTCCTAACAGTGTTATTGATCTGGTTCCATTTCCCACCTTCCCTTCAACAGAAAATTTTATGTAATCAATGTGTGGAGACACCTTGATTCCTGCCACATCATTTGTCCTGCTCCCAAGGATGGCTGTATCATGTTCACTCTAAATACTTCAACCCAACCCCATCACACCATTTTTGAAGGTGTAAGCAGGCCTCTTATTTTCCAACAAAAACAAAATGACTGTCATGTCCAAGCTTTCCCCTGTTCTTTCTCATCTCCCTCTAACCAACCAACCTCTAAAAACAAGCAAAACAAAGGCAAAAAAATCCCTTTCTCTACTGACTGACACCTGCTTCACTAAAACCGCCTTTGGCTTGAGACTTTTGAAGGGAAAGACAATCTAGGTTGTTTGTATATAACCCAGCTATTGCTCTCAGTCGACCATACTGATAAGTGGGAAGAGAATTTTGCATTTTCTTTGCACTATTAGGTACAACAAAGTTAGCATTAACATAATAATGTCAGATCCACAAAGTATGTGCAATGAAGGAAATTACATATATAAAAACCTATTCAACGCCTAAGAAAAAAATTACTTTGCACTATACAGACATATCCAGGAGCAGCATGCAAAGAATGTGCATTCACTGGAGGCAGATTTTAAGTTACAATAGTACTTCTTACGACATGAAAGTTGGTGCCATGTGGGCACAGACAATGAGTCCACTTTCCCATCCCTTTGCCAAAGCTTCCAGTAAAGGATTATCACATTTTTACAAAAGATTTCTTGGATAAAAATACTTGGCATGCAGTATTTAAAGCAGTATGATAAAGCTCTGTTTTAAGGGATGATATTGTCTCAAATTAAAGCAATGGGCTGACTGCTGAATCATTCAGTCCTGATGGCTGCAGTGCATGGTTTCAAACAGAGATTATGTCCAGGTATTCAAAGACTTGGCCACTACCTGAATAGAAAATACTTCAATGTAATGGGACAGCCACCTCTAAGTCCTGTTATTAAATGCACCCAGAGATCAGCTCATGGAGGGTAACTTTCCTGTATCAAGATTGCAGAACTCAGAATAAAAAACTTTAGAGTTTCACTGAGCACTCTATTTCTACACCAAAAACTAAGTTAGTATTGTCAGTTCCATGCAGCATATCCACCATTTTAGTGAGACTCAATACTGATCCCTCAAGCCTTTTTTACATTTAGCCCAGACATTTGGTGTCTCTACAGGTAATTATTCTCTTTTAGCCAGCATAAAAAAACTGCGAAGTTTGGAGAAAACCACTGAAATGAAAGGCAGCCACTGAAGATTTCCAAGACACACAAATGTTACAGTGCGGACGCTGCAACACGCGTATCAAACAAGGAGCCCATGGAAAAGAAATATATATGGACCGATTCTTGCCAGATGTTTCAGAGATGTTTATTTCTCCAGCCGCATGGCTGGGATCTGCCGAGGAACTGATCACAGTCACGGGACCCGAGGGTCCTTCCCGGCACAGGGGAACACAAAACAACCAACGGGGAACGAGGCTGACCAGGAGCAGGGAAACCCCGTGTCTCCTCCCAGGGCCCCTCTCCCAGGGCTACATGGCAGGGGGAGGGCCCCAACACACAAATAACTTATCTAAACTCAGACTGAGCACCTCTGATTTCCCATGTATTGGTCAAATAGAGAAAATGTCAACATGAGACATTTCTTAATATAACCCTTTTGAAATAATCAGAACACTGTGAAATTAACTCTACTGAGGAATAACTTGGACTCTGTGCTTCTGTAATCCAAAGTCATAGGTCAAATACCCAACAAAGTTATGCAATAATAGGACACATGTAAATGTTCATGCAACAAAGAAAGATTTAGAACATAGACAAGTCATCAGTAGAACACCACCTTCTCTATATGGCTGATACAACAGGGAAAAGCAGTTTCTATGGGTTTCTAGTTCAAAGATCTTTTTGGGTTTGTTTTCAAACCCAGAAACAATATCTTTTGTATAAAATCACAGTCCTAAACTTTGGAAATCTGGCTCCACATTAAGCTAACCAGCATTTCCAAGTAAAATTATCTACTGTAAACTATGCATGGTAAAGGCCAGTAAAAAACAGGAAATGCAAACTGCATAGTGCTTGAACTCAGAACTTCCTGACAGTTTTAGCTTTTGTAGTCGACCAAAGAATTTTAACTTTTTAGCCAGAAAGGTAGAGGTATGATTTTAGGGGGGTTCGTTGGTTGGGGTTTTTTAAGGTAAAAATCTCTTTGGAGACAACTGTATTATAATTACAGATATAAAGCAATGATCTTTGATATTAAAAGGTATTAAAAAAACAAAAAGCCACAGCCACCTTTCCCTCCCTCCTCTTGGAAGAGATTTTGTGGTTCACAGAAACCATCTGGCTACAAGTAATTGAGTGCATAATCCTTTACACTTGCATCCATGCCCTTCCAGCACCATCTCTTCAGAGATGAAAGTCTGGGGATCTGGCTCTAGGCCCAGTCAAAAGGGAAAAGCAAGTGAATAGAGCTGACAACCACACAGCCTAAGCCTGAGGCTGCATTAACTACTCTATATCTTCTTTTTTGTGTTCTTGAAGACCAATGACAACAGCTGGTGAGAACCTCAGAGCCACAGTCCAATGGCACTGGGAAGAACAGTAAGAACTCAGGCTTGAAAGACGTCTCTGGCCTCCCACACATTCCCAGGGGCTGAAAGAATTGGGCAGGAATCAAACTCATTCACTGAAGAGTTTTGTCTTGTTGCACTCCCTTGTTTCCATGGGAAGAGAGTATCTGCATGAGGAGTACCCAAAACACCAGGCTATAAATATCTTCTCATCACTGGTAATCATGACCATCCATCAGAGGATTATCAGAGACTGGTTTATGAATGAGTCAGACTACAGACCTAATATCATTTATGAGTTAGGGCAGACATGGATATTTCACGCAGGTCAGACAAAAGGAACATACGATTTTCTGTCATGATCATTTATGAGGTTCTGACCTTAATGCAACCTCTCTTCACAGTGCCTATGACTTGTTTTCTTTGGTAATTCCTGTGAATTAGCTTTTTTGCTTAGCTGTCTAAAGTAATTTTTATCACATGTAAAAGTCTTTTAATGAAGCAACAGAACAGCGCTTCTTACCTTTAAAAATATCTCCTTTTTTCCTGCGTATTGATACAATTTCATAGTCAGGACAATTTTACATAAACTATTTTCCACTCCACTGAATGTTATGTCGCTCTACATGAATATATTTCTTGGTTGATGCTAAGGCAAAATATTGCTGTAAATGCTGTATTTTCATAAATGCTATTCTTTGACTTTTTAATAGACTCATTCCATGCATACTATCAATACCAAGCCTTACTGATGGATCCGTATTAAGTTGCCAGCATAATTTCCTCTGTTGTCCCCAGAGCCTTCACTTATGAGTCAAAAGGAAAAAAAAATCACTGGCTCTCCTGTATTTCAAGGCAACAAAGTGATCAAGACAGAGAGGAGAATGATTTGAAAAACTTGAGTCGGAAAAAGAGAAAGGGAGTTTGAGACTTAAAAGTGCTAAGTGGGAAACAGAGAAAAAGAAAAAACAGCTACTGAAGTAAAAACAACACAGAATGGCCAAATTCAGAGCCACCTGTAGATATGAGTAAGTTAAATAACAATAAATTAAAGCCAGATCCAGCTGTAAATTTCCAATAGCATATAGCATATGAGAAAACGCTATGATTGTAATGCTAATAGTGCAGTAGATGAAAAATAGCATGGTTTTATCAAGTTTAAACTATTTTTAAGTATCATTTGGCTCACATTGGGGGACACATTTTGTTCTCTTCTACATTCGTTTAAATCTAAATTCTGAGTAATTGACTCCAGGGTCATATTTCTCTAAAGGAGACTAAAGATCAGTGCTGCCTAGACTTGTGTCTGAAAAAGGCTCAAGAATACTAGCAATAGTATTCTTGTTTTATTCTAGCTTTTCAGCATGTTGGGAGCAATTAAACAAAATGCCATAAATCCAAATGCTGTGATTTTGATTCTTCATTAACATATATCTAAACCAAATTTTTCCTTGGTTTTTTAGAATTTATGATTACAAATATGTTCTCTTTGACCATTTTGTAAGTGCCGGGTTATATACTTATGAGTACACCCTCTATGCCTTGTCAGACCCCCTAGCCTTTTTATGGTTTCTGAAACACCATACAAAGATGCCCCTGTTTTTAAAAAGGTATTCATTAATACAGAGGCTGAACTTCTGAGATGCAAGTTCTGTCACTTTCTGAAAATAACAAACCCATAAAACTGTATTTTCAAGTTGTGCTGTATTTGTTCTGAGCCACTGCCAAATACGAAATAGCAAATAACACATACTACCTTTAATCATGCAGCTTAGATTATATAATAAAATAACACAAACTAAAAGTAAATTCATAGACAGTTCTGTCCAGCTTTCTATTTACTCACAGAAATTGTCACACTTTTGAAAGCAGTACCAAAGTGCTGTTAATGCAACCTCATATCAGGAATAAAGACCTTGGGAAAAGATTCTGCCCAATACCTGTTCTATTTTCTTTGAAAGATTATACCTTCTAACATAATTCAGGACAAGAAGGGTGTAAGGTATTTCTGCTTGCCGGAGAGTTTTGCAACAAGACTTCATATCCAGAGACAGCAATCGACTTGCATTCTTTATTTTAGTTACTATTAAAGTCAAATCTCACAAAAGGCAGGAGCTAAGTATCAAGAAGTTCATATCTCTAGCTGCTTTTAGTGCATGCTCCTCAAAGGTTTATACAGACCAGCTCAACACACGGCCCTCTGGGGGGCTGGAAGACTATCACAGAGAGGGAGGGAACAAGATGAGCTTGCAAAAAAGCAGTCCAAATGCATTCGATCACACCTATTCCTGAATCTGCAGTCTTCTGCAGTTTATTTTTGCAGTCTGTCACTGCAGAAAACCCCTGACCTTTTGGGAAAGTCTTTAGCCTGTCTCTTTAAAGGCTTAAGGCATGGGGTACAGGAGACAAGTTACAGTAACAACAGCAGTCTACTGTGAGACCTTCCAAAAGTATCAGTAAGAACCTTATTAAAGCCTCTCATTCCTGTGAAGTTTGGGACACAGTTTATCATCCTAATTTTGCATTTTAAAGCTAAGGCTGCACCTCATATTAAAACAAGGAAGGGTAACACGTTCACAGGAAGCATCTGCTTCAGTCTTGGAAGACAAACCAGGAAATCCTTGGGAGCACATGGAGCTTAAGTCAATTCGCATAACATTACCTACAGTGTTGTGTTATTTTATCTCTTAAGCAACCTTTGCTTCCTTCACTTGTGAAACGGCAGCTCAGAGGTCTTTGCTGACGGAATGCTGTTTGAAAGTTCCCTCGTGGTGCTGTGAGGCACCACTATGCAGCCCGAATTGGCCTGAAATGGAGCGGAAGGGGAGTCATTAACAGTAACTCTGCAAGCTAATTAGGCAGTCACTGGCACAGAGGCAATGTATCATCACCTTGACTTTGTGCATGGAAAATTTTCAGCTTTTAAAGCTTAAGGTCTCCATCACCTTACTTCATATTATCTAGTACTGAAATCTTTACCCGCTAAAACCTTTACCCCTGGAAATCTTTACCCTACACCTCCTGGAGCTGCAGAGATTTTGAACAACCTGCTGCCCAGTGAGCACACTTATGTTACTATTAAAGCAATTTATCTGGGAACAGTGTGTATATGTGCAGGCTGTGGGGCACAAGTTGTGACTAGACCTTCAGTGTCATTGTCATATTCAGCCAAGTATGGACCCTAAACAATGCTGCTGCCAAGTATACCTGGTCCTAAAATGTTTGAAAGGAGCAAACAGCAAGATGGAATCAAGAAGTTTTATTTCCCTTAGTTTGGCATTAAGGTAATTAGCACTGGAATACAGGCTTTAGTTTTAATATCCATGGTCCAGAAATGCTATTAATAAATTAGAAATGAGAAGAGCCTCAAGAATAAAGAAAATTTGGAAGATACTACATGATCACTAATGTACAGCTGAATCTGCACCTGAACAAGGGGTTAACATGTAAACTGTGTTTGCAGTCTGTACATAAAAGGGGAACAGATTCAGGTAAGAAAAGTCTTCAAAGCCAAAAGACAAGAAGTCCTAGTGTCAGGAAACACAAATTAAACAAAGGTATGCAAATACTATAAATTAATCTTGTTTGAGAACAACTTTTTTGTTAATAATATTGCTAATGGTCAGCATCTGTGGGGTTTTTTTTTTTCCACTAGCCATTTTAAGCATCCCTTCTAATAGTTTTCCTGCACAGTAGGATTCTAGATTAGTTCCAGCCCGTACCTTACATACAAACATCTTTGAATCTTTATCTTGTCCTATTCGTGTAATGCCTGCTGGCATCCATTTGCCTTAGGTTTTGCAGCCATATAGCACTCCGATGTTTTCAAGGCTTTTTTTTCCTTTTCCTTCTCTAGACAGGACTGCTGGAAAAATGCTGTAGCACATGCTTTCGGCTTCGGTTTATCACTCCTAAAAATTTTGCTCCCAGTTGTTTTTTAACACATTTAACTTGTCTACACAGGTAAACACATTTACTTTGAATTCTATTTTGCATTGACTTGTCTCCTCACTGAAACTCTCTTTTCTCTTTCTCCTTCACATCACCATTTTATAGTTCCTCAACAATGGTAACTTAAGCAAAACTGAGATGCTTTTTTCAAGTAATTTTTGGCATGCATTTTAACTTGCTACTGTACTACTATATATCACAAATGGAACGTTATTCAGAGTAAGATAGAGCTTAATTTTCAGATATTGGCTTTCATTTTTTTACACATGCAATTACTTGCTAGCACAGTCTATCACATACAGATGGCTAAATATATAACTGTACCTCAGTATAATTTACAGTGGCCTATTAGAGGCTAGGCTGAAATTGTACTCCGAAAGGTCTAACCAGAGCCTCGAAAAACCCAATTTAGAATTAGTACACTTATTTCAGCTTATTACATCTAAGTAGTATGACAGACAATATGCAATACTATCAGAATTCCTATGTCTCAAGCTTTACAAGATGAGTACTCAATCAGATAAAATCAGGATATGTGCTTGCAAGTCTTCTCCTTCACACACAAACACACAACAACTTCAGAGATGCAAAGAAACTCTGTTGTTCATTTGTCTTTTCATCCAGTTTGTTTCCTGGTAATTTTAATTAATTCCTCCTAATTTTTGCGCTGGGACAGAGAGACGGGAAAGACTCATAAAGAAGATCTTTATAATCCAATCATTGTTATTAGATTCTGTCACTCTCTTCCCTTTTAATTATTAACAAAAAGAGCAGGGTCAAACTATAACATCTCATAATTGAGTAAGCACAAAATACCACCAGCCTTCCCTAGGCATAAGAAACAGCTACATGAAAAGACAGTCTGTGTGGAGCAAAAGGCTGCTCCTAGGGCCTAGGTTTGGTTCTTGGCATTTTCACACTTAAAAAATACAACTTAAATATTATGGATACATGCAAATAACTCCCCTTGTCACATTTGCCCTAAGCAATACTACCTACAGTATTTGTCTGCTTTGTGAGGATGTCTGCAATGTAAGTAATTGTAAAGCAAGCCAGAAACATGACCTCCATCAATCCACAGTACATGCAAATGCTTAATTTAATTCTTCCATCAATTTCTAAATGAATGAGGCTCATTGTATTGAAAAATAAAAACAGCTTGGCCTTTGACTTTGCCGGAGATTACTCTTCCACATTAATGTCTTCAACAATGGAGTTTCAGGCTTTGGAAGAATTAGATGAAAAATGTTCAGATGATACCCATTTGATCTTTACACTTTTCCACTCACGCTTGAGGCCAACAGTGCAGAGATGCATTTAAAGTAAGCACACATTCCAGCATCAGCACAGCATACCTCAAGGAGAACTGAAGGCATTGGTGGTAAAAACTTATTGACATGCATTGTCAAACAAAAAGAAGACTGTACACAAAGATCAGAACCTCGCTGGCAGTGTGCAGAGCCTACATAATACATTGGTAGCCTCGTCTCCTGTGCTAACAAGTTTTTCATATTTAGTGCTCCTGAGAAGAACCATTTAATTAAGCACAGAGATTGAGAGAGGCTGCTCACTACAATTTGAATTTCATTCTGTTTTGCATCCATCATCAATGAACATAAATTGCAGAGCTATTAAAGATAGAACTCAGTCAAAGTTTCACACTGCTTAAGTAAAGCAAAAGGGAATTTAACTACACACATATTGGCATTGCAATCAGCCAGGATGTATGACTGCAGTGTACAGTCACATGTGCTAGGCTTAATCAAACTAATTTAATCAACAGAAAGGAAGACACAGTAGAACAGGCTTAATGCAAGCTGAGGGTAAGCAGCGAGCCTGCACAGCTCATCCCTGCCTCCCCAATACTGGGTGTCAGAGAGATGGTTGCAACTCCTCAGTCCTTGGGGAGGTTCTGTACCCTCCACAGAGGGGGGAGGGGGGAAGGCAGGCAGAAAAGGCTAATTGATATCAGCTGGCAAGATGTGTTTGCTGGCCAGGTTGGGAAGCCCATGTCCCACATTCACCTGCTAACATATGGTTTCCATCAGAGCAAACAGGAGGTGATGCAAGAGTCAGGTGTTTGGCTCAGTGCTAGAGCTTCTCACACTGGGAATTTCCACCCAGCTAGGTGACAGATTTAATTCCTTTGTGTTCATCAGCTCTTGCAAAGCATGTCATTACATTCAATTTTTATTCCATGCAGGCAAAGTGCACCACATTTACTCAACACAGGAGAAAAAAGCCCACATGTTAAAAGGACTGATAAATGGAATGGATGCCTCTCTGACAGTGCCAGCGCCAGCATCTGGAGGCATTACTATTTTAATATCTACTTTCATATGAAGTGTTTTATTTAAAAAATGTAATTCTTTCTCACCTCCATTAAAAAAACCCAACATAATGTAGCAAAGCATTTTTACAGCCTCACTGTTAATGATGTATTTCAGAATAGTAAATGCCATTCAGGAATGAGCCTGGCCCCAGTGGTAGTCAGCAGCAGATGGGAGGGTAACAGATTCTACCCACAATGTCACACCAGAAAATGGGAAAGTGAGTACATGTGAAAAGCTAAAAGGTAGCCCTGATGGCAGTGATGGAAGGCTCTGGATGCTGTGTGGTGAAAGGGACATTATGGGCCACAAATCTCTTGAAGCTTTAGTTCCAAATTTAAACTCAAAGTTTTTCCAAGACTTTAGAGAGCCTAACTTAAATCTTTCCTCTCATGGGAAGTGAACCAAATTCAAACACAAGGAAAGAATATTATGTCAGCTTTCCCAAATGAACACATCTTCCTTGGCCTAAGGAATTTGGCAGGCAAAGCTTCAGATATAAACAATTTATGCAGCTCTGGCTTTTACTCATTATCAGACTATTATTCTCCTTCATTGCCCGTGATATCTTTGTTTTAATGTCAGAATCCCTTACAGAAAGCACCAAACTAAGGACAACGTCTATAGGTCACGTCTTTCTAGCCTTTCCAGGACATATAAGGCAGCTGCCCAGCAAGTTGTGACCACAGAGAACAAATATAAAAGGTACTCCACAAAGCCTTCCCGTAAAAATTATTTCTTTAAGGGCATAAGCAGAGCTAGGAATTGCCTCAGATTTCATCAAAAGCAGAGGCATTTTCCAATATTTTTAAGGAACAAGAACCAAAAAAACTAGGTGGGAACTTTAATTTCTTTCTTTTGAACAAACCATTGTTTTATTTGCCAGTCTAGCTCCAAGCAAAACCATCGCATTCTATATATTCTCAAGTTAAGCATAAGGCTGCATACCTTCACCCATTTTTCTACTCAGACTTTCCTCCTCTATCTCTCACTGTCCCCAAAAAAATTCAGTTTTCTAATGGGCTGCACAAACTTACCCAGCACCAAGGCAGGATTAAGCACGGTTTTCACCAGTAACATGTTTATACTGGGAAATGTCTTATTTGAAACCCAAACAGCATCAGGACAAATAGCAAAACTCACTTCAACTCAATTTAATCAATTCAGGCCTTTCAAAGACAGAAGCTAAAAAATCCTTTTAGCAATCCCTCTGCCTTTCTGGTCTGTAGCTGTGCTAGACTCTATAAAGATGCCTGAGTGAGCCTTCCTGAACTTGCTGGCTGGGAACTGGCTGCTCTGCTCTAATCATGGTTAGCTGGTTTGTCTCACAGTGCTGTTCTCACTGCTTCCACCAAAAAGTTTTCAGATCTGTAATTAACATTATAGGTTAGTTACTAATGTCAGGATGGCCAGCAAGAAACCTGAGAGGCCTTGTAATACGAAGGTGATTGATCTCTCATTTTCACTACGCTGCTCTACCGGCAGTGACTCAACACGAAATACGTGACAGTAACAAGGGGAGAAGAGATTAGCTACAGCTTCTTTACCAAAAATAGTATTTCATCTTTAATTAATGTAACCTCTTATTCCATTAAGACATCACCTTTCCTTAATAAGAGTTGCTGCATATTGTGTCAAGAAACTTGTTTTCAAGTTTCACCTGAATTTATAGGTGTAGAGTGATAAAAACTAATTCATCATCCAGGCTCTTTTCTCTCTTCCAATAATTAAAAATATTTAAAACATATTTTTGCTCCCAAGACAGAGAAAACCTGCAAATTTCCTCTCTCTTTTTTATTCAAAGCATCTCCCAAACAACTTCTGAGTACATTCTGTTTTCTGCACTGAGAACAATTGGTCTTCTCATGTTAGACAGTTTTGGAATAATGTAGTTCATAAAAAAAAAAAAATCAGATGTTTTCCACCATTTTGCAAAAAATAGCAAACATTTTGTCACTGCAACGTTCTTCACTTAGAAATGTAAAGCAGCAAGTACAGAGCCCTGAATCAAATCAAACAAGATTTAAATATTCTTCTTCCTAATATTTAATTAGACTGAATTTATAATATCACTTTACCAAATGCAATTCATTTCTTAATTAGGCAAACGGAGCACTCCTAGTTTAGAAGCACCCATGAGTGTACCCAGTTAATGTCAGCCCTATTTGCTTTTATTTAGTGCCTTTTATCTGTACCTTTGCTTTGGCTAGGTAAACTCCAAATGCTTCATACTGGTGTTTTTTCCTCACTTTTTCACTCTGACTAAAGTAAAAGATGACAGGTAATAATATAATGTGTGGTAGAAGGAGAAATGCTGACAGACATTGTGTTACTTTGCTTCAATTAGGCTCTAATTACTTCTTCTCTTCAATTAGAAAATCACATGAACCAATTATGCCAGATAATATGTGCTTATCCTATTCAAGCTGCACAATGGGTAAGGTCTATTCACATTGATTATCTTCAATTTATGCTTTTAGCCTTTTTTTCTCTTCTGTCTACATGGCCCATTACAGTTTTAAAGTGGAAGCTCTTAAGCAGTTCTCAGTATTATGATATCATTCATTACAAATGTTATGTTTTGATGGAAGAAAAATTTTGATGCCTTGAATGCAGAGGAGAAAATCTCTTTGGAATGAATGTATTCCAATTTTGCTAGTTTGGATAGCAATATTCCCATGGGTTTTTTTAAATAAATATGATACAATGTGGTCTACTGTTAATGGACAGAGCTGAGTGAAACAGTTGGTTCTCTGGGAACAAAGACAGATTTCAAAACCAAACACAGGGTATTGAACACAAGAACTGCTCACACATTGTCAGCACAGAGGTATCAGGCCTCACTAGTCAATGATCTGCAGAGTGGAAGGCAATCCACAAAAGCAAAGGGACAACCTTAAAACCTGGAAGCAGAGAAGCCACAACAATATTTTCCTGCTAAATAAATGGGGAAGAAACATTATGTGAAGCCTCACCAGTTATAGAACAGTTCAATTGATCCTGATGAGCAGGAAATGCTAAGAAACAACACTGAATACTAGAGGCAACTTGCCCTATTTCACCTCTCCTTTTATAAGGATTTAAGGGATTCCTCTCATACAGGGTTTTATCTAGCCTTGTGCTCAGCTGGGGAATAAACTCCTTTTAACTCTCCAAGGATTAAATACAGAACACAAGCTTTGCTGTCCAGCACTCTCCAGAGATGGCCAAACACCAGGTAAGCTTCAGCTGATTCCGCATGACACCCATCTCAATCGATGGGAATCTTTCATGCTTAAAACACACAAATTCCACTCACACTGGTTTGCTTGGATAGAATTGACATGCAAAGAGGAGGTTCTGATCATAGAATCATTTAGATGGAAAATACCTCTGAGATTAACAAGCCTAATCAATCCCCTCATTACAATTCTACACTAATTTATGATTGTACATAAACCATTATATGGCACAATTGCACCTATTCACGCTTTTTCTGACTACTTTAATGAAACCACAAGACCGACCTGTGTATATGACAAATATGAACACAAAAGTTACCAAAATGCACTCTTTTTTTACATACATTCCATAAAAAGGTTGTTCAGGAATAGTAAAATCCTACTGCAGTGAAGTAAAAACAAGGCAGAAGCTGAAGAGTTAAACAAAGGCAAGTTATTTTGTATAATGTCATGAACATGAAATGTGTATTTGTCAAAATGTAATTACAAAGAACTCTCCGTATTACATGATATAATGAGTGTCATAATGGAAGTTCAAACATCACAGGGAAAATAGTTACCTGTGACAGGCAGAATCATTTTTCATTGAATTATAACTAAAAGATGTAAAAATTGAAATGTTTGTGAGACTCCATTATTCTAAGAACTTACTACAGAATTATATACATTTTAGCTAGGACAAGCCTGTATAAAGAAGAAAAAAAAAAGGTTTGGCTAACAACATTCTCAGCAATCAAAATGCTCTAGAAAGCTCAGCTTCAAAATTTCCCACTCCTCCATGGTTTTGAAGTCCAGATCTAGGTCCTAACTAAAGTCAAGGTCTCACAATAACGTGTTCTCTCTTACAGCAGAAGGGAAAGAAGCCAGGTGAGATAGTTTTCTCAGAAAATTTTTACAGTGGCAGAAATTAGAAAAAGCTTAATATCAGATGCCAAGAGACTTCCAGTCCATCTGCCAGATCAAAGATTGGAGCAGGTTTAAATGAGGACCAAAACTTTTGGAAGCTGATGTGAGCAGAAGTATTTCTCACCAGAATCTTCCTTCCACCACTCAAAATTCAGTAACATTCACAGAGCTCTACTGAAGTTCAAGAACACTTGTCTAGCATTTTGGAGCTATAAAAGTGACAAAGAAACAGAAGTTAAATTTTTTTAAGATGCTTTTTACACTCAAAGAAAAAAAAAATTGAACAGATTTGTTTCAAAGACGAGACTCATTTCTCAATGGCTCACACCTCTTCTTTTGATAGACATCAAATGCGCCAACTTGACTGGAGTGACTACAAAACCTTTAGAACCATTCGCACAGACTAAGACTGAATCAATTCAATTGCCCCATCTCCTTTTAATGACAAGAGTCAGTTGATATGAATTATCCTTAAAAGAGTCAACTGGACAAGCCAATTAGTTTTGTCTGGGTTTGGACACTCTGGCTGGGACAAACATAAGGAAGTCATTATTTGTTTTGAATACGAAGGCTACTAGGCCTCGTAAAACTGGTGAAGTTATTTCTCTCACTCGATACAAAGCAAACCACCTAAAAGTAACAACTTCACATTTTCTCTCATTATTCTGGCTTCTATCCAGAAGTAGAAATAGCAGTACCAACAGCTCTGTGTGCAGGTTCCTTTATTGCTAGGGAGGGGAAATCCTTCTCTCTAATGCAAAGGGCTGCATTAGTGGCGAGGTCACACAAAAAGGGCTTCTATAGAGTTCAGACATGCTCATGCCTTAACAGAACCACAAGTTCTGTTTATGTCTCTTCCGCAATATTATGTGCTCTCCAACTGGTAGGAAGGAGGAGGAATAAAATGAGACCTTGCCCATACTTGCAATTATTTTGTGGCAGGTATGCTACAGGAATAGAAACGAGGCCAGAGACACAAGGCAGCAATTCAGCAAGGAAAACATCACCATGCACGCCAAAAAAAAAAAAAAAAAGGAAAGAAAATGCAGGGTTTAAAATGCATGTATGCAAATTCATGGTCTCTTGGGTATTTGTAACAGTTTAAAGTGAAATGCGGTTTATGAGCATGAAGTATTCTCATGGCTGGTTTGAACTACTGTAAATTGCACTGCATTTTCCCCTTATAAATACTACTTAAAAACAATTATGACCCATAAGTAAATGCTTTTACTTGAAATATTACTCATTATGGAAAGCACTCTACCTTTATCATTCGCCTCCAAGTTTCAGGAATAGATTGCAAGGAAGGCAGAACCAAAATGTTTTTCCCATGAAGAGAATTCAAGTACGTTAAGCCCCTTCCAAGGTATTACATGTATGATATCAGAAAAACTTTTACATACAAATGGAAACAAACACTCACACAGAAGCCAAAAGGGATCCAAGCAGCACTGCAGGGAAGCAGGTCCAAAAGAAGCAGAAGACAAGATCCATAAGTCTTATAGCCTATAGTGCTTCCTGGTTTTAGCTCTGAAAAAGTTTGGAAAGACTTGGGCTTTAAATTTTCAGCTTAAATGAAAACTTAGTTATGCTAAAAAGTCAGCTTTGAAATGGAGTACTTGAAACTAGTTTTAGCACTGAAAGGAAAATAGGCTGATGCAATTCACTGGAGAAAAATAGGGTTTTTCTCTATAGACAAATTTTGCAGTGATCAATCACTCTAATAAAGTATCAGATCTGGTATGGTGGACTCATATTTAACAATTATAATTATGGAACAGTATCAGTGATGAATACTCTGTGTTGTGAATACAATAGTATTGTATTTTTAGATCGCTGTATAATTTCTGGGCACACTTTGATGATTTTGCTGGCTACTCACCTATTTTATAAATCAGCAGGAGACTTGACAAGATGAGAAAAAAAGGTTTCCTTCTCCCTAGATTTATATATGCTCAGTTATATTCATTGTTGTGCTGTTCTGAACAACTTACTCATTGATTTATGGTATGTGCTCTGTAAAATCTTTTATATGTTTTTATGTGCCCTGCATGTATCTCTCACTTTAAAAAAAATAGTAAAAATTTGAGAAGAGTTTCAGAAATTAAACTCAGCACAAAAAAAAGGTAATACAACTTGCATCTTTTTTGATAAATTTATATACACCTATTCATTCCCTATTCTTCATCCTCAGGGAAGTAAAGGAAACATCAATGGCTTATGTCATGTGTCAACAGAAAAACAAGGGGAAAAAAAAAGGGGGGGGTTTAAAAAGAACAAGGAGAGACTCATGCCTTCAGCAGGACAACAATTTTCAGTGTATCTCCGTTCTGCAGGTTTCCCCTCAGCCTTTCTCACTGAAAACATCTCAAGTTGCCCATAACCTCCAGTCTCATAGAGAAAAGTTATGAAAAAATTAGGTATGCCCATCATTTCAAACAGGCTTAGGGTATCAAGCCTAATCAAATCTATATCCATATGTTCTAAAACTTTTGGGTCTCCAGCCTTCCTTGCTGGAAAGGTAAAGGGCTTCCCCCTCTTTCAGCCCCCTTCTTGGAAACGGGGACACCAGAAATGAGCCAGTATAATCCTCCCTCTCTCCCAGGACTAGGTCAGATTTTTCTCTCTGCCTTGCTGTACTCCCCTTTGTCTCTTGGTTATTTTCCTTTCTTACCCCTGAAAGGCATCTGAAAGTTAAGCATTGGGAAGAAGAAATGCACTGTTAGTAAATTTGAAAGGAAATAACACTCATATTCTTTCATGATTGTACTCACTCTAATGGCTTAAAGCAGGTGCCACTGCAATACACCACTCATTCCCACTTCCATCTAAAGTACTATGAGTGCTTTTGAAAAAAAAAATAAAATACACTTACTTCATTAAATAACTTTCTCTATTTCTGGGCATTTAGCCTAACCAGCCCTTAGTGCTATTGCAACGCAAGTAATAAATAATGATCCCATCTCTACCAAGAAAATAATTGTTCCCACTTCACAGGTGAAAACAAAATTATTTCCCAGATTCCCCAGAACATCTCCTTGAGCCTGTCAAGTGCCAGAGCCACAAGATCCCTTTACTTCTTTTTAAGACATCAGGTGACTTCCCCAATTCCATTAGGAGTATGGCATGCTACAGAATGAAGCCACAGGAAGAAAACAGGCAAATTTCCAGAGGAGTCTATTCCTAGGTTCTCTGTGACTGGACCTGCAATTGTAGGGAGTGCTTCATCATTT
This sequence comes from Corvus cornix cornix, assembly GCF_000738735.6. Taxonomy (NCBI): domain Eukaryota; kingdom Metazoa; phylum Chordata; class Aves; order Passeriformes; family Corvidae; genus Corvus; species Corvus cornix. The sequence goes on from NC_046335.1 coordinate 52,023,186, forward strand.
ATTGCACATCTGATACTTGGAGCAGAGATGCCTCAGAGCAGAAGGTCAGAATCCCCCTTGCAGTGCTGGGAGACTACATGACTGGAAATGTGAAAGATGTGGGATTAGGAGCACTGGAGAACACTCCATAACCCATGAGTAACACAACACATTTGAGGTTCTTCACTGTAATAGCAGAGGCAGGTTTGGAGCCACCCAAACCTTCTTCCGTGTAAAAATGCAGTCTAAGTCAACAGAGATTCAGAGTCCCTTGGATGTCAAAGCAGCTGGGAGTCAGCATGAGGGAACAGGTAAACCACAGCCAGAAGGTAATGCTGAGGGGCAGATGGTAGCATGGAAGAGGGTTACAATACACTTAAATAACACTTTTCAAAGGCACTTAGTACATAGAAATTCAAAGTGAGGTTGAAAAAAATTTAAATGCATCAGATTTAGCACATAATGAAGTGTATTTTGGGTTCACCTCATCAGCGGATAAAAAGAGCCCAGCAATGCTGCCAGTGTGACACATCCCACAGAGACAGAACAGAACATGCTGGGAACATCTCGTCTCGGCACACAGACAAGGTAATGTCGTACATCCCAACCTCAGCTTTGGCCACATCCCCGACACATTCCACAGGCTCTGTACTTCTCTACTCTGCATTCACCACCCCTCACCTATTCCAGCCTAGTGCCTGTGATTCAAGCAGCAACACTGTCTCATTGAAATGGCTCTGCCAGGCTCATGATGGCACAAAGCAACTGCACCCTTCCAGCCTGCTCCCAGCCACCTGTGCCCGCTTCATTGTGTCCCAAAGCAGTGCTATTCCCAGCAGGATCACCAAACATGGCAGGCAAAGCATGCTCCTACCCCAATCCTGGCCTGCATGCCCACATCCCTCATGAACCAGAGCTGGGGAACACAAAACTGTAGACACTGAGTATTTTGAGAAAATGCCTAATGGAAGTTACCCAGGGATATGGATCCGACTTTATAACAAAGAGACATGCACCGATTTGAGATCGAGTCCAATTCCCAGAATGGCATTATCTGTGTAGTGTTCATTCTTTATTATTCAAAAGATTGCTAACTGTTCATATCTGCACAAATGTGTTCATGCTTCATTCATTCCAAGTCAATAATAATGGATTCTTACTATTGATTATACATGAGCCTTTTTGTCCCATCATAATGAAATTTTAATGTTGATGGTCCCCAAACTATTATTTCAACCTAATAACAGTGAGGCTTGACAATTACCTCGCTCTGCGAATTGCAGATAGAACTAATAAGGTCATCCTTAATAACTTTTTGTTTACCTGACATTTGGTAATTTTATAGTTATTATGTATTATTTTAAAGTCAGAGGAGTGTTTTGCAAAGAAATGTTGTCTCCCCGTGGAATAAAATACAATTCTGCCAGGAGAAAGCCTTTCCCTTGTCTGCTCCCTGACCTACAGTGAGGCACTTGCTGCCATTTACCTGAGGCCCAAGGCAGAGCAGCAGTTCCACAGCTGTGGTTCAAAAACACGATAGTAAAAGAGAAAGAGAAAAGGCAAAAAGCTTAACATTTTAGAAAAATCAGTAAGGAAAACTTAATCTAAGAAATGGCAAGGATAGGCCATCTAATGACAGAGTATTGCCCTGATTTAATGAGCTGGAGGGCATTTCAATTGCAGCACTGGTGTGGGAGTATCCTCAGGAGATTTCTCCCCTTTCCCAGGATAACTGAGCACCCCCTATCACTGGCATACCATAGCCAGGGAGCAGAGATTTTTTGCTCCCAAACAGATCTCTTCCCCTCCTGGCACTGCTCAGTGCCCAGTCCATCCCATCCCCTCTCTGCATCCCTGCCCTGCTAACAGGCAGCCCCACTGCCATCAGACCCCACTCTTACAGCAGCACACGGGCCTCAAATCCAAACCCCCACTTCCTCAGAGCACACTTCTCCCTCAAAAAATCAGGCTGTTTCCAACTCTTCTAATCCTTTGAAGGGCTGCAGAAGTGCTGTTGGCCACATGCTGTGCCCAAGGTGACCTTCCCAAGGCACCTACAGCTTATGCATCTCCACAGAACCTTCCAGAGCAGGGCAGACCCCTCAGGCAGCCCAGGAAGCAGCTGCGAGGCCCAAAATGAGGGCTTTCCACCCAAAAGGAAAAATATTGGCCCTGGGGGTACATTTGGTATGGGAAACTGGGAGTAACTAGCAGAAAGGAGACCACTGGAAGGTTTCAGCAGCAACTCCATCGTGGGCAAATGACCGCCAGCCTCTGGGGGAGAGAATGGGAAGAGCAACAGCAGCTGCAGGAGGGCTCCCAGTCCAGCCAAGCACAGAAAGAGCAAACAAATGAGATTTGAAGGGATGTTACTGGAGTAAATCCATGTGCAAGCACTCTCAATTTTAGTGAGTTAACTATGTGTGTAAGCACAGTAACAACCTGAGCTGAGGTACCCTCCCAGGACTGCGTTTCCACACACCACACCACTCTGCTCAACACACATCCACCACTTGGGATTTTGCTACAAAAAACCCCCACACTCATGAGTACAGAGCTGCCTGTGAAGAAAGGACAAAGTCCTTAAGGATATTTCAATTTAGGAAAGATAATTTTGAGTGGAACAGCCTTTTCTACTTGTTCTGGTCCCTCTGCTGATGGTAGGTTGGCTAAATTGAGGAATGTGGCTATAAAAATCATTTGGGGAATGATGAAGGATTCTGGTGAGAAAACTGGCAGACAGAATTCCCCAATTCTCTGCATTTTCCAAGGAAATGGCCACACCTGCTTGAAGGAAGCAGCTGCGCCTGCCATCTTCACCGTGGCACTGGCACAATTGCCCTGCCTTATGCTAGTGCTCAAGATCAGCAAAGCAGGAGGAATATTAACACTTTTAATAAATACAATTTCAGGAACAGGAGAAAGAAGAAAAGAGTAAGTAATGGTAATCATCAAAAAGATGTATCAGGTCTAAGACCACTTTTTGTTGTCCAGTCTCTTGCATGCCATTCCTTGGTTACCTAGGGTTTTTTAGTACTATGAAGATCCTGAACACAACAGGGATACAATTGCTGGGAATAACTATTTGCAATTGTTACAATCTGCTTCCAATTACTACATTCCCCAGACATACTGAAACTGGGTTTGGTTTAAAGTAACATTCAGGCCAAGGCAGGCAATTGTACATGGTTAAAGGATGAATTTCAAAAGGGGAAAGGCAAATATTGAGTCTGGCCTTGGGCTTACTGCACAGTTGCATCCTCTTCCACTGCTTCAATATGTGGCACTGGTTGATAAAAATCACAAGGCAGGGTTTACTTTCCCCTAGAATCTGGTTTTTACACTGCTTTATTTTCCAATGCCTCTTTCACACCTCTCTCGTTGAAGTGTTTGAAACCTAGGCAGCAACCACTGTGATGAAGCTGCACCCACCATTGTATTCTGAAATTCCTACATTCTGAAATTTTTAGGTTCCTAGACTAAAAATTTGCAGGACATACTTAGAGAAAAAACATCCACCCATGTTAATACATCTAGTGTAAATCTACTTTTTCTATTAACTAAAATATTCCTGACTTGGAAAAAAACCCTCTTTTCCACTCTCTGAAGAACAAAACAAATGTGTTTATCTTTCTACAACAGGAACTTAAACTTCTCTCCAGAAGAACAACTCTGATTCTATGATCAGCCTTGATTCTGCAAGAAGCCTCAGTTCTGCTAGAGCACTTGCAAAGTTGCAGGGGTTCAAGTACTGGCACTTGCCTTGCTGGAAACACAGCACAGAACCTTTGCACCCAACTTTCCAGGCATGCCAAGGGAAGAATGTCACACAGGTACCTTCCCAGGACAGAAATCCACACACATCTTGCAAATAAAGGATTGAAAAGGAAACAGTTTTTATTTCAAGCCTGCCCCTTATTTTCTAATTTAGAGAAATCTGTCCAAAGCTCCTCTTTTCAGACTTTGTATAACCCAAATTTTTGTTGCTGCTGTCTACAAACTTTCCCACAGCATTCCTAAGACTGCTGACAAGAATTTAAATGCACGGTGATAGGACAACCATACTGCTCAAAATCACCCAGACTTGTCTCAAAAAATGAGGTGAAGGTCCTTGAAGACGAGAAACACGGCCTCAGTCTCTGATGTTGGCACTCCAGATCAGTACAAGGACGGAGAAATAAGTTTCCTAGGTATGGAAATTAATGTTATATTTCTGATTTCCCCACCTCTCCAACTCATGTCTTCTCTTGCTTATGAATAACACAGGTTTTGCCATTTCTGCTCATGCTGCATTCAGGGCAAGGAAAGCAGAAGCCTCACAAAAATTAGCTCAAGAGCTCCTGGTTTCCAAAGTTTCATTCACATTTCTCAAAAATAGAAACAAAATTAAAAAAAAAAAAACCACACACACACAGAAAACCCAAGTTAGCTCAACCCTACTCTCAACTACAGTGTGTGAAAGCTCTAACATACACAAATTGTAGACAAGTGTTTATATCTCTGCAACATCACAGACAAGAATTACAAAAATCACTGTACTAATGTGTTGGTGTCCCAATTTCTGAACCTTGTTTTCCTAAATATTTTTGGAACATCTGTGCTGCAAGATTCTTTTTGCTTGTTTGTACTTAAAAGCTATTTGCAATAAATTTCAGAGCATCATTTCATGCAAAAGTACAGATACTGAGGCTCCTTTTATGATACATGAGAGATCAATACATAAATAAAAGTGAAATCAGAGATGGTTAATTATTACCATAGACAGAACAAATGAAAGGAAGAGGAAATGCCACCATTCAACCAATACCAATGCCATGTAAGAGCAAAAATCTCTTCCAACAGCAACCATTAAACATGCAGTGGACAAGATATGCATGCATAGCACACTGCTTATAGAAACAGAGTCCACCATATCAAATCTGCTCTGACTGTAATGACAGTAAAGTGCCTCAGACGCTGTCTAATCAATAGCTCTGCTTTCCTACAGGCACACACTCTGCTAAAGCAGACTTCTCAGAAATAAATAGGTGCTTAATGCATTGCATTAAGGCTAAATACAACCACCTTAATAAACACACTTATTCTCTCTTTAAAGACAAAATGTAATAATAAAAAAAAGTGCACTCATCAAACTCATCAAATGCTGTGGAGAACAAGTTCCCTCCACAGCATTTGCATGAGGGGAAGTCTGCTGCTGCTCTTATTAGAGAGTCCCTAATTAAAGGCTCACACATTCCTACATCAAATTAACAAGGTACATTTTGCTTCTCCTAAAAGCTGTCCAAAGTTTCAGCTATGTGAAAAATTCTCACTTTACTGATTACATGGGTTTTGCAAAAATTAGAAAATTGTCTTAGGCTTGGGTAGAAGCCCAATCTGCCAGAGATGTGCACCACCCACTGCCTGCCCTGTGTCTGCTCACACTGCATCCTCTCCTCACTTTGCAACCTCTGCTCTAACAACCCCCAAACACTGGGAAAACGTCATTTGAACATCCACAGCTCCTTTAAAGATGCAAAATTCATGCCACCTACTGTTTTTTTAGGGAAAGATACGTGCTTGTATGAAAAAAAAAAAATTAATATTGGTGATTAACAACACTGAGAAATTCTGATGGTAGTGGTGCTAAGAGTAACCAGAGCTCAAATTTCAGCTGACCTTCTGCAGCATAGCTCTTCAGGATCCCAGGTTTTGGCCTCACAGCAAGATTGTCCATTAATTTACTTTACAGCTGGCCCGTAACGCTATATTTTAGTCATTTATATAGCACTTTGAGCAAAGTATTGGGAAAGGATAATAGAAGGACAGAGCAATAAAACGAAGTATAACAATTAGTAATGTCAAAAATGGTGAGCCCTGAGGGACGACAAAATATTAAGCTGACATGAAAAGCCATCAAATCTATGGATGAAATGCTGTTAAGAAGTTGGGATAAGAGTCATTAAATTAAGTCAAAATTAAGTCAAAAAATTAAGGTGCAAAGAGCAACAAATTAATGAAGGAGAAAGATCCAAACGATTGGGTTACAAAGTTTGGTAAGCAATTTACAAGTAGCAGTTAGAGGAATTTGAAAAAAATGAAAGAATAAAAGAAAAGATCCCAGGGTGAAGAATAAAAAGAATCTGTTACAGTTTGGATGGTTGTTTAGATAGAAAAACAGAAATTGCCATTAAGATACAAAGATTAAAATGAAAGAGTATCTCAGGGCGCAGACGACACACCGGGACGTTCAGCTTTGAGGCCTGCCACAGACCTGCATGACCATGGTCACATCACACTCTCATGATCCACTCCTACCTCACAAAAGAGAGGTGTTAAGGCTTCCATTCTAATTGACATTTAGATCATAAAACAGCTCTGGATGTACATCCACACACTACCACAGCAGCAGCTGTTACACAGGCCTCATTTTAGGTGGGACAGTTTTGGAGCAAATACTTAGAAACTCTCTAAAAGCTGCGAAGATATTTGAAACATGTCAAGGAAGAGGGAACACTAAATAGAGTAGTTTAAAGATGGTTGAGGAAATATGTGTGTGAATTATAACGGAAATAACACTGATTTAAGATTAAAAAATCAGGCACTGGCCTTCCAGAAGCGAGCAACAGACCCATGCGAGCTAATAAAGAGAGTTGTTGTATGGCATTCCTTCCAAGTGAAATTCTACCAGACTTTTGTTTCCTTGGAAGCTACTTTTAGATGAGGCAAAGTTTGAAACTTGACTGTGGTGTTTTATTTATAGAGACATACCCTTAACAAGAAGTGACAGGTTACAGAGATGCATATCCTCTTCCCTTATCTCCTATCTGAGCACCAGCTCCGCCAGCATCCAAAGTTTAAAGAATCCTCCTCCCCCTCTCACAGGTATATCCCTCAGTTCAGCAACAAGCAAGTTTGACTATTTAATACATTTTATGAACTTTAGCAAGCACATTCTTTAAATCTGGACAAATCCACCTCCACTCAGCACACCATTACCATAGCCCTGCCTGCTGTTAAAGCCTTGCTAGCTATTAAAGAAGATACTACGAAAAAGGTGGCTCAGGAAGAACAAGTATCAAGCTGCCTGTATTACTCTCAAACTGGCTGACAGTGTTATTTGCCAGCACAAATTATCTCTAAGTAGTTCTGCACATCTGCAATTTTTAGTACCCACTTCTCCCCCCGCCCCTTCATCCTTATTCCCATTAGGAATAGCCCAGATTCTTTAATTGACAAGAGACTGCCCACAGTTTGACATTTTTATGTTAAACTAACAGTCACATTACTTTTTCATTTTTAAAAGGTACTATTCTTGATCAGCGCCAACACACATATTATTGAGTGCCTTTCAAGGATGGCATTTAAATATTGCTAATGGAATTTCTTTGTAATCAGTCCCAGAGAGTTTAACTCTATCACAAAGCAAAGCCTTCCTAGCATCTGCCATCGACTCAAATAACAGAAGATTCATAGCTAACTCTCACTTCAGTTTTTTGTAAACACGATAAAACAAGAAAGTGACTTTTCAAAAGAAAGCTTGTGAGTGGTGCTCTGGTAAATCTCATCTGGATATGAGCAGTGTTTGAGGAACCTCTGAAGCCTTTTCTGAACATGGTAATTAAAATAACAATTATGCAAGGAACTCAAACCCATTTGGAATTCTCCTCTGTTGTCAGGCTCTTTCCTTTGTTGACAGCGATAACTCTATTATTAACCTTGCAACAAATTCACACTGCAGCAGTAACAAAAGTGGGTTTCAGGCTTATATTCTTTTCCTCTCACTTTTCAAAAATAATCCTCTTATTACCCACTCTTGAAGACGGCATTTTATTGAAATAAATTCTGGACAAGGACAGGTTGGTGGGTTTATTGTAGAAAAGAGGCAACCCTCTTCTCTTAATCTGCTTTTACTCAAGAAGAGATGAATAGTGTTTTAACACTTCAAGAATCTCTTGGCCTAGTTTGCAAAAAGTAGGAAACCACTGGCTTCATTTGGGGTAACATCATTTTAGGGGTCACAGAGCAATGTAACAAGGTTGGCTGCACCCTCTGCAAGGGAGGGATTCAACATTTCCCTGCTTAATTCCTTCATACATTTCTTAGCCTAGCACCTTGAATGCATACATGAGGAACCGGACCCTCTCTCCATCCTGTACAACAGAGTAGATCTGGTCCCAGTGCAAAATGTAAGTTTTAAATCTAGGGAAAAATTATTCATAATTTTTTTTCCCCCAATAATTTTTGTATGAAAGTCAAACTGCCTTACAAAGAAGTTCCCATGCTGTGGTTATGAGAACTGTCTTCTCATAGCTGAAGCCTGAACTCACTCTCCACAGAGCATGTCCTGACAAGCCAGATGAGCTGTCTCTGTCCATGGCCACATCAACTACACTAGGGAAAGGAGAGGAAACTCCTTTTTACCTCTTAGGAAATCTCCTTACAGTGCCTTACAACATCCAGCCCTTGGCAAAAGGTATCTCATCCAACCCAAGAGTGGAGTTGGGTTTGGGGGTTTTTTTCATCTATACTGATGTCTAATCCTCTTTTTCTTATTTAACATCATGGACTCAGTAGTATGATATGGCAGGGGGGTCTACAGGCCAAAACATCCTTTAAGAGTTTATTGCTTCTTGGCTTCATCAAAAATGATGATCAAAGAATGATTTAGGTCAAAAGGGACCTTAAAAAAAAATCACCTGGTCCAAATCTCCCCGCTTCCCAAATTTGATGTTCATTCAATAATCACTATAATGTAAATAAATGCTCCTAATTTTCACTACCTGTCTCATGACCCCTTAAGAAAATTGAGACTTTTTCACTTTCATGTGATTAAAATATGTATCCTCTATGCTTTATTATGCTGCTAAGTACTTCCACTTTTTGAGTCATCTGACAGAGTGGGAACTGGTCTCTAGGAATAATCCCTTCCTAAGCACACACATGACAGCACTGATGAGCCAGACTGCCTCTGTGATGCTTTTACAGCTATCATTTTTCTCCTCATCACTGCAGCCATATCTCACTGCTTTCAATATTGTTGCCTTTTGTTCTACAGGATCTTGCAAGTTTGACTTTTCAAAGATAACATGAACCACTAGCAGCACTGCCTTTCATCTCCTTGTGGATGACAGCAGCACTTATAAAGCCACAGTCCCAGGGACCCAAACAGGTCAGACTCCACGGGCAGGGGAGGCAGGAAAGCAGATTATGCAGAACACTTGATTTCACAACGCCTCTTTTACACCTGCATCACACGCACCTCAGTGTCACTGCAGTCCTGCTCTCATGTATCAGTGACCTAGTCCACTGACCATGTCCTCTAAAGATTTCACAAGAACCAGCTTAAGCCAGTCTCTTCCCTTAGCCAGTGGCTTTTGATGTTCCACAGTCCAGATGCAAAAATTTTCAGGAGTATCAATAAACCAAACCATTAGTCATCCCAAACCTACTCCCCAGATGAACATAGCTCTTCTCTCTGGGATTCTCTCATGCTGGACATCTCAAGCATTCACACTTCATAAGACTTAAAGGACATCCTGTCCTTAACCAAGTTTCTTCCACAGTAACATTTCCTGGTTTGTTTCATTTTTACTGTATGTTTATTATTGTCCCTCTGCAGAAGTGGGTTTATAGTAAAGTAAGAGTTATATGAAACTTAAAGAAGAGATGAAAAAACATTTAAGTAATTGAATAGCAAACAGCATCAATCTGGATATATAAGTTTATCTAAAAACCTTGTAGCAGAGAAGAAGAAAACACGCAATCAATTCCAAGAGAAAGAGTCAGAGGAATTCAGACACACATCAAGTTACTCATGGGTGAAAATTGCACAGTAAGTTAAAAAAAAAAAAAATTGTTTTCCACCATAAATTACCATTTTTAAATCCTTAAACTTTTCCTAGTGACCCTAGCTATATAACTTTGAATCATCAGAAGCTCTGATTCTTATAAATGTGCCTGCTCAATTTATCTATCAGGTTATTCCTCAGATACAAATAAATTTCTTTCATGGATTTTTGAACATCTGAATATTTTTGGTCAGCTTAAAACACCACCATATTCAGGTCTACAGGTCACCCAAGGGAGCAAAAGGAATTAACAAACAACCAAAATCACATCTCAGATGCACACTAACACAGCCCTTGTTAAATACAGGCATGGCATTTCTTTTACCTTAGTTGAAGAAGGGCAAAAAAATTTTCCCAATAGCCAGAAGATAGAGTCTAACTGAAAGCCCACAGAATCTCTGTGACCACAGAAGTATTAAGGACCTATAGCTAAGCTGCTTCCTGGCTAGCACTGTCATATTAGTTCCAGAAATGCTGCCAATATTGTGTAATTCCCACAGGAAAACTAATGGAAAGCTATTCAAAATGAGAATCCTTCCTGCAGGTGGGAAGGTATTTCTTCAATCCCAGGGTTAATTGCATCTCGGCTGTGACCTGGAGCACCCTTATTATTTAAGTGTATGGCTTCCCAGGAGCACAGAAATCATGCTAAGTTATGGTGCATTTGCACTGTGGGAAATGACTGCTACATGCCACCATTGAAACTATTGTACTCTTATTTGTGACACAAAGAGCACTTGGAAACAAGTTCCCCTCTTTTCCAAGCACAAAAAGCTTGCTCACTGACTCACTCCAGCTCCTTTCCTTCCTGCACAATTTTCCCTGATTTACCTGGCGCTTCAACCACTTAAAATCAGAAGTTTTACTGCATTTAACAATAGCTTAAGAGAATATCTCCTAGAGCCAGGGGCCACATCCTGCTCTCAGTTACATCCAGAGCTCTCTGCGGTTGCACCAAGTCACTCCAGGTGCACTTGCACAGCTGAGCGCAGAATCTACACTTGGAGGGACCAAGCTCACCTGGTATAATGGGCCACTCATGCTTTAATTATTGCTAATAATTCTTTATTGTTTTTTTACTGACATTAACAGTTGGGGAATACATGTCATGAACAGAAAAGGGGAAAAGTAATGGAAATTGAATGGTAGCCTTTAACCAGGCAGAGAGAGACTTGTGCTGACACACTTTGGAGACCAGGAAAGCTCGTGGCCAAAGACATGAAGTGATTTTCAACAAAAGAATACAGAAATCACAGCCACTTACAGCAGCCACCTCTGAAAGGCAGGGAGCCTCCTGCAGGTACCGGGGAGCCAGCAGGCTCCTGCTGTGCCAAGCACCACGTTGGAATGGCCCTTCCCTGCTGTGCCAACAGCACACAGGGCCTGCAGGAATGAACCTATGTAATACCAACAAAACAGCAAACTGGGAGAGAAACTCTGGTCTGGGTTCTAACTCCAGCCACCCTCTAGAAAGGCAACTTAAGCAAGAACAAAAAGACATGATATGGGAAACCTTGCTGGTTGCCAGCTCAGTGAACCAAAGCAAATCTATGTCATAGTAATTACACTTACACTGTAAATCTGGGCAATAGCTCTTCAGGCAGTATAAATTGGCATTAGCTCATTACAATCAAGGAAACCTTATTGATTTATGTGAGGTAAGTCCCTTACATGAATTTTCTATCAGTTACCAACCTAAACCTACCCCCAAACCTGAATCGACCCATAAACAGTGCACTTCTGGAATGTCTATAATTCCTCTTCACTGTGTAATTTTTATTGCTAAGAGCTGAAAGTCTGGCCAATGGCATTCCATTTCTGATGACTAAAATCTATGCAAGGAACAGGTGACCATAACTTCAGGTGTCCTCACAACATCAGCCTGAATTGTAACAGCAAGTTACATTATTTCAGGCAAAGCTGTATCAATGTTTCTGATTTAAATGTTGATTTTTCATGAGTCTGAAACATATCCATAAATTTTCCTTGACACTGGAGCTCAACCTCAAAGCTGGCATTTTGCTTACTTGTTTTGAGAAAACAATGGCTTTCACATGCTTCCACCCAAGCAGGCAGTAACCCACCAGAAACATGTTTGCTCCAGTACAAATTAAGAACAGCTACACCATATTCCAAATCTGAACTATTAAGCTCCTGGAGTTGCAAATATGCCAGTGGCATCTGAACATTAAGTCCTCTCAGTCAAAATTTCACCAGGATGACCTCATGAGCCAGAGGTAGTTTTCCAACACTTCCAGTAGCATGCTAGATATAAAACTTTCCCGGGTAGCTCATTTACTGCACACAGAGAACTTTTGCATATACCAACAGATTATTTTCTCTCCTAAAAATACATCTTGAAATATTCGCTTTAAATACGTACACTACCAGACTGTGTACATGTACCCAGGGCAGAAGACATCTTTCTACTTTAGTGTACCCTGCTAATCACATACCATCTGGTAATATATTATGTATTCAAAGATACACATAATATATCAAAACACATACTGTAGGCATATTTTGGTGTGAGGAAAGAAGGAATATATCAGATGTAGTCACACAAGTGTAAATAACTTCTCATCCAAGAGAGCAGAACAGCTTTAAAGTACAATGACATTTTGAAAGATCTGCATTATATCCAGAAATGAGAAATTTTTAAATGAGCCTGAGCACTCAGTGATGCATTAATTAAAGACTTCATCTGATACCCATAAAAGTAATTGGAAAGACCTGCTGACTTCACCCATCTCTGAATTGGGCCCAGTAGCACATTAATTGAGGGCAAGTTTACAACTGCAGCAAGCTGAAATTAGTTCTCAGGACAGTAAATCGTGGTTTCACGCATTAAATAGTGAGGTGCAGTTAATTTTACTTCGAGAAAGACCTCAGTTAAAAAACATGCATTTCAAAGCTACTCAACGCTTGATGTTTTAACTCTCAGAAACAGAAAATCTTTATTATATTGGTAGATTTCCACTACACAAACAAGCAGCCAGTAGTCTCTTGACAGACAAATGTATGTGCTAAATTATTTCTGTCCATATAAAAAATGAAAAGTAGTATCTGTTGCTTTATTTCTTTTAAAAACAACATCTATGATTTTTTAAAACCGTGTGTTTTAAACTCCGTTCTGCAGTGACTTAACTCCCATTTCCTTTGTCAGTCACATGGGAGTTGGGCAGACCCACTCAAACACTTCACCACCACTGCACCTTCTGCTGATCCCACCAGATCTTCATTAATATGCAAAGGACAAAATTTATTCAGCTGTGTAGGATTTTGTTTTCAATTGCATTTTCATTGCCACTTGTTTCACCTCTTATTCTAAGAGAAGAATGTTTAATGCTTACATATAAATACAGTCTAACGACTTACCAAAGTCACACAGGGCTCCAGTAGCACAAAGCAGAAACCAAGCAATTTGAAGGTCTTTTTAAGAGAAAGAGAGCAACTGATACAGAGATGAGCAACCCTGAGAGCACCTGCAGGAAAAGTGGGAATAGGCAATTTCCCACTGAAAACCTTTAGGTTTTTTTTTCCTCTGACACTGCAGATTGCTCTGGAGTTCATGGGCACCGATAGCAAAACAAGATCCCTGAAGAAACTGCATGTACTTCTGTAGAGAGAGACAGAAGTATTGGCAAGGACAGAAACAGACATCAGTAAGTTCTAGCCTCAGGAACCAGTATTGCAGAAACCAACTACCACACATGTACCAAGCTTTATTTTCCAGGCATTCACTTTTAACTGTCCTGCTGGGAGACAGTTTTTTGCCTAATCTAGCTTTAAGTGACCTCCTTGGGATAGCATCGAGAGGGCTGACCTTTAGAGGTGCCTGAACAGTCCCAAGATCTCAGTTTTTTTTCTGATTTCTCACACTGAGCTTCAAGCATCTCAAATCACTGTCACTTCAAACAGTGTGTGTCTATTCCTTTTACGTTGCAGCTTATCACTTATAGCAGAGTTCCATTTCATCTTCACACCAACAATCCATGCAAATGCTGTTTGCAATTCCAACACGAAGGGTTAGAAATCACCAGCTAAACCAGCACAACATTTTTGTAGAGCAGCTGGGAGAACAACAGAAAATAAAAAGCACAGCCACATTTTTATTTCAGTGACATATGGGACTGATCCAACTGCACCCATTTATACCTGGATTATTCCTTTTCATGGGTTCAGTTTTAGATAAAATTTGGCTAAGGGAGGTGCAGTTACATTATCTGATGAACCCTTAAAGAACATAACTAATGTGTATTAGGTCTTTGAGGAAGTCAGTTCTTTCTCCCCCTTCCCAATTCCAACTGCCTTCTTACCTGTCACCATCTGCAGATTCAGTTGTTCAGAGACCAAGTTTTGATTCCTATATATCCCAGACTTCAGTATCCCTAACTACAAGCAAGACACTCCTACACTCTGCAGGTTGCTGGCTTTGTTGGTAATTACTGTTCCATCATCGCCCCTGAGGGGGAAAAAATATCTGCTGTAGCCCCATTAGCAGATGTCTTCTGATATTACTGCAACTCCCATCTCCCCCAAGGTGTCCTTGTTACAGTTGACCCTGTATTTTCTGATATAATTTGTGATCTTTTTCCTATCAAACAGATCACAGAAATGTATTTGTACATACAGCTCACTCATCTCTAACCCAGGTCTCTAACTTGTGCTCAAGCTGCCAAAGTCTGAAGTCTGCTTCTACTCTCCAGACTCCCCTATATCCTGCATTTCTTCCATAAACCTTTGCCAAAATAAATTTTTGTGCAGCTTTAGACTTACTGTCACAGCTTAGAATATTGTGTACAATGAGTTCAGAGCATACAACAACCTCCCTGGAGCACAGCGGAACTCATATTCTTTTTTAATTCTATTTCTTCCCTCAGCAACATTCCAGATTCTCCACCCTTAGGAAACAAAAAAAAACCCAACCAAACAAATAATTTTCTACCTTTGATTTGAGGTAAGAAATACAATTAATTTCTTTTTTTTCTAAAAAGTGCTGTTTTCCTTACTTCCGGCTTTTTATTATCCCCACAGCTCATTCTTAGAAGATTGCCACAATATTAGGCAGGGATGGTAGAGTCTGAAACCTGAAAATAGGCCTATCTTGGTAGCACTGCAAGACAGCAGCCATCAGTGTAGGAATGCCAGTCACAGAGCCCACTTACATAGGGAATTTTAGGGACCTAGGCTTTTGTATTTTCTACTTGTCAAACAGATTAGACACAGGTATATTCAATATCCTAAGTGAAATATGTCTTTAACTAAGGTCATTCTTTCAATCTCTTCTCTATACTGAGAATCCACACAGGCATCAAGTCCAGCTATTTACAGCTAACACAAGACTCCCAAATCTTGCTGAGAAATACAGTACTTTTATTCATAAGTATATTTTAAAGTACATTATTTAAAGCTCACCCAGATCCTACAGAGTTGAAAAATTGCAGCCCAATAGGCCAGTATTCAAAACAGCTCAAAAAAAGATTTACACTAGGAGGTTGTTTCAATACTGAAGGTAAATACACTGTAGGGATGAAGCTAAGCAGGTGTTCCTACAAACTGGAAAGAACAAAGCTGGTCAAGATCCCAGATGTGGAAGAGGCTGCAAATATCTCCACATGTGAGAAAAGGATATTCACTGAGAAAGCTGCAACACTTATGCCTGCTGATAGCAAGGATTTGGCTCTACATCTCACCTTGCGTGACGAAACCTGATCTTGACCAACAGCCTCTAGGTGTTGCTAAGGTATTGGCTAATACCACTGACAGGTTTATAAATATATAATGATTTATAGAAAGCATTTGTAGAAAATAAGGCTGCATAGTTTGGAATAGGTTGCTGTGAAAAATCCTGAGCCTGCTGCTAATCCTGAGGGTGGTGAGGCCCTGGAACAGGTTGCCCAAAGCAGTTGTTGATGCCCTATACATGAAAGTGTTCAAGGCCAGGTTGGATAGGGCTCTGAGCAACCTGGTCTGGTGAAAGGTTGGTGGGAACAAGATGGTCTTTAAGGTCTCTTCCAGCCCTGGTCATTCAATGATTCTATGAAACTGCTCCAGGACTGCAGAACGTCCAACGCCAGAAAGCAGGAAAGTGGCAACCACAGTGGTAAGAGGATCATGTCAAATTCTGATGCAGTAAGTTTAAGACACAAGTCTGCCTAATTTTTCAGCTGCAAGACACATTCACTGCATATAAATTCCTCACTCAGTGCTGGCAGTATGTATTTAGTCCAGTTCTTTGAGAACTCAGTCCCTAATCTGTATGCAGACTGCTTTTGTTCTGAGCCTTTCGTCATGTTCTCCCTCTCTTCTTAATTAACAGAAAACACTTATGAATATTAAAGAAGAAATTAACAACAGTGTAAATAATTTCTGGGTGTTTGTAGATTCCAAATTTAGTTTTTAATTAACCCCCACTGATTTCAAAAATCTGTTTAAGAAAAAGATATCATTTCAAAATTTCCCTTGTGTTTAAAGAAGGAAAAAGAAATAAGGTAAGACCAGAAAGCAGCAGTTTGGCATTGCAGACACCAGTATCACGTGTTAGTCTGATGCTTCTGGTTTCAGCAGAACAATCCCCATGCTGCCTCCTTCATTTCACTAGCAAAATGCAAGGGATTTGGCCAAACACTGTGTAACTATGATAACAGAAGTCCATCTTCTGCAGAGTTAAAAGGATCCAGGCTCTTTGAATTCTACTGGATAAAACCAGAACATGGGAACTGGTCAGCTGCAGAGGTCAGCTAAACCCCACATTGCAATCACTGACCACAACTAATACCAGATGTTTCTGAGGAAGATGCTAAAAACCCTGACACAGCTATTACAGAATCCTCCTTTTTATGGGTACACCTCTTTGCCACCCAAGTCCTGTGGCTGTGGGGATTTTGTTTTGGTTTGTATAATTCTTGTCACAGCAAACCTATATGTTCCTGCTAGCCATTTTAAACATCCAGTCTTTATAGGTCATCTGTCCAATCTACCCTCCTTCAGCTCCTGTCACCAGTCAACAGTAGAGGAGGCTCTTCTGGATTGAAGGAAGGGATATTCTTGACCATTTTTTAGATTGGCTTATTTTTCCAGTTTTTTCACATTCCCACAACCCAGAAGTGCATGCCTTGTAGTGAATCACTAGCACATACACAGGTGAGGCAGGTATGACCTGTCTGTCATACCAGTAAGAGCTATTTACCTCTCTTTTACATCTCTTGGAAAGATACAACAAAGGAGAAATCTCCTGCCATGGATCTGTGTGCAGCAAGCCCTGTTGAGTCAGTGGGAGTTCTGCATGTGAGACAACTCAGAGACAGACACTCCAATGAATTTAATTTAAACATGCCTCAGGAAAGCTTTAAATTGCACTTCCCAGAGCATGCAATGGGGTAGATCCTCTCCCTTGTGCGTTACACCCATTAGTGTTGACTTATCCATGTTCACTGAGAGGAAAATATGTCCTGGTGCTGCTGAAGGAACTCCTGGATTTCTCACCAGCACCACTCATCCCCTCTGCTTCCTCACACAGCCACTGTGCACATGTGTGCTAAAGAAATATTCCATGTTCAGCACTCAGCCTGAAAGCTGCACAACAGGCAGGAATCTCTAACACAGCAACCACAGAGGCACCTTCAGACTGACGGATGCTGATGGGCCTTGTTACCTCTGCAACAGCTGAGTGGTAGTATATTCATGAAAGAATGACATCTATAAAAAGATACTGTATTTGAAATACTATTTCTAGGTACAAATGTTGAGGTCTTATTCAGAAAAAAAAATTTCAAGGAAAAAACCCCAATACAAGGCTGCTGAGTCTATACAAGCACTTCCACCCACAATTAACACGTTCTATAAAAAGGAGGGAAAGTCATTTGTTTTACCCCATCTCTTGCTTTTCTTTTTTTTTTTTTTTTAATTCCCTTTTATCCTAAGAGGGCAGTTAGATAGCAGTATTGAAACAGCATGCATGTTAATAAGAAAGTGGATTAACTGCAAAACAGCCAATACAGAGAGACAAATCAACAGAACCTACTGCAGCTGGGATACATAAAGGTGCTCTGCCTTTCACCAGGAGAGGCAAAACACTGGAGGTGAGAAAGCAGCCAGAAGCTGAAGAAATAGTGCCCTCAGCACAGCTGAGTACACTGAAGTAGTTTTCCAGAGAAGGAGCTGGGAGCAGAGTAAGAGCTTGGGAGCATATTTGAGGAAGAAACATGAAAAAGACTAAATCCCTACAAAGACGTCATCCAATGAGAAACACAAAGCTCCATGGCAAGTGACCCCAGAGAATTCCCAGCCCCACAAAGTCTACCTTGCTGTGTGTGTGTGAAGCAATGCTGTGTGCTCTTTGCCTCACACCCAAACTGGAGAGGGAATTTACCTCCATCCAATACTTGGCATGCACCAGAGGTACCCCAGCCACCCCTCCACAACAGAGGAGAAAAGCAAGAGCTGGGGCTAGGCCTGGAAGAGGGCATCCTCTTATCTGCATCCATCACAGCATGACGAGACCACCCTCAGAGACACCTTCCATCAATGCAGGAGCACCTTCTCTCATGCTGGAAAGCTGCAGCACAGCAAAGTGGATCACCTAAGCACAAGCATCACATTCCCAGAGCATGCAAGTTTGCCATTTTCTTTGGGATTCACTCACTGACAGCAGCTACAAGTCTGGTCCTGGGAAGTAGCACAAGCTCTTTTGTGCCAACAGGGCAGCCCGAGGAGAGATGAGGAAAGCAGTCAGTCATGCACCTTGGTTTGTCTCATGGACAAATCGACTTGCCAATGGCTCTGCCCTGCCTTGGATTTGGCAACAGCTCTTGTGCCCCCTTAAGAGCTGGGCAGACAGTGAAAATTCAGTGCCAGGTACTCAGCACAACAAGCCAAGCAATAGCCAAATAAGAGAAGTACAGTAAGTCACCTTCCCAGGCAAGCTGGCTTTCATGCTAGCTAGGCCATTAGCAATCTTCAATCCCTACACATCAGAAGTTAATCCTGCCTCAGGCAGCATTAACTTACACATTAGCTCTTTAATGTAACAGCCGCAGCGCTGGAAAAGAGTCATCTGGTACAAATATTTTCCCCCATGATTCCACTCACTTCCCCAATTACTACCTTTCCTATTCTCTTCTGAAGGGATCTTTTATATGTAGCTTTACCTTGCTAGGCTGAGGTTATCACAGCAATACCCCACGAAGGTGTTTTCATCCTGTGCTCAGTAACTTCGAGCCTGGTTTTGTGGTGTCTCCAACAACACCGACTTAGTGGTGCACGGGGAAAGGGTGATGGGGCACACAGCCAAGGCTGCTGCCCACCAAACTGCAGAAACTTGGAATGTTCCTGTGAAAAGCCCTCCCACACCGTTTGCTGTTAGCGCTGGGGTCATCCTAGAGGTGATACATATTTGTGAAAATATGCACAGATCAAAGCATCCTGAATTTCAGGACAAGTAATGATTTATTAAAAAATGCATACTAAATGCCTAATACATAAACTATTTATAAACCAGCAAGGGAGCAGAAGCTTTACTGTTTTACTTGCAGACTCTTCATGCGAAAACTGCAAAACAAGTACTTTAAGAACAACATGGATTGATTTCAGCTTGTGTATATCGAGCCAACTTCAATGGCTCTGGTTTTATATGCACAAATTCTTGTGTTTATGAATAATAAATACTTTTTTCCCCCTAGATAATCAGAAGGAGATTATATATCTTTTGCTGTCCTAAAAAAAGTCTATTTCATAAAGATACTATCTTAAAATAGTTAAGCCAACAGTAATTTAAATGATACGTTTTAGATAAAACTTACAGAAATATCACAGGAAAGAAAAGCATTTATACAAATTAATGCAAGAGAGTCACTAGAACAAAAAAACCAAAATTGTTGTAAATAGGGTCCTGAAACTGTTTCATAGGAAAGTCACTAATGAAATCCTTGGAGAGGCCAGGCAATCTTTGGTTCAAAAATTCAACTTCAGGTTCTTTTTTTTTTTTTTTCCTGTTCACATTTTCAGATGTTGCCCCAAGGTGCCTGTGCTCTAAAAATACTTTTATGGTAAGACAAGTTCAAAGACAACTTAAAAGAAAATGTATTTTATGTCATTTTGATAGGGTGAGGTTGTCACCTAATTGTTCAGCAATGTCCCTGGCAGATCGACTCTAAAGAGCCAAGTGGGTGTTAAGCTGAAACAAAGCTATCTAAGTCAAGGTGATAGAACCTCTTCTGGTTAAAGCACTGCTTCCTTCTTTTTTAGGTCTCCTGAACTGCCCTCCAGTTGCTGGAGGCCTGTAAAATCCTTTTCCATGCAACCTAAGCCCCACCTAAACAGGGTCCTTCCATCCACAGCTGATTCCTGTAAAAAACTCAGGTCCCCTTCCCCCAAGGCTGTTTCATGTGCTGTTCCCCTTACTTCAAAGCATACCATACCCAAACTGCAGGTACCAGAGGAGAATATGGCCACTGGAACACAGAGCCAGGCCAGTATCCTTCCCACCATTACATGTCCCACTGATCCACCAACACATCTATGAGTTGCTTAATCAGCAAGACTCAACCACTCCCCTCAGCAGATCAGTGCACACCCTGATCAACCTAAAGGACGTGATTTCCCCGCAGCCTCTGTAATTATGTTTTTTTAAACGGTCTCGTTATGAGCAGATAGGTTGGTATTTCAAGAGAGAATAACAGAATTAAGCACCTAGCATAACTCTTAACACTGATGTATGCACTGCTGAAAGGTAACTCCAGCACAGCACCACGAGAACAGTCCATCCATCCCCACAAAGTGCTCATGGCCTCCATTATCACTGGGATAATCTACGGCACTTTTAGTTTAAGAGTAATGTCCTTGTGTTGATGCCTTGCAATTTGATGGGATTTCCTTTCATTAGTAGTAATAAAAGAGCCACTTTTTATTCATTAAATTATTCTAAGCGACAGAAAAAAACCCCTTTCTTAAGACAAGCATATGCACAGCTGCATTTTTTCTCATGCAGTTGGGATCACCCCTCTCAGCACATTAATATTGTATTAGAGAATGTAGATCACTTTTTCATTCTTAATTGGTACTTAAAAATTTCTCTCTAGTGAAAATACTGATTGATTTGGTGTTTAAATGAACTCGTTCGTTGCAACTGCAAATATCCTGAATACTAAGTAGTTTAAAATAACTTGTCATAGTAAAAAGATAGATTGATCGTGTTTAGGAAAAAAAAAAAAAAGTGCTATTAAAATTAAAATTCTAACTTCATAGCTACTAAACAAATAATATTATAAAGAAAATCTGGAATAAGCCTACTATAGTCACTTTCCATTTTTGTGCACTGCCAGCTTCAAGGAATAAAAAAAAATTACAAAACTGCTAGAGAAAGTGATCAGGCTATTAATGATAATGAAGCTTTCACTATATTTGCTTTTTCATTTCTGAGTCTTTTCAGTTTTCATATTTGAAGTATTTTCTCTACATCCACAAGACCTACTATTTTAGGTGGCTATTTTTATAAAAAGTGCAAGAAGGAAAAGGAAAGTGCAGGGAATTCTGACCTGATCATGTTACCTTACACAATTGAAAAAAAAAAAAAAAAAGAAAAAGAAAAGAAAGTAAGCTTGGTATAGGCAATAAGTAAAGAATTGGTTGCATAAACCTGCAGAGAAACTGGAAAATCCCACATTCTGCATCAGGTTTGGATGAAATGCACTGAAAAACTGCCCCACAGGCACCCTCAAGGTGAGCATTAGAAGGACCAGTCACAAAAATTACCTGTGGTTGATCTCCCCTGGCTGGTAGGGGACTGAGCACTCTGCTGGGGTGAGCAGGGGTAGAGTTAAAGCCACACAGGAAAGTGCAGGCAGCTCCAGGGCTGCAGCCTGGGCTCCTGCCAGGCTCTGGCTGCTCTTCTGGGTTCTTCCTCTCTCTTTCCCACAGCCAAGCAGGTCTGAAGACAAAGCTTCGGCTGCCCAAAGAGGAGGGGAGCCCACAAACACCTCTTTACGGGCTGGGCAAGGAGCCCAGGGCAACTGCCAGCACCTGCCACAGGCTGTGGGGAAAACTGGCTTCAGCTGGGTCCTGCACTCAGGTGTGTCCCTTAACGCTCCAGAGGGTTGCCTGTGGAGATGGAGTAATGCATCCTCATCTAAATATTATGTATTAGCTCCAAAGACAAAGCTTGTGATTTAATGGAGGTTTTCTGAAGACCCAAGTAAAAAGGTAAAAAGTAAGCTCATTAATACACTACAAGCTTATAGTCCTTTTTATTTTTGTTCAATGTGATCTAATACAATTTACCTTTTACATACAGAGTTATCAAATTGTTTGCCCAACAGAAGAATATATAGCCTTTATTTAACAGCCCTTGCACTTTTTTTTCATTTTGTGTGCCTTATTCAAAGTCTACTAAACCAGAAATAAATGTGTGTAACAGTCAATGTATATTACTGGTTTTGTTTTCTCAGTGTAAAGAGCTTTTGAAAATCTCAGGCCATGCTGAAACCCCTGCTTTTTAAGTGAACTTAAAACAAGATTTTACCTTTGCAAGCCTAGGTTATATGTCAGTATTAAATTTTTATCATCCTTTTGCAGAAATGAATTTATTCTTAATGTGGTTCATTGTTTTACATTGTTTTTTCATTCCCTATTCTGCTCAGGAGAATTCTGCTCAGGACTGTTTCATTAGCAGTGGTCACAACTCAGGAGAAGAGGGTTTGGGCAAGTCAATTAACATTGCTGTAGAGCAGAGCCCAGGAGAGGAACGGACATATGGCCTGCAACGATGTGCAATTTGCTATTTTTTAATTTCTTAGTAAATAGAGTGAGCTAGAGGACATTCTTGGTCACATTAAGATGAAAGACCAACTACAGAGCCTTACTAATCTGGCCTCACTTAAAATTCATAGATGCTTTACATGTCAAGTAACCTAACCTCTTAAAAATGTACAGCAATGAGATTTAAAAAAATGGGATTCTTTTGCTATACCAAATATTTGCTTTCATTATGCATTCATTAGACTGGGAGAAGTGCTAGAGGGAAGAATTTGGGTGAAGTGTTTAATGTTTATTAAAAAAAAAAACCTTTGTTAGACACAAAAGTGTCCTAATAGGTCATCAAATTCATATCATTGTGCCACTACAGACTGACCCATGTTTATTTCCTCACATGCATCTAATCAATTTTTATAGCTGCTCTCAAATAGACAATTAAGAGTTCTATTAATAGTAATGAATCCGCAGCTCCAGCAGGCAGGAATTATCTGCCAGCATTTCCTTGTTGACTTTTTTTCCCACAGTGAAAAAGACAAGTGCTTTTGAAGAGCTGTGCACTCACACAGGCTTTACAGGGCACCAGCACAGGTCAGCATCCTGCAAAGCCACAGGCTGCCCTTTTGGCCATCCATTGTAACAGGTCTCCCATGGCTCCATCTTGCCTTGAGGAATCAAAAGGAAGCACACAGACACTCATCAATTCCCCCTAAGTCCTGGGTGGAGAAAAGAGGATAAACTGTCGGAGCAGTGAAGCAACACATTTTTTGTTATATTTCAGTTACCAATAAAACCAGAATCCAAGAAGAGAATGAGTACTTACAAAGCCAAACACATGCAGGTTCAGCTCAGAGCAGACTGAGGACCTTCCACCTCTTAACAAGCCACATTTGAAGGTTTCCACATTTTTTCTGACCAGGTGCACCCAGCAGATGAAGCAGAGCACAGAGCAAGCAGGGCCTACCCACAGTGGGTGTACTGCAGGTACAAAGCAATGCTGTTGGCAGCATGGAATATTTCTTTTGCATTTTTCCGTGGACATAAACTCCCTTAACCCAGACTGCATTAATTGCACACAGTGCCTCTTTAAACCCCTATAGGCAGTATCATGCTTTTCCCTCACTATGAGGGTGGTGAGGCACTGGAACAGGTTGCCCAGAGAAGTTGTGTATGCCCCATCCCTGGAGGAGCTCAAGGCCAGGATGGATGGGGGCTTTGAGCAACCTGGTTTAGTGAAAGGTGTCCCTGCCCATGGCAGGAGGAACCAGAAAATCTTTAAGGTCCCTTCCAAAATAAACCCTTCTATGATTCTTTCAGTGAAGCTTTTTTAACCAGCCAGCCAACCTCACTGTTTACACATGCACCCTCTTCCTCACAGTGCTACCAAAGACAGAAAAAAAAAAATCCAGGCTTTGACCTTTTTGGCTTTCTTATGTTCTCTTTCTTCTCATGATATTGCTCCTTCTCAGGAGTTAGCAAGGAAGGCCATTGATCAAAAAGCCACAACAGCAAGATAGGACATGACAGTGGTTCTGGCAGCTGGAATGTAAAATGAATCTGTCTGTCTCTAGCTGGCCAATTCAAAACCAGGTTAACAGTACCTGAAATTCATCACTATCTAATGTCTTTGTGAGATGAGACTGATGTCAGTTTAATTTAATAGGCCAGGCTGAAAAATGCGACAGTTCAATAATTGATTCATGAGTGGATTAGACATCACTGCCTCAGGGGTGGCAACATCCACCAAAGGGTGGGGATGATGGCTGGAGCACTAACAGCATTAGCTGCCTCATTTTAGTCCAGCCTCCAAGCCTTGCAGACACCCCAGCCTGTGCCCACGCTGCTGCAGAGGCGGGCAGACAGGCCCATGATGGGACACACCTTGGAAATAAAAGCATAGCCCACATTTCCCATCAGGAGAGCAAACGGGAAACTGGTGCTGTAGATGTCTGTAGCATACACCCTGCTGGGAATACACCAAGGACTACAAGGTACAGAGCTGTCAGCCAGGTGCTTTCTGCAACGGCTGAAGTTCACTGAATAAATAAAGGGAGAAAAGGAGGATAAGAGTCCTTTTATCTCTTTCAAAGGTGTTCTTGCTGACTTTCCTCATTCCAGACAGGTGCAATCTCCTTTCTTTATCAGAGACCTGTAATGGCAGTCACCCTTGTGCTGCTGGTTCCACTTCCTTCTCTTTCAGCCCACAGTCTCCTTTTCTTTGACAGTAGGTATTAAAGTGCCATCTATTGCAAAACATTTCCTAGTTAGTCCTAAGAAGCCTCCAACAACTCCCTAATACAGTCTTCAACATTTATGGCCGCCCTATCCTTTATATCTTTTTATATAATTAGCAAACCATCTACTTATGGAAAGAGAGTAATATTTTTGTTAAGCACCATCTTTTATTTGCAGGCTCTGATTTGGAATATAGTAATGTTTGCACAATACTTTTCTATTCTTCTTGGAAATTGTAAGCATAGACATGAAAACCTATGCTGCACTGCTTCATAGTATCAACACAAAAGATAAATTCACCTTTATCACATATTTTTGGTAAAGCTTAATTCAATTTTTGCCATAAAACACTAGTTAACCCAGTAAACACGGTGTCATTCATAGCATTCCTTAATATGTTTAATTTGGACAGAAAAGCAAAGAAATGCCAACAGTTAAAAAATCCTCACTAGACACAGGAGAGTGGTACAAGGTAAATGTTGCAGACCTCTTGGCAATCTAGGAGTTACCAAAACAAACTTCCACCTTTGGAAAGCAGATATTTTACATGTAAAAAAGGCAGAAGTTCAGGAATCTTAGAATACTGTTTTTAAGAAGTCATTTCCAAGGTCTCCATTACAGAATCATGGAATCTTTTATGTTGGGAAAGACCTCCGAGGTCATCGAGTCCAACCTCTGACCGAACACCGCCGTGTCAACCAGACCATGGCACAGAGTGGCACATCCAGTTGTTCCTTGAACACCTCCAGGGACTGGGACTCCACCACCTCCCTGGGCAGCCCATTCCAATGTCTGACAACCCTTTCCAAGCACTCCTAACAGCAGTTGCCAACAGATTTGGTTACAAGCAGCTGCCTTGTCCAGAGGACCTTAGAGCATCCTGTTTGGATGTCAAGGCTCCCACCTAAACCTATCACAGCTGTTGCGATCAAAACAAGTAAAATAAAATGTGCTTTTAAAATTCATTATTCAGAGGACATAACTGTTTCTTATACGAATAAAAACCTCATATAAGTGGATGAGAGACAGAGAAAAGAAGTGGAAGAAATTCATGAGCTTATTCTGCTTTTTATTAAAGTAAGAGGAGAAAAATAATCAGACTTGGGCAATCCTGAAGCATACCGGTCCAGTGTACTCAAGATAACCAAAGTATAAAAATGATCCATAACCATTATAAAAACCCTATTCTCTTTTAAAATATGCCTAGCCATTATCTCAGTTCTTTCTTCCTGGAAATAAAGCTGGCATTAGACTCAAATATGGATTAAGCTTTAACATCAGACAACGTATAAACAATAGTCATTCATTAACCCCTGTGGCTGTAATGAACCAGAGCGTACCAGGTATTGATTACTGAACAGAAACTTCTAAATATACAAACCCAGAACCTGTGCTGGAAACAGCACAGAAACCACACAATAGGTGCAGAGGAAAAAAAGATTCACTGGTTTGCTCCACAAAGCACAAGGTAAAGGGTTTCCATTTTAATTTCCATCATCCTTTATTACAGATAATTATGACATACCTGTGTGCCCATAAATGAAGAGCTGCTATATCTAGACTTGGATTTACTGCCTTAATTGAGCCAGAGCATTTTAAAGCCACCACGATGGTTACTGTGATTTTACTGACCTCAGTGCTTACATTACATTAGTGCCTTAGGCTCAAGCCAGCTCAGGTTGCAACAAGTGCTCTGCAAACCCTTAGAACATGACAGTTCCTGCTCCTTGGAGCCCACAGTGTTAAGCCTAGCTAGGCAACACCATGAGGTTTAATGTCTTTTAGGCTCCACTTCCTTTCAAACTTGCTGGCCAATGCCTTGATCCCTCCCTCCTTGCAACTTTGGAGCAGTTTTTTACAGGAACATGTTAAGTTTTTTCTGCAGAACACGTTATCCAAAGGAAAACAGTCTGTAGCCTAAAATGTGCAAGAGCAAACCCAGGAGTTCAGGGGCTGGTTAGAGAAGTAAACCCTGAAATTCATCTCATGTGGTGATCCACCCTCTCTTTAAACTGTAGGGGACAGATCCTCACCCTTTGTAAACTGTCAGCATTTCACAGGCATCCTTGGTGTAACTGTGAGCTCATCCAGGCCAGGAATTGTCTCAAGACATTTTATCCCAGGTTAAAATATCGACTGAACAGAGCTCAGGCAAAGGCATTCTATACCTGTAATGGCAAAGAGAAATATTCGTGCTTGGCAATACTTTGTCAAGAGCAGTAAGAGGTTACTCTGCCCTCTTACATGTACTCACTGCTTATCCTCTTAGCAAAGTAACAATCCAGCCATTATTTGTGGTTACAGAAGCTCTCCAGACTAAAGAGTGCTGGGTAGAAAGTGCAGATTAAGAGAGTTTTCAGGGCACTTCTCTCCCTCCTTCACTTGTACACATACACCACTGGGCACTGCTCAGGACTAAGAAAACCAAACACTTGTAGAGACTTTCAAATTTCAACTTACCTGTGAGGCCAATTCTTTCTCATAAGACCTGAGTATTTACTGCATTGTACTACATGCACAGAGGTCTAGTCAGGCAACAAGGACATTTTTGGTGTATACGATGTCACACATTTCCACCTTCTCTCGTGAGGATTTACACACTAAAGTTAATTTGTACTTCTGTTGAAACTGAGAATACAGGAAATACACTACTGACCAGAGGAGAACTAAAAAAGATGACAAAATTAAAAACATTGCAGAAAAGCTTAAAAAATCAGAATTATTTTACAAAACCAGAGGAATAAAATATGGTCTGTATAATCACAACACAGCCATTCTGTAAAGGAAATATTTCCTGGCACCTTGGCCCCATGTCAATGGCCCCATCTTGTGTCCCAGTTATTTTTAAAGCCGACTTTACACAATAAATAAGGATGGAGGTGGGGAAGAGAAAGGGAAAAAAAAAACCCATCAGACTCCTCTTAGGAAAATAAGACTTAATTAAAAAGTCTGCCATTGCTTTGCACTTAATTAGGACTAACACAGCTGTTAATAAGCTTCTGATTGATAGTAAACTTGATGTCTGCACAGAAAACTACTTACTTGGTTCAAAGATGCTGATAGTTTCATACAGAAAAAAGATTCTGTTTTGTAATTGTGCATAATGTTAATATTTGAAACATCCTTAAGGGTGATTGTACCTATTAAAATTTCATATGTGAAATGAGAAATAAATGAATTGGTGTTGCATTTTTAAAGGATCAGATTACTGTTGATTAAAGCTTTGTCTATACTTGAAATTTCCCAGAAGAACAGCTCTACTGGTGGTTGTAATAATAGGAGAACAAGCAGAGATAGGCTGCCAGCGACTGCTATTAAAATTACAATGTCATACAGACCTGATCTTTAATGGGTTATACAAGGCTGTGGTTATAGTGTGGCTGTAGCACCTAACACTGCCAACCTCGCTGCTGCTACTGGGGGTGGAATAGGAAAAAAATTGAACAAAAAGCCAGTATAGATACAGTTGTGAAGTTAGTGTTTGTCAGCAGAGCTGAGGTACAGATTGGAGTATTTATCCAGAATGCTTCCACAAAGCCTCACTCTGCCAGAGAAATTAAATATCAAGCAATAATAAGTGAAGGGGAAGTTGAAGTAGAAGGACAGAGTAAGAGAGAAAAGATGAGTAAAATCATTTGGAAGAAAAGGAAGGAAGCATTTGGAAATGGTAAGCTTCATAGAAATAGCAGGGAAGAGAAACAGGCCTCTAGAGGAAAAAAAGAAATAAGAAAATCCCATGCAATCTACTTTTAATTTTTCAATAGCACTCCTCCATGTAACAAATACAGAGAAGAGACTAAAATAAGCTCTGAGGGTTGAAAGGGAAACACAGAGAAAAGCCACATCAAAAGGAGAAACAAGAAAGGGATTTGTGGAAGAAAAAAAGAAATCTTTTGACAAATGAAAAAAAAAAATCAACTGAGGAAATGAAGGTATTGAAAAGGAGTGAAAAAGCCATAAAGGGAAAAAAGAGGATAAGGAAGAAAAAGGAAAAATGCATGGAGCTTACTGTAAGAGCTCTGTTTTGTTTAACAAGAGGTTTAATGCTAGGAGTCACTGACATGATGGAAGTTTCTTCTCCAGCATCTGGGAGGATGATGTTCTACTCTTCTGCAGTTCCTACACAAACTCAACTGTTTAGCACCTCCCAGCTGTTCCCATCCTGGCAACATCACCCTTGAGATACAACCAGCCTGTACTCTAATTCCTCATTCCCTTCTTTGCCTGACACAACTCACCTCTGGGCAGGAGACAGGTCACAGCCATGGATCTGGCAGGCTGCTGCCTTCTTTCCTGTGAGCTCCAGAGAGCTCCACTGCACCTCACCAAAGCACACTGATATGTCAAGGCAGCACTGGGCATATGTGAGATTTACACAGGGTAATGCAGGGTGTGCATCTGGTCTGTGGCAAAAAGCATGAGGAGTTGTAGGAACAGAATTGTACTGAGCCAAAACAGAACAGCATACAAAATAAATCAGGAGCACAGAGGAAAGGAGAAGCCACGACAGGTGAGATCAAAGTTAATTCCGTGGGGGAGCCAATCACAAAGCTGTGCTCTAACCAAAATATCTTAAAATCAACAGAGACGGGAAATGATTTAACACCTCAGGATAGGAGGATGTAGCCATGACAAGTAAATACGTCACCCTCTAAAGGCAAATTACACTTGTTGTGTTCTGTTAGTGCTGTAAAAATTACATAACCCTTTGATATGAAGCAGTGCATTTTCAAGCTCCCTTGGTTTCAAAGAGCAAGGGTGGTACAAAATGTACCACCAGAACCCAGCGTGTCTGCTGGGCCTCTGAAAATTTCATCTCTCTTCCAAAAAAGCACATGACAACCAAATACCAGCACTGGACAACACTGTGCCTCAAGTTTACTGCTCTGCAAGTGCAGTGATCGGGTAGGACTGCCACAAGGTGGGCTGGTGATGCAGCCACTGTGGTAATGGTGAGTCCAGACGTGCCCTCCAAGTGACTCTCACTAAATGAAAGGAATGAGCAGTGTCACCTGCCAGCTGAGGAGATAGTTATCCAGGCCACACTCTGACCTACCATCTTGGTGTCACGAGAACCAGAAAGCACTTGGGACTTTATAAAAGGTTTGAAGCACATCAAATAAAAACAGTGTGACTATTAGAGCTCATAAGTGAAGTTCACTTTGCTACTGAGTAGGTGCACAACAAAAAGAGAAAAAAAGGTCAACTTTCTGCTTAAAGTGAAAATCTTACTGAATTCTGTCAGAAAAATATAGAAATCTGTGGCTTATACTCACTGCATTTTGTAAAACATACATTTTTACTCCTCAACAGACTTTGATGTAATCTGAAAAACAGAAACTAGAACAATTTTTCCAAAAGGTGCCTGATTATACATATAGCTGTGTTCTTCAGTGAGAATGAAAGGGATATATTACCCTTTCAATATTATGTCAAAAAGCTCTTAGTTTACTGTAAATAAAATCTCTCCAAGTGTTCACATATGTACAGAAAAAGACTTTGCCCCCCTAACAGAAATACTTCACACCTAAATAAAATCAATGCTGTAATGACTGTAAGAGGAATTTCAATACTATTTTGGAGATTATAAGGTACTTCCTAAAACTGATATTCTCAGCAAAATTTCTTGAATAAGCCATAAATCAGATGGTACATATATTTAAGGAAATTTTTTTAATGAAAAGTGCACATAATTTGCTTACACCTTGTGCCACAACACCAGTTTACTGGCAAGACCTGTCCTTAGAGAGTGGCTTTTTCTTTAGGACCGTAAATCACATTGTAATTTACACTTACATATAATAAACCTAAGCCAAATGGTATCTCATCCTTTGAAAATGAAGATTAATTAACTTGTAAAGGCCATTACTCTAACACCTGCTTTATACAGAGTTTAATCAACACAACAGAATTTCAGTAGCAAGAACCACAGAAATTTCACTGTACTTTAAAGAACATATCTTATTTGTGCAGTTTAAAATAAGTTCTGCTCAAAAAAAAGCAATTGAAAGCAACCTAAAATAGCAGTAACAAATTCCATAGACTGAAGCACTTGTGTTGTAGTGCCTCAAGCAAATTTATAAGTAATTTCCTAGAATATTCTCTGAGTGTGAAGCATGCAGTTACCAGGAGCCCCTATTGCAGATTCTGGCCTCATCACACACACATCCCCCCCACCCCCAATGTTTGTAACAAAAGTAAAGAAAGTAAAAGCAAGGAAAACACAACAAAATGGATTTGTGAAAGAAAACTGCCTACCTGGCATGGTGTCTATTAGTACAGAACAAATAAATTACATACATTTTAGACAATTCCGTAATTTGTACTCTGACAAAAATACTATCAGCAGATGTCCTCTTACAGGTTAGGAGTTCACACTGCTGTAAGATTTTCTTCAGGGCTAAAGGAAAGCTAAAGCTTTCTGATTAAAGGGTTCAGGCAAGCAAAGAGACAAAACACTTCAGGATATATTTGTCCATCTTTATATAGTTTGCTCATTTTGGCACAAGTAATAGTTGTTTACTCTTGAGTTGTTCAAAGTCGATGGATGTCCTATGATTTCTGTCTGACTGTGAGTGAGCAGAGCTCAGGAGGCTTTTCTGTCCCAGTTTCTGGGTGGAAGACATTGAGAACATGTTAAATTCTCCATTCTTTTCTTGGAAATACAAGTTCTGCTTTGAATTTGATACAAGAGATTCTTACCTACTTTCAGGGGACTGCAATTTTAAAAAAATTAAAGACTACAACCTTATAAATGCACTAAACGGGGGGGAAGAATACAGACATGAACAAAATATCATAACAGAGAACAATTACAAAATACTATTCTAATGTAACTACTGTAATATATATTATCATAAAATATGCAAAAATAAGATCATGCAGAAATAAAAGAATTATAACAGATAATTTTAAATCTCTCCTACAGTACACAGAGACAAGGTTCTTGTCTTTAAATTTTAAATCCAATCCTTGAGACAGAACTTTTTTTGCTTTAAGAAATGTGTATGACTATTTTCTTGATTTTAATCTTCACTAACTAGGCTTCTTAATCAAAATGACAGATATTACCTCATCACAATATTCAAACACAATAGAAAATGGTATCTTCATTTTATAAAAATGAGAAATTAAGACTTATACCTTCATCTCTCACAAAAAATATATTCTTTGCTATCTCTGCTCTGTTTTGTTGTCAAAACTCAACCAAGACAGGATCAGTGGTCTTCATGGGGTGAAGTTCAAATTTTGCCACTAGATTTATTTCTTCAGAGAGCAAGACAAAGCTAGCAAAACAGCTGAATATTCCTCGGAAGAGATCTTTAATTGATAAGAATCAGTGATTTAAGTAATAGTCATAATAATGATTTATACCTGCTATGAAGGTAAGCCTTTTTCTTCAGTACACTGACAATTTCTTGACTTTCAAAAATGTCATCCTCTGAACACTACTCCTAACTCAAATAATATTCAGTACTAACAGAGAAAATAGTCTGATAGTTTTAAAGCTGAAAATCCCACTCCTAAATATACAGTTACAAACTCAAGTTTCTGAACACCCTGGTCACCTCCAATGAAAATACTAGTCCAAACAAGAGAGGGAAAACAAATAAAATTGTACACTTGGGGAAAAGTAATCCAAAGCAGGTCTTACTAATGCTCAACTCGAACTGGCAGTTACAGTCACCACTCAGCAAAGCAATCTTGGAGTCACCGGTTTGGTGAGAAGGTGACTGAGGAGGGATATAACTGAGATTTTACTTAGTAGTGAATGTGAGCTTTTTGCCACATCCTGTACTCCTAGAAATAAGGGCCAGCTGATGAATAGAGTAGGAGATCATTTTAAAACAGAAAATATTTATTTACTCATTAAATAGTGCATTTCTGGATCTTACAGCCATGGGCAGCTGCAGAGGCAGATGGCATCAGTATATTCAACAAGGAATCCGGGATATTCATTGACAACAGGGCCATAATGAATGCTAACAGGATTATGTTGGAATGTATCTTCTCACAACCTTAAGGATAATTCTGGAGTACTAAATGAGAGGAAATATCCAGGCTTGGTGCTACATGGAAGAAATAGCCAGGCTTGAATATTCTCCCTAAATAGCATTTCCTGTCATCACTGTCAGAGAGTGCACTGACATAGATGACATCACTCTGTAAGG
Source organism: Corvus cornix cornix (assembly GCF_000738735.6). Taxonomy (NCBI): domain Eukaryota; kingdom Metazoa; phylum Chordata; class Aves; order Passeriformes; family Corvidae; genus Corvus; species Corvus cornix. The sequence continues at coordinate 52,056,151 of NC_046335.1, forward strand.
AATTTCTTACCTTCTAGGGGTTTTTTTCTATTTTGATATGACATCCTACTTATAAGAGCCATCACCATCTCTACTTCCTCCTTCTGAGAAAGAGTACTTTTCAGTGATTTTGGGAAAGGAATTTTAGCTCTTTCTGTAAAAATAAAAAGAAAACCCAAAGAGTTAGAGGATTACCAAGACACTCCACTACCCCTGTTTCTCCCTGTTTCTCTATCTATCCATGTTTCTTTAGGTTACTGAGCAAATCAATGTGCCTATACCACACTCCCATTTTATTGAGCCCAATCCATAATGAGTAGTGCAACAATCTATGGATAGCAAAGGAACAATTCTTTTTAAACTAATCAGGCATCTGTCCTCTCACCTCACAATGAATGATCTGAAATCGTTTTGGGTTTGCTACCTTGGCTATTCAGTAAAGCTGGCAATTACATATCAGAAAGTTTGGAGAGAAAGGCAAGCACATGCTATATGCAAAGTTTATACACAACTCTGAAAACTAGTGTTGTCTTGTTGCTTATTTTCAAGAGATAATATTGGACATTAATACTATCAATCTTCTGACACAGAGCACTTCACTAACAGCTGGGATATATTTTTCTAATATTAATTAACAATATATAGTTACTAGGCAGTTTATCTAGACTGTACAGACTGGTAAACTGCAACACAGGAAATATAATATTTTTTTTGAGGTCACACAGTGGATCCAGCAGAGGAAAGAGGTCACAGATGAGACGGTTTCTAAAGCTCTTTCCTCCATCTCATTAAACTGACAATTCTCATTTCAAACTATTTGTTTTCTGTTACATGAGGACTGGTATTTAGAAAGTATTTCCTTCCTTTGAAACAGAGAGCAAAGTCACTTATGTAGCAAATGACTGAAGCATAAACACTCACAGCCATTAGAAAGGTGGGTTTGGATTGTGCAAAACAACCTCATTTGCTGAACAAGCTGATTTACATCTGCAATTATGACAACTGTGGGCATAACTGATGGCACACATTTTAACTACCTCCTTTGCATGAACTATTATGTAGTTAAATGTGCAGCGAATTGCACCCACAAAATCAGAGGCTGCGATTAGGCCTTTCTAAAAGACTAGGCCTTACGAAGTGCCAGATAATTGCATACCCCATAAAAGAGAAGAGGGGGTTTATTTTGTGACAGTTTTTAAGAAAATGGGACCATTTAAGTTAATTATCTGTGTTGGCTCATTCAAACACCTGTTGGGTTTAATTCATCAGCACCTGGTGCCAACTGTGGATAACAGGCCTGGGGGTCACTAAGTGACAGATTATGTTGGTTCTGGTTTTTTCTATTTCAATGGGGTTTTTTCTACCCAATTTTTAGTAAGCAAACTTTAGCAGGATTCAAGGCAAACATACAGAGATAACTAGCTCCTCTTGGAGAAAACAATAAAGTATTTTCTCCATAAACACATGTAACATGCAAAGTTTGCAGCCTGATGAGCACCCATATTTTGTTAATCTCACTGACATACACACCAATTAAATACCAAGGAGAAGGACTGGTTGAAGTGATCATTTGCAAGAACTGTTCAATGCATTGGTCTGGAATATTTTAAATAGACATTTTAGGGGACAATAATTCAGTTATCAATTCAGGAGGAAAAAAAATTTAGCTAACACCAAGAGCAGGAAACAGAGCTGTTAAATTCTTGATTCATTATCATTGGACATTCAGAACACAACAAACATCCCATTGAAAGAATTAAAATGTTGTAGAGGTAAACAGAAGAACCTTCAAATTAGTTAAGATACACAGTAAATGGAAGAATAAGATGCCTGAAAATAGTAAAAATGCTTTTGATACTATGGGGAAAGTTGACAGAGCCAGAGAAAAGTCTTGATGTGCACAGAGAAGTCTAAAAAACAAACCAAATAAAACTATGGAATTAAAAAAAAAAAAAAAAAAAAAAAAAAAAAAAAGCCTCTTGTCCAAACTGCCCAGCACTGCCAGGGGATGGAGGTGCTGGTGCACAAAAAGATTCATATGCAGATAGTTGAGAAAATTTAAGCTAGGGAAGTAAGAGCTCTAAGCAGATTTCTTCTCAGAATCATTAGGCATCCTTAGGGATCTCAGTGCTTCATTGAATAAAATTTTTCAAGTCCTCACATACTTTCGGAAACGTGCTTAAATAATTTGCACAACAGATACACAAGCTTTTTGCTGAACTGGAGTTGTAATTCAGACACAAGACGATTTGGGCTTTAGGCATTTGGCTTCCTTGTGAAAGTCAATCTGAAAAGAAACCAGAAATCTCACACGCTGTACACATAAATTTTATATTTTAGGGTTTTGCTTTTCCTTTTCAGTTAAGCATACTTACATACCTCTAAATTTCACCAAAATCACAGCAATAATACAGAATTCTAAATAAGAGCTCGCAATGAATGCACTCAAAAGTTCTTCTGATAGGAGCAAAAAGCAATATAGAAGAAAAAACATAAATAAACCGCCCCCGTACCTGAAAGGAAACACCAACTTTTAAACCAGATCTAAGAAAATATCAGATTCCCACAGTGAGAAGTGAAGAATATGATGCAGAATATTCTTATAGTTAAAATATATCACAATCCATACAACATTTAGGTAGGAAAAAAAATGGAAAAGACCATAATTCTTAAATGTAGCTTAAAGTAATTGGCAATTATAGAATCAAACCAAAGTATATGTATCCATAAAGGTATTTATTGCAAAATTAGATTTACTCTATATTTCACTAATATTATACTCATTGTATAAGTAATGTTCTGTGCAGATAATGCAGAAAAAATACATAGTGGTAATACAATCTTTGTGTTTCTTAGAAACTTAAAAATATTCTGCTATCCTGTCATGTATTTCAGCAGATGTAAAAAAGTTAAATGTGTCTGGAAAAATTTTAACTGGTACAGAGATCAGTATAATCAAAACTAGTAACAGGACTGCATTAATTAGTATTTCTGGTAAATAATTAATCATCAACCCTTTGCATAGCCCCCGGCCAAAACTCTATATGGTCTCAAACTGACAACACATAAACCTCCAGAGGTATCCACTAACTTGAATTGAGCTTGAGGTCATTTGTTTAGCTGTAAGAACATGGTAACTTTTAATTTTTTTTTTTTTTTTTGCTAAAGTATTGTTCTGGAATATAAAATTGCTGCACCTATGTTTGAAATGCCAGTTTTAATCATAGAGAATGACTTGTGACTTCATAAATTTTTGGTACAAATGGCAGGGATTTCCTGGTGGGAGACTGTGGTGCCAAATGCATTTTTCTCCTATGCAGAAGCTTAGGTGTCACATGGCTCCAAGGGGTTAATGTTTTTACACACAGAATTCTCTACATGATAATGCACTTTCATGTTCCCCATCTGGCTATTGTAAAATCACAGACACTGTGAAGGCACAAGCATGAAGTAGAAACTAGTGTCCTGATTTTCAGTGGTACTTACTATCTGCAACTCCTGCTGAAGTAAGGAGGGAGCCACAGGTGCTCCATAGATCTGAAAACCAGGCCATTATTAGGACAACTTCAGGAGCATTTCTTTAAGAATTTGGCATAGTGACACTTTTCACTTTAAGTCCCCATTTCTGATTTTTATGCTCCTCTAAAAACCTGGAGTTTTCATTAGAAATGGAAAAATATTCAACACTGCAATATGTGATACATGTGAAGACCATAAGCATAGGAGAATGCAAATAAAGCAACTTGGGGCTTTGGATGGAACATGCAGATGGAATGCAGAAGGTATGGAACAGGAGAAGACTCTCCTTCGCTGTCTGCCTACTGAAGCTGAGGAGCAAATTTTTATAGGAGTGAATTGGGTGAGTGGTGCTTAGCTGGGGTTAAACCATGACAGCCCTTTTTGGTGCCCAGTGTGAGGCACAAAGGGTTGAGTGATAGACAACAGTGGCTGATCACCTAAAGGAAAGGCTGAAGCATAAAGGCATAATCACTGTTTGGAGCACTGTCTCATCCAGAAAATTTTCCCTTAAGGAAGCAGTTAAAACTGTTAGAAGCAGATCAGCTGGAGGTGCAAATGGCTTCAGTGTATTTCCAGAGCTTATTTCTGATGGTTTCTGACCCAAGAATGTCTGTAGGCCTCGGAGTGCATTTCCTGGCATGAGGGAATTCTGTCATCAGCCTAAGAGGATCACCTCTCAACATTTAGAAACCATTCAAACCTGATGAAAAAAATTTAAAACACAGTTCTGCATTGAAACTAATGCTTAAAGTTGTTGCACATTTACTGTGAACTGCAAATTGAAGCCAACTAATACAGGGCTGCATTTGTAGGTATTTTGTAGTTAAGAAATCCAGACTGCTGCCTACCTCATAAAAGAAGAAAAGTACTGCAAATTAAAATCTACTGTGCCTGAAATGTTGTGTAGTATGGAGAGATGCAATGGTTTGCTATGAACGATAGGAAGGTCCTGTTACGTAAAATGATGTTCACATGGAAATTAGTCTCAAGCTCCATGAATATACATGGTGAGAAGTCATGAAATCACAGGAGTGGCAGCTTTCCACATCTTCATTTTCAGGAAGCAAAGAGAGCATGGTGCTCATAGTATGGCAGGGCAGAGCTGGATGAAAATTGCCTCATTTTCCAGGCCATTTCAGAGCTACACATTTGGCTGTGGCTATTCTCCCACACACAAGAATGCAATGAAACCTTAGGGAAAAAAGCTTCCTGTTCAGCTCTACTCAATTAGCAGGAAGGAGGAAAGCTGCAAGCTCGTCCAGAACAGCTCTTTTGTAGATGAAGGTGTGAGGCAAATCCAGTGCTCCATCTGAATAGAGAGAGCTATTTATCCTCCCACATACCAGAATATGTTGCAATGATTCACAGGCATTTCTCTTCCTAAATGATGCAGAAGCCAGCTAGGGAAGAAATTAGGGTTTGCTATCATCAGTTATCTTTAAGTAACAGCTATGTCCATTCCCTCTGCTTTAATTTCAACTGCAAAATAGCACAAGTGTTCCACGAGACAGATGAAAGTTCAGTATTCTCACAGTGACAAGATCTGCAGCCCAGCCAGCAAGCTGGGACCCCACAGGTTCCCTTCCAGCACTACTTTCCACTTGCCTTCAGAATGGTCCTGTAGCTCAAAGTCCTACTTTTTTTCTTTTTTTTTTTTAATTAAAAAAGGGAAAAAAATCTTTGAATAAATCAAACCTGATCCAAATCCATACTTCCATATTATGTCAAAAACCTATGGGAAATCAGGTAAAGTTGGTTTGGGCAAGGAATACAGTGTAAAGCTTCTCTTCGTTAACAGACTGATCAGAAGCCCATGGGATACAAGCAAACATGCTAATGGATTTGGGAGCTTTGGATCAAACCCCTAGCAAGTGTTATGCTGCTTAGACTGCATTTTTTTTAATTTTCCACCCTACTGGGTTCCACTGAGGCAATAAAGCAACTTTACGTACCATAAAGGAGGTACAACACAAGGGAAAGACATTGCATCTCTTCAAAACTCACTGTTATCCACTAATTATCCAGTAATTCATTACTTGTGAGTTGCTGAACAGCATCAACTTTCACAAGTAGTTTCAAAACTTTTTCTTCTAAGAGTGAAAACCACAACTTTAAACCTCTCACTTCTACTAACAAGACACATTTTCAACAGTGCTTTAATTCAGCAGAGACCTTTCTTCTTACAATGCTATGAAATTAGTTCACAATATCATTTATATTAATTTATTTTTAGCATCAATTTTGCTTTTCAGAAAACATGTACTACTTAAAAGCTAAGAAAAATATCACAACTACTATTTGTGGAATTCATTGAAATGCAGTCAGCATTTATTCTGTGAGAGCACTGTGTACTTACCAAGCTTGGTAACTGTTTCCCAGACCAAAGTTTTAAAGCAGAGGTCTTCCCTTCTTATTAGTTCAAAAGTTTTTCTTCCAAACTTGCTATAAAAGGTAAAAGAAAATTAGGGTCAGTGAGTGAATACTTACTATTTTTCACTGGTGAGGCAAAAACTGTGTATTATGGGATCACTCTGAAATCAAAAAGTTGGCAGGACTGGGAGAACTTCAGAGAACTCTACAAAAGTGACTCAAGTTCTAAAAATATGTCTCTCAGAGAGATTTAAAGGAAAAAGGTTATGAGGTTAAGAGGTGATTTAATCTTTGTCACTAGGTATCCACATAAGTGAAAGGTAATTGCTACTATATGAATTTTTTAAGTAGCAGCCAAAGGTTCACCAAGAAACAACTGAAGTATCAGCTAGGAAATACTAAACTGAACACAGAGTATTTTGCTAGTGCCTAATTCACCCACCCAAATCCCTTGGCTAACTGAGAGCCAACTTGCTGCCACCATGTGCAGCGTTCCTGTCTCAGAAGTAATGTTTATTGCAAACACTGTGTACTAACCATTTCTTTTGATTCCGTGTCCAAGGAGTATCTTCCATCAAACAGTTCAACAATTCTGTACTAACAAGCACTACACTGCAGTGGTCAGTAATTCACAGGCCAGGGTTTTTAGACTGGTGGGTTAGTAACAGCCACAAGAACTGAAACAACAGCCACAAGACAAAACAGATCGCTCTCAATTTAGGCACTGTTGCCCCAATCGGCTGTCTTGCTAAAAAACAGGGTTAGCTTCAAACAAAAGTCATGGATGCATTATAAGAATTACTAGATACTTTTATTCTGTAGACTTTTTTATATGTCATATTAGTCATACATAGTAGGTGCTTGTACCCCTAAAGGCAAATGTACTGATGTTAGAACTCAGTTCTAAATTCTTAAAATCTATGAAATGTGTTCAATTCTCAGTCTAAGGTGCTACTCTTCACAGAGTAAGAGTTAATTAAAGCAACTGTGATTCATAGAAAATTATGGAAGTCTAGAAAATCCTTTTATTGCTCCAATAGATATATTTTTCAGAACAAAAGAATAAAGCAGAAAATACTGGGAGAAACAAAGCATCATTTTTAATTCTTCACTCTTTGTTCTGGTATGTAGATGTATCTCCTTTACCTATGTAGTGTGAATGTTGCCTTGTTCGGCCTCATCCAAAGTTATTTATCATTAGAAAATTAGGATAATAAAAAAGAAATGTCAGAAAAATGTGAAGACCTACCCAAAAGTGTCCATATTAAGAGTACATATGCTCACAAAAATATACCTCAGGTGCATTCTTGTCCTGTATCTATTTTCTGTTATTTTGAGTAAAATATTTGAATAAATGTGCTATCTGTATGTTCAATTTAATTTTTCTGTATCTCCAGCTTCCTTTACACTGATTGTATTCTTAATGATGTGGAAACAAATAAAAAAGGAAATATATATATTAAAATAAAAACAAATGTATTCCTATAAAAAAAGAGGTTTCAATGACAGACATTTGGTATATGGTTTCTGTGACTATGTACCAGCAGAAGTATTAACCAGAAACATCAATTCTAAATTATTATTAGAGAATGTACTTTGAAAGTAAATATTGATCTGTGTTTTACTAATCACATAGAATGGAAAACCGTATCACGTGGTCTATGTTTTCAATCAAAACTAACAAAGATTAAATTCCCAATAGATTTTACATCATACTACTCATGCACAACTGACTTGCAAAGATTACGTAGCAAATAGTTTCGAGAAACTAGTACACCTTTTTGTGACCATTTAAAACAAACAAAAAAAAGACACTAACTTCATCAAATAAATTATTTGCAACAAATAATTCTTTTTAGTTCCATTCCCAAAACACAGAAATAGGTACTGAAAAATGTAGTTGTCACATCCTGGTGAAGGATGCCTGTCACTTTATATCAAAGCAAAATACTGTGTTGTTTCATTCACATGGTTTTAATTTTTAAGGTAAAACATAAAATTAATATTTTGTTTTTTCCTCAAAACCTTTAATCTCAAAATGCCATTGACAAAAGTTGCTGTTTTCTTTTATGCTCCAGTTCTCCTTCCCAATCTCCCTCAGGACTTAAATCCACATGGAACTCAATTTAAGGAACAGAAAAGGGGCAGAATGCATTCATTTCAGGACATGATACCCTAAGTATTGGCTGGTGACAATGTCCATTATTCTGCTATGCACAGATAGGACTAAAATCTCTCCAGACTAAGGCAGTGACAGACAACAGATAACTTCAGCTGAAGAAATCAAGTAGGTGAAACATATCACATGGCACCTGGAAAATCTGTGAAGAAATGCTCTGTGCCTTTAGAAAGGAGCAAGAATTACCACACTTTCTTAATAGGTTTCTTACTGCTGTAATGCAGGCAGTAATTTATTAGGTATCCCAGGCTTCTTCAGCTGCACAAAGGTTTTTGAGAACTACTGCAGGGGCCAGAGCCTCTGAGCACACCTGGAAGAATGAGCCAGAAATCCAATAGTGCAGATTGCCCAGGAAAAAGAAGCCCCTGACCCTTTCCTATTTGACAGCAGCACGTGGGCCGCACTCTCTGAGCATGACAGGCAGCGGGACCCTTGCTGCTCTAATCCTTCAATGTGCTGACACACTTTTGTATTTTAATGGATTTTCTTTTTGCTGGTTACTGTTGTGGATGCTTCTATTAGTATGTGTTAAGATAGAAATGAAATGGGAAGTATAGAGTACACCTTAAAGTGCATGTAAAAATCCACCAGGCCAGCCTTGCCCCACTGTGCAGAGGAAACTGTGCATTAAGAGTTCTTGAGTCACCTCAAGACTTGTGTCCCCCACCTAGGTACAGACAGAGCCTGTAGTGGCAATAACAGCCCTGGTGCCAAGATGGGACATGCCATCTGCACAGCCACAGGAGCCAGGACAGCCAGGAATTTAGCAGGGAAGCTTTAGCTGGAGCCAGGAAGGGTCAAAGTGGAGATGGCAGCAATAATGGCTCTAACAGTGTCCTCACACAGTATCCAGTATCCTCCATTAGAGGAGCACCAGGAGCACAAGCTATTATTCAGGGTGGGAAGAAAAGCAATTTGCAAAAGCAGAATTAAAATCAGAAGATGATCTTATGGCTTTTGTATTACTGTTTCCAAATTAAGCAATAAAAAGGAGCGTGAATTGCATTCTATTAATTCATACACGGTGTTTTCATTCTTGGGTAGTCAACACAACAAGCGGTGAATTAATGCTACTTTGTTCTGACAGTGTTGTGATTACAAAATGCTAATTTTAAGAAATATTTATATTGCTAATTAAGGAAGAAGGTCAGAAGTTCTAAGCTCCAACTGCAATCAACACAGTTCACTGCTCTGAATTTTACAGGTTCTGAGCTGTGAATTGTGCTGATTGCAGGCACAGCTCTGGATTCTTATTAGCCAGCCAAACCACCCCAGTTCTACCAAACATTTTATAATGTATTCTGCTAAGTTGTACAGATCCTACTACTATGATGCAGACATTAATATCATGAAGTAAAACAATAAAACTCAATCTATATCAGCATAAATTGTACACATGGATTTTAGAAATAAAAAGATGAATAAAAATAAAGGCAATAAAGGTATGAGCACTTCATCATGCTGACACGAGAAGAAAAGTGAGCTAATTGTACAGAAAAGAAACAGAGGAACCAAAATAAAGTGAAAAGAAAAATCAAACCAAGAAAACCCACAGAAGAGGAGGTTATGAAACTGTGTGTGTCTGTGTCCACACGTCCACGTACAAAGACTTAAGTTATAATAGAACTCAGCTGGATGTAACCAAAGCAAAACAATCACAGAACAGAAATAATAACAAATGAAATGATGGTGGTGGTATTCTGAAACACTGGCATTAAAGCATTATCTGGTGGCAACTGAGAGAAGAAAAACACAAGGTAGGGAGAAAAAGACATGAAAATGCTTTATGAAAGAAAAACATCCCTGAAAAAAATGTGACATTTTAGTTGCATCATATGCACAGTAATTTACATACTTTGAAACAATTAATTTTCAATTACTGGGGTACCTTTTAATACTTTTTAGCTATTATAGGCAGGTGAAGATTTTTCAGAGAGGAATAATTACTTTGTAGCTAAGACAAATGTTATAAATGATGAAAGACTTCAATGTAAGTATTCATGTACTCTTACAAATGTAAAGTTCCATTTCTTCCTCCTATACCAGCAAACTAATAAACTTTCAAAAGACACAGTTAACCCATACAGGGAGACCTGGCAGCCCTGGAACATCTCAATTATAGTTACCAGTCGGAGGTGGAGAAGAAAAGCCTTTACCCTGATTGCACAGTTTGTTCAGTCCATGTCAGGATTTGACCAATAATCTGTAAATCAACGACTCAGTCCTCATGTATAGATCCAGACAACAATGAAAAAGAGAGGCCTAAACTCTCAGTTTGATTTTATGGTGTTTCACTGCAATATTCTGTTATTTCCAGACTATTTAGTGGTCCATAAATCAAACACTCAAATTTTAACACTGACATCTTTTACCTCATTTTGCATAGAAATTTTTATTGTTTACATACAAGCAGTTATAAAAGCTCACTCTTTTGTGAAGATTTAGCACACAGGCTTATTTTTTATTTCAGTGCAAAATGATAAGTACTTGTATTATAAATGGGTCTGTGCATTTTATATTACTTTTACAAGCTACTTACAGCATGTACATAATGACACCTGTGCTCCAAATGTCACGCTGTTGGCTGTAGTCACAGGCACTGATAACTTCATGGGCTGCCAACCAAGCAGAAAAAATAGTATTAATAATAGAGAAAAAAAAACTTTTAAATGCTTAAACACAAAGCATGAAGAATGTGCTGATGTGGTATAATTTATTCCCATATGTAAAGAGGAACCAACAGCAGATGTTTAAATGAATAATGTACAGGCCTTAACAATTCATGCTGATGTGTCCTCACTTTTATCATTTAGCTGTTAAGGGGGTGGTGACATTGTGACATTAGCTGTGTGATTAAACTTGGTACTCTTAATCTCCACAGTAAGTTATTAAAGCAGCATTCATGACACACTGACTTGAAGTACTGCAAGACATTACACAAACTTGGTTTTCTCCCAGACATAAGGGTAGCACATAAGAACACAGGGTTTTTGCAAAACACAAAGCCTCTGTTTGCTTGAACACATCAGATGATGAACAAAATCTGTGCCAAAATACTCACAGATAAAGATTTTCAAACCCACTTTTTTCGGTCCTAGATTAAAAACTCATAAATTATAATATATTCACTACTCACTTTATATTATTTCAGTCATATATCAGAAAGATGCTGGTTTGGGGCCATCTCAGTGAGATTTTATCTGCTGCATCATGGGAGATGTGGTTGAGTTCACAGCAAGATCTATGGTTTTTATTTCCAGAACCAATGGAGGTGACATACTTAGCACCAGTAAGGAACAAAATATAAAACCTTCACACAATGGAAGGGGAGATTGACAGTGAATATTTTAATTGATGTTGCCCCACCAAATCAAAAAAGCCTGTTGAACTGTGATCTCAGATTTTTTTATGCCTTAGGTAGACAACAAGCTTCAAATATCTAATTATTATGACAAGGATCTTGAAATAGTTAACTTATAGTTTGATAATACCACAACTGGTAAAACAACACTTTAAGGGAGATTCTTATCATTAATATTGTCAAACTGGCCAAATCTGCTGTAGCAACTCATTTTGATAACATTTTAAACTATCATTAATTCATGCTATTAACATACTGGGAAAGCTTACAAAATTACATACATTTATATCCTTATATACATGTCCTACACAAAATAAAATTACCAACTCAGAACGTTGATATTACTTTTATACCTTTTCTTTAGTACTAAACCAGTCTGATTAAATTTTGATTTTCCATTAGTCTCACACAGAACAAGGGAGGATACAAAAAATGGAAATAAGACCAAAAGGAAAACGTAAGCATAGAGGGGCAAAATCAAAAAAGAAAAAATGAGGAGCAACTAGCAAGGGATGTAACTCGAAATGAAATCATCTATAAGGAACGGTAGGAAGACAGTGAATAAAGACATCAGTGTTGTATTCAACCAAGAATGCAATTGATAGATGATGCTTAGAAGGCAAATGTATTTAATGTCTTCTTGCATCAAACTTAACCAAAATGTCAAGTGCAAGCAGTGGATAGTCCAATCAATATCAGTGACAATGGGGCAAGACCTCAGTCTTTTACAGAGAAGAGAAAGGTTAGCAAGTACTTGAGTTGGAAATTTTAAAATCAGCCGCAACCGATGAAATTCATTCTGGAGTATTTTAAAAATTACAAGACTTTTCAGAGCTATTAGCTCTTCAAGAACCATTAGGGGAAGGCAGATAAAATACTTGAAAACTGAAAAAGGTAATCATGGTATCTATTTGTAAGACAGTGGAAAAGCTGGCATCAAAGAATTATAAAGTAGCCCATTAATTTTAATTCCCAGGAAAATACTGGAATTAATAGGCACCTAGAAGAAAACAAAGAGGTGGGTAACAGACATTATGCACCTGTCAGGAGCAAATCTCCATGCAGCACAGGCTGACAGGCTTTGGGGTTAGAGGAGGAACATAAAATGTCACACATCTCTATTTTAGTAAGGATTTTGACAGTGTTTCCCTTAAATTATTTTGTAATCCAAATTATTGTGTTTAATTTACTAATTTAACACATTAAAATATCGCAGGAGCAATGCACAGGTCCATAAAAAATGCCTCTCAGTTGTAACTTGTTTGTTGCCAAAGTGGAAAGTTGCATCAAGGTGTGTTCTGTAGCTGTCTGTCCTCTTCAGCATAAAGAACAAGAGACCGAGAGAAGTGAAATAACAGATTGCTGACAACAGGAAGGTGCCTACCTGTTCTTCATATCTGTGATGGATAGGGAGAGGAAATAATAGTCTGAAAATGTGAACTGCAGTTCCACCCTTTTCCTTAGCCCCACACACAGGCTCCCACCACCTCCCTTAGGTCAGCTGGAGCAATTATGTGGCTGCAGGTGAGTTAACTGAAACTTTATAATGAAAAAGGTGATGAGATCACGGCCTGGAGGTAAAAGTTTGAGCTGATTGTCAAACCAAAGGTTTGGGACAGACAGCAGGAAAAATTTCTAGGAGGATAATGAAGCATCAGAATGGAATGCCTGGGAAGATTATGGAGTCTCCATTACTGGAGGTCTTCAAGTACACTTTACACAAATATTCATCAGAAAAGACCTCAGTATAGCTGCTTCTTCCTTTGGACAGAGAAATAAATCAAACAACTCAAAGCCCCTCGCAGTGATAATAGTCTATGTTTCTGTCATGATTAGTAAATTAGAAAGTAATTTTATCCCATACAACCCCCTCACTTAAAGGGTATTTAATGTTACTAGAATTTAATAAATCAGAATGTTGGAAAGACTAATTATCTTCCCCCAAAACGGATTTCTTTTTTGCTCCCACTTGTTATGAGCAAGCTGTGAAATTTGCTGGTATAAACTATTGAGGAAAAGACTCCACAGAATTAAATAAATGAATGCTATATTGGATAAGGGAGCGAAGTATATTATAGCATGCAGTATAAATCAGAAAGGGTTACAAATCTTTATATTACAGAATGCAGAGTTTTCATTGCCTAAATGGACAAGGGAAAAGCCCTGAAGAGCATCTCCTTTGGGCTCATCCTCCTTACGTCGTGATTACCTGCTTTTGTGGTGTGGGGGTTTTCCAACTTCCATTTCAGCATCAAATATTAATCAGTCCCATACACTGGGAGAGGCACATTTTTTGGATGGCAAATGTCTAAAAAAAATTGGTTATCATTTATTCCCACTGTTTAGCTGGAGATTCCTATATTTTTCTGCAGCACAACAGAAGTCACAAACTAGTCTATGTAATCAGAGGTCATCAGTAGAGTGATACAGAGTTAAAAGAAGTCTTACCAAAAAGGAACTACTCATCAACAGTCCATGAAGAGGACATTTCAAAGGGTGGAAAAAAATGCTGATTTTTTTTTTAAACAAGATAGCATTTTATCCTGCATGTAAAACCTTATTTGAGTGTAATACTTACTGGAGAAAAATTCTTCAGTATACTTTGCTATTTTATATTTGTCATATCAAAGTCTGTGAGACTTTGTGTCAGTGCCCTGATATCTTCAGATGTATGTGTGTATGTATATCAGTGGAAGGAATGTCCTGATACTGAGAGGTGGCTTGAAAAAGAAGGTCTTTCTATACATACTACCAAAATTTCATCCAAGCCCCATGCCAGTGTGCACCTCTGCCATATGGAAGAACCTCTGTTCTTTCATCAGGAGCAACCCACGTCTGAATCTGTCCCATAATTCTGTCTGCATGTCCTGCCCAAAACCAGAAAATCATAAAGATCCAGGAAGACTTTCTCACAGCCAAAAATAGGAGGGTGTGAACCTCAGCCTGACATGTAACATCAGCTACCTCAGAGCTCTGAAAGCTCTGAAGCAGTTAAATGTTGGTTTTAGCTGGTTTTTTTATCTCACACTGTGTGATGGACCTCTCCTTTCCTGTAGCCACTTTAATTGCTGCCGGCCACACCAGCTTTGGGGTTTGGTTCTGTGTTTTCCACTCTTTCCATTAAAGTCATTTAAGAGTTATTCTCCTCTAAAATGAGAGGAACAAGCAAAGTGAGGAAAGATCTGACCTCATTCACAGGATGGAAGCTAGGAAAAATGCTCACACCTTGCAGGAGAGATGACAGAGTGCGCTAGTTGCTGTTCCAAATGGATATAAAAAGCAAGGCCATGAAAAAAGAACAGCTGGCCATGGTGGTTTCTATTGATGGAAGTGGTGAGTTGACTGAAAGGATGGAAAACCTGTGGAAAAGACAGAAGATTTATCAATGTCTTACCTAGCTCTGGCATTTGCTGGAAGGAAGGCACAAACTGTCCCAAACTGAAGGGTACAGAGAAATCCAAAACGATGTTTATTAAAATGAGCATGAGATTATATAAAATACACAGGTCTATGAAACAGAAAACAGAGTTTTGCAGTCTGGATTTATCCCATCATAAATTACTGACTTGTCCACTTCAGTGCCTAAAATTCTTCTCCGCCTGGAGTCTTCTCTTCCAGACAGTAAATTCCTGATCCAACAATTCAGTTCTACAAGATGATACCTACATTTTAACAGTAAGTAGAATTAAAATAGCAAATTGGTGATGCATAATTAACACATGATTTATAAAGCATCAAAGACTCTTTTCTTCAATAGAAAAGAAGACGTGAGCATATGGAACATTGTGTTCAGGTAGAAAATATTTATTAATATCAAAAGAATCCTATAACATACTTGTATTTCAATCAAGATACAGTCTAAATAGGCTTTTTTGCTAAATTACTAACAGATTTACTTTAAATTGAAAACATTCTTAATTTAAATATTAATTACATCTCACAGCATCTGCTGGCTTCCTGTAACTAATGGCTTGGGACTATGCAAATATAGATCTGGATGAACAAGGTATGGTTATTTTAAGGAATTTTTTTTTTAATTGACCAAGAAATGTACTTACCATTTAAAAAAAAAAAAAATTCTCTCTTCAACAGTGGCTCTTAGCTTCCAAATGACTTTTTTTTTTCCCTAATAACACCATTTAGCAACTCATTTCAAAACCTACTAAGAGGTATCAAAGTCAGGTCTCCCAGTAATACCTGGATATTAAAAACGGTTCTTGAAGCAGAACTGCTACAATTGTCATCTTACCTTTACATTTAATTTCACTTCATTTACTTCATTGATGTCACTGCTTTTAACTAAAATGTTTTCCAGTTTTAGATCTCTGCGAACAATACCTGCCAAGAGAGAGTAAGAAATAAAATGTTATCAGTTGCAGTGAATATATTCTGACAGAAACACTTTAAAATCTTTTGATTAATTCCTATGAGCAGTTCCTGTGCATTTTACTCTAAACTGGTGGCAGCCTAACAAAAACCATCCTCCCCACTTCTTCCAGGGAGTCATATAAGAATTTCAAATTTTGAAATCTCATTCTTCACCACAATCCTGTAAGAAAGGCAAAAGTACATATTGGTTCAGTCTTTTAAAATCAGATCATCTGACATCATCCAACAAAAAAAATAGAGTGTATCTTTTATATTTACCGAATTTGCACATATTTTCATACCTGAAATTCATTTTTACATATCAAACCAGTCAATTTTTGCCCTTTTGATGAGGGCATAGAAGAAACAAGGCCTTATAAAAGATGCCATTCCATAATGCCATATAACTCTCCAGAAAAAGAGGAAATGAAGGGTTCATAGAAAGAGTATAACAAAGAGATTAATAATTGCTTTGCAAAAAACTCAAGAATTGCTAGTCTTGCACCATCTACAAAATCTAAATTTTTTGCTGGAGAGGTTAATTCTGTTGTGGACTGTGCAGGATTGCAATGGTTCCTTACAGTGGATGAAAATGCTGATGTTACTGAACCCTAAATGCAACATATGCCTTTAGGAAGTATCAGGAAGAATCCAGTTCTGCTTTTTTACCTCCTGTAATACACTATACATATAACAACTGAACTAAATTAAAGTTATAATGCAAAGCAGTTGCAAGCTAAGAAATAATAACACAGTTATTGTCATAGCTGGTGCAGAAAGAGAAATAAAAGAAAATGGCAGCAGGTATTGCATCTGTGAGAAAAATAAAGTTCTAAAAAAGCATTCATGTAGTGTATTTTACTTTTTCTTTAACAGACTATTTTTATCCTATGAAATACATAATAGATAAAATATCAATCAGTAACTGTTGTTAAATGTATGAACACTCGAAATCAATGAACATAAGGGAGAGACAGAGGAATGTAATTACAGTTTTTGTGCAGACACACTATTGCTGAAGCAAGGCTTTGAATGATGTGTCCTGTCTCATTTTCTGTAAAATGCCCTTTACCACAAAGCATTTTTTTAAGTTCTCCACCCTCACACAGTTCCATTACAAGACATGTCTGCTAATATTAATAAAAGGGAGAATGTAATTATTTTGTTCTCTCTGAGTTTAGTTTCTTCTAATGTAATAACAATATATGATTAATAGCAATGCTCCAGCTGTAGTGATGACCTGGAACCCCAATGCACTTAATATTTTATGGACAGAAAGCAAAGGACAATTTACGAGCCACAAATATTGCCAGCAATGTGTTTACTACAACAATCCCTCAAGCTTTCAAAATATATGCATTTTAAAAATGTACAAAAATACTGTGATTTCAAAACAAAGGCTAAGTATGGATTTACCTTAAAGCCTCTTCCATTTAATGCATTAAAAATGACTTTTAGAAAGCCTAATTAACAACCCTTGGAAAAAAGTAAAATGCAACTTTTCAACAACTAGGAATGAAAACCGTAATACTTTAATCAAAAAAGACTTCCAAACAATTCAATACCCCAAGAAAAAAATCCTGCACATGCAGCTAAAAGCAAATATTGTTTTACATAATATTGTTTTACTGTAGTATTTATAATATGTGCTGCCATTATAAAGTCCTGAAATCTTATCAGTCAGCTCAGCCACAAAACTTTAGGCAGAAATTTGCACCATGGTATTCATACTGACTTGTGAATGGAACACTTTTTGTTCCTTATTTTTACCTTACTTTATTGCTAAAAATCCAAATAAATGCTTAAACAAGAAACACTGTTCAATTGCATATATTCTTTGATTTGGTTACTTTGTAATCTAATATGCAAATATCTTTTCAATTATTCTTTCATGAAAGAAAAAGAACCCTAAATTACATGGGTAGACAGTAGAGTTTGAGTGGTTTAAAAACTTATGCTGGCTCAGATTTCTGCCACAGGGGCAATGACTGAGACACAAAGGAACACCTGAAAAATAAAAATAAACATCTACATAAATGCAAAGATAAATTCTGCATCTAATATGACATCTTGGTGCTCAAACAGATATTGGAAACAGAGAATCATCGGACAGTAAGAAAGCTAGGAATAATTTAAAGAATATCACACATCTACATGATATTTACTCTTGTGCTGAAGTTTTTTCAATGGCTTATTTTTTGCCAGTAGCCTTGTGTTTAACTTCAGTTACCTTCATCCCAAGGCTGCTACCTTCTAGTTTCCTTCCAAATGGATGAATTTCATCAAAAAACAGACAATCATGAAAAATACTGCAACTTCTAAAAAGTCTTAATATATTGATTAACCATTAATATAAACTAATCTAAACCTCACAATCATATGTTCAAAAGGTGTTTTTACTACCAGAGCAGCAATCTGATTTTTTCCAACAAAAATATTTACAGATTTTTCTGCTGAATATGTTTCAGTCCTCATGCATGTTTGCTGTAAGGGTTAAGATCAGCAACTCGCTGAGTTTCATGTAAGTTTTCTACTTCACTTTGAAAAGTACTGTGAGTACCAACAGTCATTGTCTGCAACTCCTCTCTTTGTTTTCCATCAAATTCCCATATGATTCCTGGAAAATTCCCCTTCTGCTTTTTAGGAGTGTCCATCCACACCTCCTTCCAGGAGTGCATTCCACTGCTTTCAAGGAACATTCTCAGCTTTCTGGGAAATTTCCCACGTGTCCATAACTTCGCACAAGATTTCTGGGAATTCCCCCTTTGCTTGCTTGTGTGCTTTTGGGGAATCCACAGCCAACTTCCTAGGAATTTCAAATGTGTTGTCTAAAGCATTCATTTTGGCTGCTCTCCTCCTTTTTCTACCTTCTACTTTCTAGGTCTTACCACTTTGTTTTTCAGGAAATTTCCCCTTTCGCTGCAGGTATTTCCCCCCATGTGCTTTTTAGAAAATCTCCCTCTGTTTTCTAGGAATTCTGTCCCTACTTTCCAAGAATTTAGTAAGTGCTTCTTAGGAAATTTCCCAGTGCCTTCCCAGTTTCCCAGCTGCTTTCCATGCATTTTCCTACTGATTTCCAGGAATTTCCAGGTGCTTTCTAGGAAACTAGAGAAAGTGAGTGGATACTCAGTGTGCAAATGTTATTGGTAAATAAAACAAAAAAAACCAAACCAAAACAACAACAACAAAAAAAACCACCAGAGCTACCTTCCCTGATGCCTATGGCTTGGGAATTGCAAAAACTGTCTGTAGCTGAGAATGTACATGTTAAAAACTCTTCTTAATGAAGTGGCCATTCCTGAATATAATACTGGAAAAAAACCCACAACTACCCAAGAGTATTTTCCATGAGAAGAGTGTCATTTAGTCAAACTGCCTCATGCATTTTCATAAAACTGGGAGATCTAAAAGTGGATAGTGTTTAGATGCCAGTAACACACCTGGAGAGCTATGACATCTTCAATTCCTAGGGCCGACTATTCAGTATAATTTGACACTACTTTTGCAGTAGTGACCAACATCTATGGCTACACACCTTCAGCTTCCTTGCTGAGACTTTGTGTGTCCTTCTCCTACCCACATTTTCCACATAATTCACAGGGGCAAAAAATTGGCTGCATATTCAGATATATCTAATTTAGGGTGATAGTCACTTTATATCCATGTATATGAATATAAAGACATTTATGCGTAGAAGTGCTGCTTGAAAGGGGACCCATTTATGTTCATTTCCAATGCATTTAATTCTGAAATTTCAGTTTCAGTGTGGGGTTTTTTTCTATTTTCTTTTCAGATGTACATGTAAAGAACTCCTACAACAAAAGCTTTTAAAGTTTATAACTGAACAATTTTAAAGAAGCCTTCGACATTAAAGAACAGATTATGATACAGGATAAATATGTCTTTATCAATGTTAACTACTGCAGGAATGATAAGAAAAGAGACTGTACATCAATGAGTGTGAACTACAGAGAAATTAAAGTCAATCAACTTCAAATCCAGCTTCAGTCTCATTTTTTTCACCTACTATCTTTAGAACAGTATTGCCATTTACACACTTTTCTGCATCTGAAGGGTACCATAATTGAAAGCCGTCGAGGTACAAGTGGGTGGTAGGAAAACCAGAGAATTGCCCACCACATGCAAACTCTGACTCCTGAAACAAAAGCTTCCATTTCAAAACACAATACCTTTAAAGCCTGTAAACTTAATCTAATGTGCATTAGGTTAATTATAGGTTTAATAACTCCTTTAGAGCAATTATTTCTTTGTCAGAGGTAAGAAAATACATCTACTGGAGACATTCATGCAGACAAACCTTCTGCAAGAATTGGCTCAATCTTAAGACATGATATCACAGATGAATATCACTAGAAACCATGACAACATTTCAAAACATTATGTAATTAGTCTCATTTCTTACATTATCTTGAGGTAAAAAAATACTGTTAAATGTCTTCAAAAATAAACCATTTTTAAAAGTTCACTATTTCAAGTTAATTTGTTCAACTTATCTTCTGATGAATGGATTATGTGAGGCAGTGAAATTTTGTGCTGTGGAATTCCTGGCCTGCCTATTGGATGGAACTACCACCCTGTGTTTCCAGGAATTTCTTGCAAACCAGTACTTTCTCTGATGGCTGAAAATAATGTCAAGTTGTCATCAGGGGCAGGAGTTGAAAAATATTCTCTGTGGAAGAGATTTTACTCTTTCTTTAATATTTTATAGAATTCATTGGGAAAAAAAATCTTTGCTCTACTTTAGAGAAATGAGCACTGATAACTGTAGAATACGAAGAAACACCCAGTCTTGAAAACACACCTCAAAAAATACATAACAAAGAAAATTAGGTCCAATTCCAGTCTCCTTACCTCCTCTCCCCATGCTGAATCCTCTTGTCACACACCTCCAAATCACATGTGATCTTTGTGGCAACAGGGGCAAAAAAAAAAAAATAAAATAGAGCATTGCTTGGTTCAAATGAAGCTGAGCACATGGTACATTTTATGGTCTTCCCTTCGCCGCTTTCAGACATCTGTTCAATTTTATATAGTCCATGCCCAAATTAAATTAAAACACTGAGACTGGCAGGAATGTGTCCACTGCTCAAAGAAGTGGAATAAAACCTGAGAGATGAGGGGGCGGGTGGAACACAAAAGCCTTGTGTTCTAACTACAGCTGTCTGCCATGCTGACAAGGGAATACACTGGCATAACACAGCATGCTGGTTTGGACAGCAGATCTGCAAAAAACAAAATACACAGTCAAAAATGGTACTTCGGCTTTTTTAGCTACAGAATCGCTGGGTGCATTCAGAGATGGAAAAAGCAAACTTTTTTTCCACCAGACAGTACAGAACTATAATAGATTTTTCCGTCAAAGCAAATGGTATATAATACATTTTTAGAGGATTTCAAACTACTTCAATAAACCTGGGAAGCTGTTGATCTGGAGCATCCAGTAAAAATGAACTTTTGCTTCTAACTGGCATCATGTGAGGACATCCTTCAGCAGTGCTGCCAAAACAAGGGTAACAAAAGCAAGGATTTCTGGGTACCCTTGCAATTCCCCTGGAGAGCTGATTTGCACATGATTCCTCAAAGTCTACTTTTCTCAAACAAGAAGCTGCACAAAGAGGCTCAGAGGGAGTTAAAATGCACCAAAGAAGGAAAGCTTAGCTAAACATTTCCAGGCAAGAAGGCCAGAGCTCAGTTCCTCCACAGCAGACAACAGAGAAGAAGCAACCCATGGAAGTGTGGGAGGTTAACAAGCCTTTAACTCTTGGAATACCACCAAGATGCCCAACTTTATAAAAAAGAGACTCATTCTAGCACTGCAAATGGCTACTGCAAGTGAGGCACTGGAAACTGCCTCCAACTGGCTCAACTCCTGCAGGACAGGATCAGAGTGCCGAAAGCTGGGGTCACCCCTCAGCAAGCACCTACTCCCCACGCTGAGGCAGCTGCTGCCCTGAGCAGTGAGAAAAGCAACACCGCTCATCTCAGGCAAACAGGGGCTTCGGTCTCTGGACACCATGAGGGTGTTGGCATTTTAGACATAGCAAGACATCACTGAGCTAAAAGAAGGATCCAAGCTGCAAGAAACTGGAAAACATTGGCTTAAGTTGAGAGCGTACAACCTGCATTCCTGCAGAAAACAAGGACCAGGTTTTCAGCTGGCATTCTGCAAAATCTCCTCTGCTCCATTGCCTCTGATGCACCTCAGAGATAATCTCAGATGTCACTTGAACATCCTAAAGCCCTTTGGTTCCATCCTAGCCCCTCATTTCTCAGATCTAGGACTTTTCTATTTGAATGACAGATGGCTTATTAGAAAACAATAGTACAAAATACTTACATGGAGACAAAAACTACTTAAGAGAATGTTCTTTTCTGATAGAGTGCTTTTATCATGAGATAACTTCTAATCTCCCTCAGTAGCCTACGTTTTGCAATTTACATGAAATGTGATTAATACCCTATTTCCATATTTAAGTCTCTGACAATATTAATACTCTTAGTCCTACTATCTAAGAAATTTTTAACTGTAATATGATAAAGTTATTACAGTTCTTGATTCTCTGAAATGTACCAGGAAAAAAAAGTGATAACTAACACAAGAAAAGAGATAAGCTTAATGATATGTAGAAATCTTTTTGTTCTCTTGAAGAGGTTCTGAAAA
Source organism: Corvus cornix cornix (assembly GCF_000738735.6). Taxonomy (NCBI): domain Eukaryota; kingdom Metazoa; phylum Chordata; class Aves; order Passeriformes; family Corvidae; genus Corvus; species Corvus cornix. Next base: position 52,078,609 of record NC_046335.1, read on the forward strand.
TATTAAAAAACTGCTAAAATCCTGAATTTGTTTTACATTTTACTTCTGACCAAAATTTTTGTATTAAAAACTTCTGACCTGAGTAAAGTCTTCTGTTGATAAATCAATAAACTGAAGGATATGGGTTTTTCTCTTTATATGACAATTCAAGAAAAAAGAGGAATAACTTTTTCACTAACACCTTTGTGAACCCTTTGTTTAGGCACAAGAAAATACTACTAGTTCAAAATAAATAAATCAACAAAGCAATAAATAAGGGAGAGGCTACAGCTGTTTTAACTCAGATTACTGCCAATATTTTTTTTAAAAAAAGGATTTTAAAAATCCTTGATTTTATATTAGCTTTTGATAAAGATTTCCTATTCTTGATGCTTTAATCACCTCATGAGAATCATGTAGTCTTTCTCAGATCCTTGTGGGTGTCAGAACCATAGGGCAAGACACCAGGCAAAGCCAACCCCATCTCTGTGCACCTAACAGATTATTTTGCAAGGTTTTATTAATCTCTTAAACTAGAAACTATAATAACGTATTTAATTAACCAATTAAAGAATGAACAAATAATGTGGCAGACTGCCCCACGGATAGATAAAAATCTCAAACACTTCAGCAGTGAATTACCTGCTTTAACCACTAGAGGTAACTACGATAAATGCACACTTGGTACAACTAAAAGTTGTACAAGAGGAGCAGATGAATATCTGTCTCTTTTTAATATCATGTGACACAAACAGGGAAATAGAGGAGGAATTGTTATGTGACAGCTTTGGGCACCTAGAGGCATTTCTCTAACATATTTGCAGGTTTTTTCTTTTCCTTTGTGAATTGATAATGTGAGCAAAGAGCAATTTGAAGTTGTTTTCCCAACCCACAGGTATTTTTAGGTGCTTTTGACCAAAGTTAAAATGGTGAGGGATCCAAGGGGAATGTGAGCTCACATCTATATATTTAGGTGTTGCTGGTCAACGTGGACATGCCGAGAGACATGGTGTCCATCATGGATAAAAAATGGCCACACTGGGAGCTCCCACTTTGAACTTTCTGGTGTTGAAAGCTAGGAGCTATGTGGCCAATATATTAGAATCCAACATTCCAAATCCTCTTTTATTTAAATTCCTCCATGATTTTTAACATCTTCAATATCTGAACTTGATTAAAAAATCGAAGCAGATCAGAATGCTGGGGTTCAACCCTTACTAATTGTTCACTTCTACTTTTGGCATATCTGCTTCTAAACCGAAGCAGAAATTAAATCTTCTCTAAGCTCCTTTGGGAGCTGAGAAGCTACATCACCCTCCTGCTACAATTTTCCTTATCTGTTAAATTAAGATAATGTCACTTATCACAATTAACCTTCTAAAATATTATTACATTGCAAACTACAGGAAGACAAGTACTGCAAGAGCTATGAATGCACACTGAGGCCTCCTCCTACAATTTTACTTATAAAAGAGCAGCACCTAGAACAGAAAAAAACCAGGGCCAGGACCGCCTTGCAGCTGGCAACGTGTCATACAAAAACAACATGACAGTCTCTACCTACACAGAGCTTACTTCAAACTGCTCTACTAAAGCAGCAAATATCTTTTCATGTTATGTGGGGTCTCCCAAAATCTGACAGTGCACCATCCTTTCGAAAGCAAGGCTAGAACTAATCTTATGCTCTTGCAAAAAGTAAAGGCTCAACACAAAAGGCCTGAGATAGAAACCATATAAGTAGTTGATCCTACTAGTTAATAAATTAATACATAATGACTTGTAAGTAGTATGTTTTTACCCTCAGTTTAAATGAAAAGAATGTAATTCCCAGAAAATGAAAGATGAAATCCGAGGAAGCCTGTGAGAAAGTCTTACAAAGAAAAGGGGTTATTCCTCAAAAACTGTGGAAAATTTCTACAAAATACATATAGAATGTCTTAGAAAGCAGAGGGGAAATTACTTGAATTTACAGGAGAAAATATCTGGGCAGCACAGAGAACATTTCCAGAAGGCATGGAGGAATTCCTTGAAAGCACAAGGAAAATTTTTTAGAACATGCAAGGTAAATTCCTACAACGTACAGAGCAAACATACCTGCCTAGAGGAGAGATTCCTCAGAAAGCACAAAGAAAATTCACAAAACATAAGAGGTTAAATTCCTAGGACGCAGACATGGAGAATTACTGAACACCAGAGATATACTCCTGAAAATGAAAGAGGGAATTTCCAGAAGGCACATAGCAATTCCTGTGAATTGAGGGGAAATTATTATGATGCACCACAGGGAAAAAACACACCAAAAAAAGTGTGGGGAAATAATCCTGGAAAGTGATGAGGAAATATAAGTAGAAAGCAGAAGCTGGCATTTCCTAGATAGCACAGTGCAAATGCCTGGAAAGCTGAGGTGAATTCCTAGAAAGCAGGCTAGGAATTCCTAGAAAACACATGAGCACTTTCCTAGAGACTCCCAGAGCCAGGTGTGTCCTGTGCAGCACTCCAGCCTTTTAACAGCTGCATCAGATTTTGCCTGAACAGGGAGCAGAAGCACTGGAATACTGGGTCACCCCTGCCCCCAGTGACAAAACCTAACAATAACTAGGCAGTCCAAGCCAAGAGAAAACCGTGGCTTAGGTCAGACACGTCTGGAGACCTTCTCTTCTAGACCAACACATTTGCTTTTTTCTGTGGCCACTGCAATCAGAACCACAAAGGAAAGGAGGCAGAAGACAGGGGTAACCCTTCCTCACTGTGTGTTGCAGGTCCTCCAAGCCTGGACACAGCTAAAATCCTGCTTTCACATGTGCCCCAAACTGGTCCCCTTGTACTAGGAAAAAAAAAAAAAAAACCAGCTCAAAAACCTTTTTCATGTTCCTCCTTCCTTTTCCTCTTGATTTCGTTTAACATTTCTGTGTTATCCCTAAATTATGCTGAGGATATATGAAAGATACGGTGGACCAGTTTATAATCAGAGATTACAGACACTGGTTACTAACTTAATCACCAGTTATGAGTAGCAGTCAGTAGTTATTAACACAGATATCTCAACACCTTCATCAATTAGCATCTTTTACTTGGAGTTTTAAAATACTGAAATGGGAGATTTTGAGAACCACAAGAAACAAAGGGACACAGGATTCCCATTAATTTTCTTTGGTCAGTAAAATAAAGGAGGAAGAAAGCACATGAGGCTCAGCATCAAATTAACTAGTCTTATTATAAGAAAAAACTCAAGGGTCTGCTGTGGAGAGTTTGGCTTGCCAGTCTGAAAAGCCTCCAGCGTTAAGAAAAAGTCTTCACTAAATAGGAAACATTCACGTCTGTGCCACTGAAGACATCTGCGCTATAAAATCTGCTGTGAACAAGCTACAATTTCTGTTCTGTACAATCCTGACGCCTTAGTCCCTGTTATAAAGACAGATCTCCCATTGACAGCATCAGAGAGGGAAAAATGACTGCGGGATTAGATCCTACATTTCACTAGTTTTTATTTATGGCCACTTACCAACACCAACCACTTACCACTTCTAGAACATGTCAAATTACTCCATCCAACCACAGACTCAAATATATTCATATCAGCTTCAAACTGACTATAAAGTCAGCGTGAAGGTTCATGAATAAAGAGAAATTCTGGTGACAAGGCACAGGAATCTTAAAGCAACTCAAACTGCCTGTAAGACAAGGGAAAGTCAACTAGTGTTTGCATTTAGCACAACGACCTTGAGCCGTCAGTACACACAGAGAGATACATGGCAATTTTAACAACTGGTCAGCAACAAACACTCTTTGAATTAAGAAAGCTGTCACAAAGAGATGGGAAAAGTCATCTGTACCTTTCTTTCTTTAGTGACTGCTGAAAAGCCCACAGCAGAACTGTAAATGTGATTAAATAAATGCGGATTTCAGCTACCCAAAGATGTTCATGGTAATTCCAGTGAAGTCAGTGTAGTCACACTGCATTTACACCCAGGTCAGTGGGATCAGAATCAAACCCTAAGTGACTAAAATCAACAGAGCACAGCATCTGCTGATACCACTGCCCAAAAAATCGCAATAAGCCTCAGGCATGCTATTATCAGATTACATGATTTCACTGTCAGGCTGAGGGGTTTGAAGAGCAACTACAAACTGTGGAGGATTTAATTTTCACAGGCAAAGGATCTCTTCTTTCAATTAAAAGGACAAGATCATGTTGTTTCTTCAAAGATAAAACTTAGTTTTATTCTTCTCTTGTAAGATGATAGATAGAAACATTCTTGCCTGGTATTTTATGAGATAAAACATTTTTATCTGTGACTGGAATGTGAAGAACAGGAAAGCTGGATTTCTTTTAAGAAAGCCAGAGAGTGTTTGCCATGCAGAACCACCAGAGATTACAAGATTACAATTACAACTGACATAACACCGTGAAGTGTTTCTGCAAATAGCAGAAACAGTGGCCAAAAGTTTATTTAGTTCTCATTGATAATAAGATGTAAAAACAGATTCATCCTTCCAACGTCAGACTGAAGCTTGTTGTCTCAATAAAGACTAATGGGATTACAGAAATTATGGCTCATGAAAATTCTAAGTAGTAAAAGGATGTGATATGGTACATACTCAGTACTTCTAGAAATCTAACAAAGATCTTTCCTTAACCCCACTGACATTGGGAATTTTTATAAGTTTTCAACGTTTTCCTATTCTGATAGCATTTTCCTTTCCTTTCTTCCACCTTCCTAACTTCCTCCCTTCACTCCGTGCATTTCAGAGTGCTGGGTTAATTGCTCTTGGTAAAGTAGACACAAAACTTCACAGCTTTCTAGATGAAACAAAAAAAATCAGCAAATATACAATCTTGAATCATTTGAAACAGTCTTTTTTAGATTACTTGCAGTTGCTAGTTAGTAAAATTTAGCAAATCAGAGGTCAAGTTTGCAGTTCTTGGCAAAATGAAACCCACAAGCACAGACAAAAGGGGACATCATTTTTCACAGCTCTGATTCAAGATTTCTGGCTGCCTTTCTGCACTCACAGTTGTCCTACTCCTAGCTTGGCAGAAATACAGGGTGAATGTTCACACTCACCAAGTGCCAAGGCAGCCTGCAATGCTTAAAAACCAGAACTGGCAGTCTTGTCAGCAAAAGGAATTTATTCTGACTTCACCAAAACTGGACCAGCCACTAAGACCCAATTCAGTAGCCACCACCAACCACTGTGTTTGCAACTCTCAGAGAAGGATCCCAAACATGCAGCTAAGCCCCGGGGCCAGGAAACAGCTAATAAAACACGTGGGAAACGCTTGGTGTTTGGCAGCCTAGAACAGGCGAACAGTTCAGACAAGAAAAATGCAATTAATGGTTGCCTGCTGGGTTGTGCTTTACATTCCTTCTTGTGCTCAGGAACTAGAATGCCCAACCTGAAACTGTGACTGAAAATGTCTCAGTGCTGACACCCACATCCCAGGCCATTCTCTTTGACATCGTGGCATTCACATAATCTGTTAGGCAGCTGTACTGGTTTGGCACAGCCTGGTTTTAGGTAGCAGGGAGGCCACAAAGACGAATCCTGTGAGGAAGCTGCTGGAAGTTTCCACCAGGTCCGGCAGAGCCAATGGCTGATGGCTCTGAAAGATCGGCACCTGGCTGCTGGCCAAAACTGGGCCAATGAGAGAGCTTGGTAACACCTCTGTGATGACATATTTAAGAAGAAAATCAAAACAAAATCACACAGTTTTGCCTTCTAGTCAGAGAAGAGGACGTGGTGAGAACATGTGAGGAAAGCAACATGGAACACCACGGTCAGTGGAGAAGGAGGGCGAGGAGGTGCTCCAGGCCCTGGAGCCGAGGTGCCTCTGCAGGCCGTGGTGCCGACCATCGGTGAAGCAGCTGTGGCCCTGCAGCCCATGGGGATCCACGGGGGGATGCAGAGATCCACCTGCAGCCCGTGGGGGAGATGGTGCCCGTGGCAGAGCAGGTGGATGCCTGGAGGAGGCTGTGTTCCAGTGGAACACCCGGTGGGGAGAGAGGGCCCCACTTCCAGGTGGAGCAGCCTGTCCTTGGGGCCCTGCATCCCGTGCAAGAGACCCACGGCGCAGCAGTTAGGGAGGGCTGTGTGCCCGTGCGAGGGACTCACGCTGCAGCAGGGGCGGGGTGGCTGCTGCTGCTGCTGCTGCAGAGTGGACCCGCCGTGGGAGAGGTTCGTGGGAGAACTGTCTCCTGTGGGAGGGACCCCACAGGCTCACAGGGGAAGGAAGGATCCTCTCCCGGAGCAGCGGAAGAAAATCTCGGTGCTGAACTGACCAAACCCCCATGCCCTGTCTCCCTGCGCTGTCGGGGGGAAGGAGGGAGGGGCTGGGGGAAGAAAAGGGGTGTTTGAGGGTTTATTTTACTTCTCATTATCCTCCTCTGATCCTGTTAGCAATACATTCACTTTGTACTTCTAAGTTGAGCCTGTTTTGCCCTTGAAGTGTTTTGTCCTGGTCCTTATGAACTCATGAAGCCTTCATTAATATTTTTTCCTGTTCCCTCCTCTGCCCAGCTGTGGCAGGGGAGGGTGAGTGAGCAGCTCTGGTGGGTACCTGGCACTGGGCCAGTGTCACACCACGACAGCAGGTATCAGCACACAGGCCTGTAAAAAGGATGTTCCATTCAATAACATTTTGGGGTTATCAGCAAAATAATTAAAATCTTCAGCTAAGGCAACCTACACAAAGTTTTTACAGTATATAATAACAATCAGTGTTGTGGGCAGTTACAGAAAACCCTGCGATTACCACCTTTTTGGTGTATATGAATAAAATGTGATTTTTACACCAAAAAAAAAAAACCAAACCACCAAAACTTGGGGTAACCATTGAGATACACACGAAATATACAAATACATACATGAATATATATAATTTCACATCCAGCATAAGAGCTGTTACAGTTCAATTACATACGGTTCCTTCTTTTTTTGGGATTTTTCAGCATTGATATATTTTGCCTCTGTCATACTGCATAGCCATGGGAGTGCTCAAGGATTATCTTAGAGGGGATGAAATATCAGAAGCCATTGCTGTAATTTATTAGGTCCAGTTCTAACATCTCATGGAGCTGGGCATACCACTAGCTGCTGAAAATTTTCATTTCCTTGTATTTAACGCTGCTGAAAGAATGTATCACTTTTATTAATAAGAAAACAAATTTCTCCCCTAACTTTCTCTACAAGATTTTTTTAAAATAATTTTTCTTTTTTTCCCTCACCAAGTAAGTTTAGCTCTGAAATTCTCTTTCATCTCCTGAGATGTGATCCTACATCTGCTCTGCAGGTAGAACTTTATTTGAAGTAAACCACAACATAAGAGACAAATCCCTAGGTTCAAATCACTGGAAATGCCTTTGCCTAAAAAAGTCAAATGCAAAGAAAGACCTTCATACAAGAAATATGGTTGACTGCATGTACACATAATTTCATTGGAAAATGCACCAAAAAAATGCACTTTTTATCACCTATTTCAATATATTATTTGATGCATATCTTTATGTTGCTATACATTTAAAAAAATACAAAATCCTAAATTACTTTTTTATCTTTCATTTTGTTCAAATGTTTCACAACTTAAGCCTACCGTATTACATGGCTCTTCAGGAGACTTAAATAGTATTAAAATACTGTCTTCAATTTGAAGGGCAAAATACCTGGAAAATTAAGGTCACATAATGTTTCAGAACCTAATGGAGTATGGATTTCTGCTTGGAGTACTTCAACCAGAAACCTCAGTAATCTTAAATCTGTCTCTGCTAGACATAATAAGTTTTAAAAGTTTGAATGAATTTCAGGGTGTATTTTGTATACCCTGTAATTTCTGAGCAGGGCACAAAGCAGTAAGTTCAGAATACTCAGCTGCCATAGAAGAGAAAAATCATTCAAATCAAAAGCACTCTTACAGGATGTTAGAAATAGCTGCAGTAATAGATTTTGAAGCAGTAAATATGATGTTAATTTCTTGCACTATTGTTTAAATATACATAAACACCACTGTAATAATAGGGCATGGGGTTATTAAAACTTGGCATGCTTGAAAGGTGTGCACCACCACACACAAAAAATAATCTGCATCTGGCACTTATTGCTTGACTTCTTGGGTGATTCTTGTGTCAGTGATTATTTCCTAAGGGTGCCCAAGGCAGATAACTCAGAGCATAACAGAGAACAGCCTAAAGCCTCTTCAGGCTAGGAATATTTTTCCGTATGCTGTAATGGATTTTTGTTTTAATACCTGACCTCTTATGGTCAACATCAGCCAAGAAAAGCCACCACACTACTATTCAGCCCCCAGGAGACCCCAAAGACAGCAGGGTTTACAGGGAAGACTCTGTGCTGCTGCAACCTCCCACTGTCTTCTCAGCAGCTCATGGGGACAGCATGTGAGCAAGCAGCAGATTTCAGAGCTGTGACTGGGTATCAGGAATTCCTCTACCATTCCAGCTACCAAATCAAAGGTCTAACTCTATCTCTTGGCTAGAAGTAAAACCATGCCTTTATAAAATAATCTTTGATGCCAGATGTGGAGAAATTAGTTACCAGCCATGACTTCTCAGCTGCACAGCAGAGGCCCCACCTGCATTACTCTAATTGTCCATACAAAAGGGAGAGGACAGGAGTTGCCTTTGCCTGATCTGAACCAAATTTAGTCACGGAAAAGGAGAATCCTGGCGAGGTATTTACATAGGTTACATCAACAATCCTCCTGAAACCTGCAGACAAACCAGGAAGAGATAAATCCAAAGCCAAAGGAACATGATGTTGCTCATAGTACCTTAAATAAGATACTCACAAAGTTCAGCAACCTGGTTACCTGTAGATACCTGTGTACACATGATACTTTTTACATGGAGTCCAGTCTGAGGTATAAAATCTCTAAGATAAAAGAAAAAACCCAAACTAGTACCCTTTGAAAGGGTGCTAGCAATAAGACCTCATTTGTAGACTGTAAGATGAAAAATAATATCAAAACACTGCAGCCTTTTCCCAGGAAATATGTGGTTGGCTTCCATAACAACCTGACACCAGTCTTGGTAGAGCCCACATTAGCTTCTCTCTTGCCTCACCTGAGGTCACATGTAGACATATGAACACTTTTTAAAAACTCCTAACACTGAGAAGTGTTCCTCACACCAGTATCCCATCAAAGATTCATGATGCCACAAACAAGCTTCAGTGATCCTGAAGAGTTTGCAAGATTCTTATGCAAGAAACTGGGGCTGCACAGCAAACGTGGATTTTCCAAAGCAAAATCCAAAATGAATGAATATCTGAAAATCTAGACAAGAATAGAGGTATTAGTACCATTTCTCTCAATTTTGTTCCCCATATAGAGCAGCTTGAGAGGCCATTACCACCTAATGAGTCAAAAAACACTGAAATAATATCCTAAAAATCCAGAGCACTCTATATACACCTGCCCAAGGCAAAGGTGATTCAAAACCATAGCACCAAGGCTACAGACACCCGGTGCTTCATTGACTGCTGTAAGAAATCCATGATATGCAGTTAAGAATGACTAATTAATACATGTAATGTATAATACATGTTAATTTTGGTATGTAGTGAGAATTCCAGCACAGGAAGCTGAATGCATCACCATGCTGTTTTCATACAGGGAATATCTACAAAATCTTTTTTTTATTGTTTGTTTTTTTGTTACCCAATCAGGTTAGGATGACAGCATTAAAATTGTGCTTTAGTACACTAGGAACAATGCACTGAATTTGATGCCAAAATCATGTGGTGATTATAAGCATGATTTTTAGCAGTCAGTTAACAACTACACCAGAATGGTTCAACTGCAGTTACTTAGAGACATCGTAAAAAAATCACGAACTTAAAATCCAAAAGTAACTCTAAATGTTTAAGAAAACATAAACTCAATTTCCAACAGCCAGTCACAAATGCATAGAATCTATTTGTTAAACATTTTGAATCATCTACTGCATCGTTTAGTTCACCCACAAGGTGGCATCTTTATTCTACATTTCCTTTTTTAATAGCCTAGAGAAGATCAACCTATCCTTTATAAAAGGTGCTGTGACCTCAGATGAAAAGTGGAGGCCACTGTACAAAGACTTGTTACAATTCATATTCAGAAATCATCAATATTTCTTCCTTTCAGATCAAACATTTACTGATCTTACCATTGAGGTGGGAATCAATTTGGAGTCATGGCATCCAGCCCAACACTTTTCCCATAGTAAATATAAAAGAGAAAGTGCTTTAGACATGATTGCAGGAAAATCTCTTGGTATTCTGCGTACTGATACTTGGTATTCTCAGTATTAAAGCTTTCATAATGAAAGCTCTATGACATGTATAAAGCTGGCTTAAATATGTAAAGCCAGCCTTAAACCTGTCTGATACCAATCAAAACAGCTCAGTCACTCAGTACTTACCCACAAAAATCTGAATTTTAAAAGCTATCTACGGTTTATCACTAAAAAATTAAATAAGGCATCAGCTAAACACGGGCCTGCCAAAGAAAAAGCATTCTATTCTGCATGAAGTTACATAGATAAACAGCTATATCATTATGTATTTTAAATTAATTCTAAAATTGCAAGTAATTGCAGATTTCACTGTGTCTGTGGAAATGCACCCAAGGTCACACTAATTAAAAATTAATTTTCTATGTGACAGTAAGGCAGATTTTGATGCAAAGTCACAAATCAGGTAATTATTTTAAGAAGAAAAAGGTGAGCAATTAAACAGGCCTTTCTCCCTAAAAGTTGTTAACCCTGCTGTCTTGTTTTCAGTGCTGTTCTTTTGTGTTTGGTTTTCTGCCACAATAAAATGTATGTATTCCTTAATTCCATACTTGGTTATCATGAACTGGGAAGGTACCAATTTCTCTCTTACATTAAATAAAAAAGTTCCCAGGAACACACATGGCTGAGTGCACACAAACACATGCTCAGCTATTTACATTATGCAAAAATCTCAAAATAACATCTATAATCTCAAAGATTGGCAAGGTGGAAAAGGGTACAGAAAACTGTTCCTAGGATCTCCCAGAGTATATCACATTTGTGCATTTTACTTAAGATATTCCTTGAAAATGAAAACTCAGTGGTACTAAATTAAATGTCATTCATTTTTACTGCCATCAACATGCAGTTTGAACAGTCGTAAAATGCAGAAATCTATCAAAATTTAAGAATACAAACAGGGGCGTGGGAATTATGTGCACTGTTGTAAGATAGTTATTTACTGAAGAGAAATGTCAAGAGTAAAAGTTAATTCTTACTGTTACTTTACTTTTCCCATCCAATACAACTGTCTATATTCCTCCTTAAAGGTTGCCTGCCATCAAATTTAATGCACTTGTTCCAAACTTCTTCAACTGGAAGACCCCTAAAGGTTTTTCACTTATAACACAAGCTATTGCAGAATTTTTGCACAGACTGCTGTGAATATGAATATGAAACTGTTTCTGCAGTTAAAAAAACTAATATGAGTGAAATAAGATATACCAGTAAAAATCACCCTCTTACATAAATATTTATCTTAGTAGGCATTGGGATGTGTCAATGGAACAGCCTCCAATAAAATTTATGTACCTGTTGTTATGGTTTATTAAAGACTTCTTCTAATATAAGTTCCTACCTTCCCTCTAAACTTCTGGCTTGGCATACAGTACACGAAAAGAGAAATCATCTAAAAAACACAACCCTGTAACCTTTCTATACCTACACACTAAAAACATGAGAAATTAGACAAATTTTCTGCCTTGGGTAAGGAAGCAGACGAAAACATGTTTCAGTGCAAAGCAGCCAACAAACAAGAAAACAACAAAATAAAAATATCCCACAAATAAAAAGTCCTTTTGGTTGGTTTTCTGGTGGGTACAGGAGCGTGAAAAAATTAGCAGCTGTACTGTAACCTCATAAATAATAACTTTAGTCTGAGTTTATAATTGATTATTTTAGGAAAATTTAGGAAAATGAAATCAGTATCTGCCAAATTTATGAGCTGGACTAAAATGAGGGCAGAAGAAACAAGAGGTTTGTTATGTGTGCATTTGCCCCATGTGTCTAGCCACGGTCAACAGAGAGGGGTTATTTGAAAGAAGGACCTCTATTGAATTTATTTTTCTTAACTACACACAGGAGTTCAGTTCCTGAAGTATTTTAAGGTGGACTTGAAACCCTTCTGCTACTATAAAAGAAGGTGAGGGTTGCAATGTGATGTATCAAGCTCCCACAAATCAAGCAAAGATAATGAAGGCCTTTCAAAGCTGAAGGAAAGGTCTTTTTGCCTCAGAGATAAACAAGTGTAGTAAAGAGTCAATTAAGGCAATGATCTGGCTTGAAAACTGATCTATTTTAAATAGGAGTGTAACAAAATATTTTATATTTCACCAACACCAAACCTGAGTAGAGACAATAGTCCCCTCACCCCTTCATTGGAGTTTCTACCTGGCACAATCTGAATGATCAAGTCTAATTCCATGCAATGCAGGCAGCCACACAAAGGATGCTTACTTTGAAAAAATCCACTGAACAATTTATTTAAAATATATTAAATATTCTATATGTGCTGTTTCAATACCATTTCTGCATTTGGTATCGTGCCCAGAGCTCTGAGAGCAGGTGTCCCCAATTTCAGTGATGGATCCAATGTGGATCCATCCATCCTGGATGCACTTCTGAGTATTAATGCATAACAGCATCATTTGTTAGCTGTTGCTAATTAGTACCTCTAATGAAAAATGCTAGACACAAAATAGGCTGCTTCTCCAGGTGAAGACATTTCATTGTCTAGAGAAATTAAGTGGTGTACAAAACCTACAGTTTTCCTCCCAGCTGTATTAAGTATTAGGCTATCAGGAATACTTTTCCCATACCAAAGGAAAAAAAATTATTTTTTCCTTCCTATCAAATTGAAAGCACATACAAATTCCCATTTCTGTGTTGTTGAAGTATTCAAAAAAAACCTACTTCTTTTCTGACAATTATTTCTCATGCAAGGAATGGAGATCAGAAGACTATGCATGCCTCATGGACCAAAGATAACATAGAAAAAAATTGGTTTAGAAGCCTTACAGCTTATGTAAATAAGTATAATGTATTTTCAAGGTAACAATAACCATGTACTATAAAAATTATAGAATGATAGAAGAGGTTTCTACTTTTCCCTCCCCTCAACACTGTCCAACAACACATGAGGCATATATCTTGATAAGAACTATATTCAAGAACCATAAAAAGTGTTAGTTTTCAATTCACCTATCTGTTCATGTCTAAAGAGATCACAAATATTCTCCACAGCACTTTTAATAAATAACCACCTTATTTTTATAAAGAAATATGTCCTTTTTTTCCTAAGTAAGATGGCCTTGCTAAGTAGATACAAAAATAATTATTTAGAGGACAGGTTTGCTGTGGAGGAGCAGCAAATGTTCTTTCAAAAAATGGTTCTACATGCAGAGAGTCTAAATTTCATGCCATGTGATGTTCTAATAAAGCATATCTACAAAATACAGAAATGTTCTTCCATTCCTGAGCCAATGGGGAGCAAAGAAAAACTCTTTGAACCCTCAGCTAAAATTTTAGAGGATAGAAGAAACAAGATATGCAGGTGGGCATATTAAATGTCACACTATGTTACTGCAGTTTTATAAGAATATTCATTCTTTAAATATTTAATTTATTTTTTTTTTCTTTTCACTTCAGTATTAATCACCACTGCACCTGACCAGTGTCAGGCACTGCTTCAACAATCTTCTTATGAGATAAGAAGTTAAAAGCATTTGGTACATGGCAACCTAGTGGACAGAAAATTAAAATGAACCTGGTCTTACTTCACCAAATTTAGGGAGTTTATTATAATTCCATGAAGTGAAATCGTTCTCCAATGCAAACAGTTCAAACTCTACCACCATTAACAGGTATCACAGCCATCCATGACGAGATTAAATTTCAAGCACTCTCTCACAGAAATCTATGATCCTCTCCAAAATACAGTGATGTGGATGAACACATTTCAAATCTGACATGACAGAACTTACAGACAACTTACAAATAATGAAAATCTCTTGGATTTGAGAGATCATGTTTTCTCAGGCATTCCAAGAAAGATAATTTATACCTTGTGATGGTTCAGCAAAAAGAAATAAAAAGCCCAGGCAAAAGGTAGGGGACCTGATCCTTCTTCTAGACCAAGTGATCAAGATTTATTTACTTGAATATGCATTAAAATACAAAATTATGAAATATTAAAATCCTAAAGTTACTGGTATTTCGCGTGCCTCTTTTGTAGCTCAGTTTATATGTTCAGCACAAAGAAACCTCAATTTAGGTTGGCATGTGAGCACACTGACAATTTTTAATGTTAAAAAAGGTGAAACTGTTAAAGAAGATTTTGCACAGGACAAAAGTATCCTTGTCCAGCATTCAAGGCTGCTCCGCAGTGTGCTTGGCACAGCAGGTTGGAATTACACTAACACGAGATTCAACGCTGGGAATCTCAGGAACCTGCAATTTCAGCGACTTCTCATTCATCTACTGATCCCCCAAAATGCTTGGGATTTACTCTAAACTAAGAAATGCTATTACCAGCATTCAAATAAACAATACTCCACTGTGCAGCCAACAATAGCTATAGAAATATGAACAACGAAAACGTGACATAACACAAATTATCTGGAAGCAATTGGTATTTGCTAGTTTTAAACACAACTGAGTGCTCTACTGCCAAAAGAAAAAGTACAGGAAACACCAGAGGAGCCTGTCCTTTAAAAGATATTTGCATAAGAAATGGCAGTGGGAAAAACTTTACACTCCATCTCACTCCCACCTTAAGTGTCTTATTGCACCAAGTACATCAGCAAAGCTGCCACGAGCAGATGCTAACACTGTAATTAATTCTCAGGACCCTTTTGTTTTACTACAGGGAACGAACGTGAAATAGTTGGGTGAACTAAATTGAGCATCAAGTACATTCAGTTGCTGATGGCAAATTGATTTTTTCACAGCAGGCTATCAGTACAATTTCAGACAAGCATTTCATTAAGACACAGCATACATAACTCCTTATAACTTTGAACTACCTTCAACACAGCATTAGGATCAAAGAACAATCAAGTCTTTGAGACTATTCTTAAAATAAAAAATGGGCACTTGACACCATGTTCTCCAGACAGAGGAAAACAAAAATCAAACTCCAAAAGCTTGCTTGTGCAGCATTTAAGTGTGCTAACAACATAACTGGCATGAACTGGCACAGCAATTTCTATAGGAAGCTCCCAGCTTTTTTCTTAAAAACACCTGATGTCAGTTCTAGATGAAAAGCCACACAATCCCTGCTTTTTCCAAGCGACTTGTCACAGCAGTGCTCCTCTGACAATTAGGCAGCGAGGACAGCTGACTTAGCAGCACACCACAACATGGAGAAGTATTCTCCCTAGAGTCTGGCAGGCAGGGAGGTCAATCCTCTGCACCTTTCCTGGAGCTCTTTGTCAGGGTGGAAGCAGTAATCAAGCAATACCAAAAACAGGAGGGCTCTGAGCAATGCTATTCACACAGTCTAAACCCCAACATGAATTCTCTCCAACTCATCCCACCAGAAGGTCTTCTACAAGTTATAGCACCACCTGATTCAAAGCAGGAGCCTGGAAGGAATCTGGGCAGGATAAATGAAAAGTGAGATCAAAACAAAAAATGCAGAAAACAGTGTTGCCATGAACTAATCTTGGAATTTTTCTATCTACTTAGAGGGTCAAATATGTTAGTTATTCTGTTTGGTTCTCATTTGGGTTCAGCAGTGACTAAAGTTCCAAATTAATAAAACTTCAAACTAACAAAAGTTCATGCTGAATTCCTGTTCAAGGAAAGAAAATGAAAATGTTCAAGTTAGTATTTCCTCCAAGTTCAGTTCAATTAGCTGGACTTATATAAAAACGGTGGGGGAAATGCTGCCTTGTTTGGTGTTTTTGCTGTAACCTTTCTGACAGGGTTACTGGGCCTCTACTTAATGAGAATTTTTAGTTGAAAGCTCAGCCTGAAATGATGCTGAACTCTGTACAGCAACAGAAGCTACCAAATTATATTCATCTTCTATTCACTTCCTGTCCTACCTATCCCACAGAGCCTTATCTCACACATGCCAAAACTTCCTATTCCCTCCTCCATTCCCACTCTGCCTTTCCATCACCTCATCTGGTACTCAGCTGCCTCTTTATGAGCTCCACACAGTCATTTCTGTCATGCTTTTTTTATTTTTCCCAGCTCCTCCCTTAGCTCCATCTCTGATCCAATTTTTCTTTCATTTCTATTTGTTCTCTTTCACCTTCTTGGTATTCTCTCTAAAATCACCCAGATTCCAAACCCAGTGGGGGATATCAGAAATATTGGTCATCTTTGTTGCACCAGTCTAAACCTGAACCTGCAAAGATTTAGAAGACCCCACAGTCCCACACCAAAATGAGTGACAGGTAGTAGGTAAATTTAAAATGGTTAGCATTGAAATAAATACTCAAAACAGTCCTGTAAGAGAAATATAAGTATTTAGTTCAAGAGGCCCAAATTAGGACTTAGTGTCAGATTACAGTTGTATTCTTATAACTGCAAGGGGTTTTAATTTTTCAGAGTTGGCATAAAAAAAAAATCTAGAATTTTTAACAAATAGTTTTAGATGGCTTGTTTCGTTCATTTTAGCTCAAGCTAATTATTCCATGTACTTGATTGTTTTTTAAAAAAATGCAAATTTGATGCACAAAAATATGTCAATATGGGGAAATTCATTACATTTTCCATATGAAGCAGTTCAGGCAAATATCTAACTGTATATGAAAACTCAAAAAATGCAACTAATAAATCACAAGCAGAGTTTCCCCAGTTCTGTTACAGTTGCTTAAGATGATGAAACAAAACACGTACTTTAATTGGTTGTTCCTTGTTCTTTAACACAGTGCTGTTTTCCCTGTGAGATTTCAAATGATAAGTAACTGGAAATTAGGAAGAGAATTAGTCCATTATTCTGCAGCAATGACACAATGATTAATTATATTAGCTTACTGCCCCTTCTGCTTTCAAACCCTACAGTCACAAAATTAGTTTTGTTCAATATTCCAGAAGGGATATGAAAATTAAATTTACACAATTTAACAAATTCCTGCAGGAAAGCCATACTCATCTAAGATAGTAGATGGATGGATCCTCTAATTTACAATAATATGCAGATGGCACACCTACCCCTTACAGAGCAATGTGCAGATAAGGAAGCTTCCCAAAAGGCTCAGAAGAAGAGACTGTGAAGGGACATATGTGGAAGTAGATCAGGCAAGTCTGAGCTTGTGCATCCTCCTGGAAAGCACTCAAAAACTTTTCACCCTAATTCTACCTATACTTAATATTTATCATTTCTTTTATCCAGTTCTTTCTAAACCACATAATATTTTAAACACCCTGAGCATTTTCCATGCCCTAGTGAATATGAAATAAATGAAAGGCTATTAGGGTCTAGGGAGGCAGATGGTGAATTAAAATCACCACCACACCAACCCAAATCCCCACAACTCCCATGTTTCTGCTAAATAATGCAATTCAGGAAGAGCACATTACTTTTGAGAAACAATGCTTCTGCCACATTTTCAGCGTTGGAAAACACTGAGATGCAATCCTACCTTTACATAATTGAAAATCTTTGCTTTTCATTAACTGACTCTTTTTTTCCCTAGAATTATGAATAATATCAGAAATCTGGAACACTAAATACATATCTTAATGCCAGAACAGCCATGGCAACAGAGCCAGACTCAGCAGCTAACCTTTGTGCCTTAGCCCTGCCATGGACACTTTACTGGTTTCAGAATATCAAAATAAACTGACTGCAAAGCACTCTGCCTTTAAAAGAATAATACAAAACAAAGCTTCTGTGTGAAGAAGGCAAGGGCTTTGTAGGATCAAGGTCTGCACAGTTATGAAGTAGATTTGATCAAAGAGTCTGAATGTTTGCACTGCAGTACAATCAGGACATAGCTACATTATTGGGAAAGAGGGGGAAAGTAGCAGTAAAGTTAAAGGACTTATTTATGTCTTGATTTAGAAAGTTGGTATTTCATATTGCCAACACACTGTACTTCAGTCAAGTAACTCTTAGATGACCTTTTCTGCAGTCTCTGGATAAACTGGATCATTATGGGCAAACAGAGAAAGTTAGCAATGCACATTACTCAATAATAATTTTATCAAAATTAAACCCTGTACTTGACTGCAAATTCAGTTCATAATGAAAACAGACAGACTGTTAAATATGAGAGAATACCAAAATCTTCAGCTGGTAAGCCAGAAAAATCTAGATACTTACAATTTATTAATTTTAAGATAAATTAACTCTCTGCTTTTTAACTCATTTAAAACAAACACCATGACCCATAAATCACCTTTGACACATAAATACACTCAGAACCATCCAGGAAATCCACCCATGGTGCTCAAGGACTGGAGACACAAGGCTCTCCCTGCACACAGGACATATCCTGCAAGTGAATCCATGCCTGGTGCTGTGTACTTGTACATTCTGTTTATTTATAAAACTCTGTGGAAGAAGGGGAACAGTAGGACCTACTGCATGGCTTGCCTGTAACAGAGACTTTAATCCTTGGCACTGAAATTATTAAGACCCAGATAAATTTATTTTTGGAAAAAAAAAACAACAAAGGAATACTCCTAAATAGAGGTGTCTCTAATAAATATAAGTACTATTCTTAAATTATAACGTTCATTAAGAACACGATTTATAAGGTACTTCAATTAATTACATTTGTTTCCCCAAATCACCACTGGAGAGGCAGCAAACATCACCTCAATGCTCGTGCCTGGAGTCAGCTCCCAGCCCAAGAGGGAGCACCTCTGGGGATCAGCACATTAAAAGCTACCTCTTCATGCAGTAGCTATCCATTTTCTTTTCTAAATCTTCCAATATTTTTCCCATGCCAAAAATATTGTCATTTCTCTTTCATAAGTACCAATGCCCGAAGTACCTGATTGAAATATATTTGATTTTCCAGTAAAAAAAAAAAAAGAAAAAAAAGAAAAAAAATTTAAAAGGTTCTATTTTAAAAAGTGCTTTTATTCTGCTCATTATACATTATGAAATAGGAATCTGAAGGTGCTGCAATCTCCCTCAATTACCTCAGGGCACTCAGTTCCAGCTCATGCTAACTGGAAGGGGCTCACCCCAGTGGCCTCTCCCGCTGTGTTTTTAAGAGCTTGGCGTCTCCTACCAAACCCACTATTGAATCCCCAGGTTTGCTTCAGAAAGAATTAGTCCTAAAGAAAAGAAATTTTAAAAGCCAGGCTAAAAGATATTCTCCCCAACTCTTGGTATCACTATATTACACAGGACTTTGAAACAGCATAATTCAAATAGACAGGCCACCTTTCCAAAGTTTACTGTTAGATCTCAGATATTCACCCATTTAGGAACTGAGCTTTTAAAGACTCAGGTAACAGATGTATCAGCTTCTCCAGGTAGATTGTTATGCATTCCTCATATGCCAGTGTAGCTGACACTGGTTTTTTTCCTGAAGAAAGATTATGAAATTCCTAGACATAAAGACATGGCTATTTCTTAGCCCTGGAATAACCTGAAAACAGGTGGCTCCTGTGGTGACTTAGGGAGAAAATGGGGTTTTCTCCTGTTTTGCATACTATTTCATGGCATTACCACTAAAGCTTGACCACTTGTGCTCTCGTTTCTTAAGGGGTATTGAAATTTTCCTTGCATGGAGTGAGCTCCAGGAAGGAGTCCCCAGTTACAATTTTACAGTGACTCGGGCACAGAACCTCCAGTTCTGTTCCTGGCTTGTGAGCACAAGTACCAATGCTAAGAGAGCTTTTGCAAAGGCTTATTTAATAAAAGGGAATGCCTTTCAGGCAAAAAGGCAAATTAAAAAAAAAGAAAAAAGGAATGGGTTATAAGTATACTTCAATTCCTCAACATTCGTTATCCCTGAGAGTTTGGGAAGAGCCCTACTACTTAAGCCATCTCTCTTGTCCTTCCAGGCATCCTTTCTAAATTACTTCAGTTTCAGTCTGAGAAAAAAAACACATCACAGCAAGTGTAGCCTGAGGTGACAGTGAGTGACTCAGGTACCTCTGAGAAAAGGCCACTTCCAGTAGAAGAGGTCACACATAACATGCCAGCTACATCAATAAAAATTGCTTGTTTGACCACTGTGGCTTGTGAATCAGGAGCAACACGGGCTCCTCTAAGACACCCACATTGCAGATTCATGTTCCAATCCAAGCTTCCAAACAAGTGCATTATTCCTGGCACGTTGTCCCACCCCAGGAAAGCAGGCCAGGAGCCAGCTCACACAGCCACCTGCCAGTCACCCGGGGTAAGAGGGAAAGGACTTCCTACAGGGTGGGTGATGACAAGGACATGTAATCCAACCTAAGCAGGGCTGTTTTGGGGAATCTGCCCCACTGTCCCCAGACTGCAGTCTGCTGGCTACCTGCCCCTTGGGCTCAACTGCACACATACAGTTTGCAGGCTCCTTTTACAGCCTCTATTCAGACCTGAGAGGTTTCAATATAACCTTTTCTAGGCCGTCTGGTGGTTGCTCCCAGCCTGCCTGCGCTGTAATTTACCTTCAATGTGTCTGGGTTGAGCTGACCTGGCTCGTACGGGTCCATTCTTTGTTTATTCCAGAGACTGAATTGTCTCTGTGTCCTCCCACAGAAAGGTTCAAGTCGAAACTGTCTGTGTACCTTGCCAGAAACTTAAGACCAACAGAAGTAAACAGTCCTGTCAAATAAAGGGCATCAGTTAATAGGAGAATAAGAATTCAGTATTATGACAATACAACAACAATAGTGAGGCTAAAAGACAAAACACATCAAAGCCTCACGCAGAAAATGCTACTTTCTCATTCTCTTCATTTTCTAGTTCGAAATGTTAAGCACAAGTAAAAGCCACATATGAAGAAAGGAACCACTGTGAAAGCTGCTGTGCTCCTCTCAGTCAGTACAAGACAATCTTGACCTTCATGCCACAATATTAAGCCAAAGTTCTTGAAAGAAGGCATTGTTTCAAAAGCCAGGCATTTTCTCAAGGGTGAGAAATGCCTATTAAAGACTAGGCTGAAACCCCTGAGGTCACATTACATTTGACATGTGACATCTAAACTTCTTTATCTGAAAGGGGAATTTAGAAAGCTCTGACTGCTCTGTGCTACTTAGCTGCGCTTTGAACAGGATCCAGCATAAGTGTGTACCAACAGGAAAGCTTTAGATAAGGCTTTAGATATCCTTGCTATTTATCTAAATATTTATCCTGTGATGTGTGAGTACACCTACCCCTCTCCTTTGGGCCTAAAGAAGGTTATTTCTGTTTTGGATAGGTCTGGCATGAAATACACAGGTGATAAAGTGCCACCAGCCACCCTGCGCCTGCAACACCACAGGAAACAGGTTCCCTGAGATGGAAAATGATGTCTTTTATCATACAGTAGTGTGATTCTAGCAAGAGCCTAAATATGGATGCCCAGAAACTTTTACTTCCATGGATACAATATGCAGAATAGGCTTCTTAAGTGCCAGTACCTTTAATTGCCCTGACAGTGATAATTTGGCAATAAGAGCTGCAGTGTCACTGACAGTGAGTGAAATTTGGGAAGCAGTGTTTGGACAGGTACACACAGCAGTAAATGGTGGATGAAAGACCAGATATGACCCAGCAGTGTGAAATCCCAGAAATCCAACCCTATCCCAGGCTGCATCCAGAGCACTGTGGCCAGCAGGGTGAGGGAGGGAGTTCTGCCCCTCTGCTCTGGTGAGATCCCACCTGGAGCACTGCATCCAGCTCTGGTTCCCCTGCACAAGAAGGACATGGAGCTGTTGGAGTGAGTCCGGAGGCCACTAAGTTTATCTGGGGGATGGAGCTCCTCCTCTATGAGGGAAGGCTGAGAGAGCTGGGATTGTTCAGCCTGGAGAAGAGGAGGCTCCAGGGTGACATAATTGCAGCCTTCCCACACCTGAAGGGAGCTACAAGAGAGACAGAGAAGAACTGGTTACATGGGCAGGTGGTGGCAGGACAACGAGGGAAGGGCTTTAAACTGACAGTAGGTTTAGATTGCGTATCAAGAAGAAATTCTTACCTGTGAGGGTGACAAGGCTCTGGCACAGATTGCTCAGAGAAGCTGTGGATGCCCCATCCTTTCAAGTGTTCAAGGCCAGGCTGGATGGGGCCCTAAGCAACCTGGTCTAGTGGAAGGTGTCCCTACACCTGGTAGGGGGATGGAAACTAGGTGATCTTTAAGGTCCCTCCCAAACCAAATCGTTCTATCATTCTATGAAATGCTAAAAGAATTTTTTTTTTTTAGCCAACCTGACTTCCCAAATCCTGGGAAGTGCTGCGCTCGTATTCACTTGTCAGTGCAAGTTCATTAGCATAGCAAAGGGCAAATGGCAGCTATCCCGGAAAATACCAAGGTGTCGCCTGCCCCTTCGACACCGATTTCACGGTCCCTTCAGCAATCGGGATCCTGGAGCTCCATCTACTGGCGCCGCGGGACCGGCCGTGGAGGAGGCGGCAGCCGGGAGGAGGCGACCCTGCCCGGGACACACTCGGGATGAGGAGACCCTGCCTCGGGCATTGCAGGTTTAACGGGAACCTCCCTGGGAGCTGCTGCTGCAGGGTCAGATCATCCCCTACGGAGCGACAGCACCGCCTGGTCCCGATGTTCATCCCACTCCCAGCTGGAGTGTCCGAGGATCATTCAGCAGTGGAAGGTCTCAAGTTCCTTCAAATGAGCTCAGATGGCATCGAGATTCCACAGCGACTTCGAGGTGCTATGGTACGTGAGGACATTTCAAAAAGCATGAGGAGCTTACCTTTAGGGAACTCGGTTGCACCCAGGTCGGCAAATTCTTGTAGGTAACCCTATTTTAAAGTGTGCAGTATCAAATATCCTAACTCTAGTGTCTCCAAAATGGTTATCAGCAAGTGGTAAAAACCCCACAAGCAGACAGGTTCTTGTAGTCCATTTTTTTTCCCTTCTCAAATCAGTTCTTTTTTCTTTTTTTGCTATATAAATGTATCAGTTCCAGAGTCAGTGCATCAGCCCTACCACAGTGGAAATTGGCCTCTCACACCCCTCCTCCACTGAGGTGCTCACCCATTTACCACAGGTGAGAATCTGGTCAAATAATCACAGAACAGCCAGGCCATAAGGGGAAGGCTCGTTTGTGAATCTTCTCAATGTTTACAGCTATTTGCAAAGCACTTTTTACGGCCAAAAGTTTTGATGACATTGCTCATATTTTTAAGAAATAGTATGTGGGGGTTTATTGTTAATATCTATTTATATGGCCACAGCTTTATTAGAAACGTGCCTGTTCTGTCTTTTCCATAGTTGGTGCATAAGGGTTAGAGAGACTTGTGAAAAACTGTTGTTTTGACACTCTCCATCTACAAATTAAACTCCTTTGACAAATACTTTCAGCTTGCTTTTCTCATAAATTTGAATTTAAGCACTACCTTTTTCTAGAAAGAAAATAAAGGGGAAAATTAACTTCCCTCTTTCCCCATAACACCATATTGAGAGAGAGCTATCAAGAGATATGTAAGTGCTAACTGTTTTCTACTGGGTACTTAAGGGAAACAGATGGGTGTAATTACGGTTTTATGGAGGTTACCTAAAATGCTTACAATCAGCTGCCACATTGCAGTTTGATTCTCGGTTATAAATACATATATTAATCTTTGTAAAGGTCTGTACAGATTTTAAGCTAAGGGGGAACATGCAGCCTCGTAGCTACCTCCCAGGGAAGGAAACCATATCAAAACCAGAAGGTGCAATGATACTGGAACCCAGAGGACTCGGAGGAGGCAAATTCTTCTTGCTCAAAACGACTCAAATCGTGCTGAAAGCAGCAGAGGGAGCCAGCTGCCTTGCTTTGGAGGAACCAGCGCTTCTGAGGCCCTGCAGCCAACCCAGCACCGACCCTCCACCTGCTTTACCCCAAGGCAGTGAATCTCCCGTTCCCAGAGGCTGTGTCGTTGTCCAGGAAATATCGGGAAAAGCTGAGCTTTGCTGCATCATTAAAGTTTACCGACCCATTCAGGCTGTACCACCACCCCTGGCAGTGAGCAGCACCTAAATGCTTTCCAGGAACCTGAAAGAACACCCGTTTGGTTGCAAAACTAACTGAGAGAGAAATAAAAACCTTCTCTTTATCTCCCACGCCTTTACATCTGTGTAAGCATTTTATCTTTTCATACGAGCTGCAGAAACACTTCGGCTCAAATCAGTGAGGAAAGTTATACACAGAACTTAACTTCTCTGACAAAACCAGCAACAACACTGCTGTGCCAGTGCCCCCGCCCAGTATCGCCCTTGGTGTTTACTCACCTTCAATTCCATTGAAAGAATTTTCATTTTCTTCCCATATGATGGGACAGTATAAAACAAAGGAGAAAACAGCTAATATTATCACATGCATTTTAAAATCTGACCCTAAGTTTTATCAGGTAAAATAGTAACACAGAACTCCCTTTAATTTTTGGTTCTCTAGCTCCAGAACCGGGTTTTTTTTTCTCCCCCCTGGAACTACAAGAAAACATCCACAAGGCTAAAAGACACAAGTCCTCCTACTCTTCTCAGAAAGCCTCTTCCTCTTTGTTTCTCACACTTCATAATGTTAAGGCTCAATTTATCTTTGAGTGACCCCAGTTAAATCAATCGGTCTCCAATGCATTTGCACAGATACTCAGGAGGAAACAATTTGATTAGCTAATCATTTAATTACAAACTGCTGAATTAATAATGCAAGAGAACTTGACTCAAAATGAGCAGGGCGTTACAGTACTGATATCTGGGAGGAGGTGGGGCAACCAATGTAAATTTATTTGTAAATTGTGCATTATTTGGAAGCAGTAAAAGCCAATAAACACAGAATCAGGCTAATTCTGCAGGTATTGTCTCACGAGTGGAGTAAAAGGTTGAGTTCTGTGGCTATAAATATACTCATATATTTACAGTGTGCCCTAATTAGGACCAGTGAAAGGAGGGAAATTGCATATTCTCATTCCATTAAATATTCTTTCACAATATGAGTCATCTAGATAGCAGACGAAGGGTGTGCTGGAGCAACACTTTTCCCAGCTCAGGGGCTGAATGTCTCCAGGGTATTCCCACCTCTCCAGCACCTGTCCACCGAAGGCTGTCTCTCCCTGCCCCCAGGGATTCCCGGCCCCATGGCACAGGCTGGTATGATGCAACACAGCACGCTGGGAAGAGCTTTGAACATGATGCAAGAGCTACAAACACGCAGTGAGACTGTCGCCTCAAAAGGCCATTGCTGTGAACTCCTTGTCCGGCAGGCTCACTGCAGTTAAGAGTGCAGAGATTTTTGTGATATTTCAAAGATCAAAAATAAAGATTAAGACTTTCTGCTTTCTTGAATGGTGTGGGATATTACTTCTGGGGAGCCTTTATGTGGTTCAGGCTCTGGAGAAAATCCGTGCTGTTTGTTACATCCCTGAGACAACCCCACTCAGCCAGAGGTTATGGCTGTAGCACCTGCATTGCCCAGGCCACTGCCGCTGCTCCCGAGCTGTAAGGCAGTGGTGAGTTTGCAGCAGAGGACTGAGCACTGCCCCATTCCCCCTCACTGAACAGAGCTGCCCTGTAGGTAAGACAAGCTCTGTGTGATTGCTGACACTGCTCCAGGAGGTGCTAAGCTCGAGCATCATTTGCATCATGCTGTCAGAGCCAAATCCCCACTTCCATAATGAAAGGTTTCAGTATCCCAAACCTGAGATGTCTCACAATGCTTCCATTTAACACTGCGCCATGGTAATCCTGCAACCAACTCCAAGGGCTGTATTCAATTCCCATCTCTGCTGCTTGCTCATTCCATTAGCTTGTCATGCTGTTTTCCACAGTTATAAATGGGAAATATTTATAAGTACATCACAAACACGGATGAGAGCCAGTTAACCAATGTTTCTAAAGCCCTCAGAGGCCACAGGAAAAAGGAAACAGAGGGGTGTCCAGTATTTGCTTAAAGCACTGAATTCTTTAATGTTATTTTTCACAAGCCAAAGCCCACCTGTAAATGTTAATATACTGCACTGCAGATACCTGAGGTATTCACAATTATGTGTAAGATGCAGGACAGAGTTTGGGTAGGACTTAAAGATTAATTTTGAGTTGATTTTCACTTTATTTATACCATAGAATAAAATATCCTATAAGGTTTTGGTTTAATTTCTGTGATATACAGAACACTTGCACAGTCTGCTGGTTCTGTGGTGCTCATCCCATTCTATTAATATTTTCAGCATTAGAAATTAAGGGTGTTTTCCATTTGCTGTCCTGCTACAGGAGAGAACTGCTTAGCTTGGCCCAGTGGGCTGTAAATTCAGAAGAGTTTCACTGTGCACCACAGGCTACACAGTGTGGCATAGACATGTGCATAAACTATTTCCTTGACTTAAATCTAGGTCTGCTTTAATGCTGTTGCAAGAAACATTAAAATTGTAGCAAATAGCAAAAATGCGATTACTTACAGAATGAACACTAATTTATAAATTACCCTACAATCCAGGAATAACAGCATAAAATACCCTGGCACAACACAGTTTATCTGTTTTACTGTCATCATCTGAAGATATCACAATTCTGATGCTTTTTAATGATCTCTAAACGCTGACATTTGCTGGGCCCAGTACAAAACCAGATTAAGCTCTGTGAGTTTCTTTGAGCATAGTTCAACATCTGAAGCCCTGTTAGGGTGCTGTGTTTGTTCACTCAGCCAGGAGAAACGCTCATCCTGGTGCAGGTAGTCAGCACAAGACTTGGCAACCAGCTAATTCTGCAATGTGCAAATCTCACCATTTTAAAGGTACAATCCAAACATTAGCTCTGATTTGAAAATTTACAGGGAGTCTGTCACAAACTACACCCTAAACGGGAAGAAGTTATCTGAAAATTATCTTTCAAGAACCTCTTTTCAGACACTTGGAATGAAAAGGGAGCAACTGGATCTGGATATTTGACAACAAATTTGAACATTGCAAATTCCCATCTCCACAGTAATATTCCCACCACAGCAAACACTTTTCCCAACAAACCCATCCAAATACTGTGTTCCGGCTGTTACATTTCCTAATATAAACTTCTATGGAAGTCTCCTTAGTCTAAATCCTACCAGTCTACTAAATGCTCTCATGAAAACACACATAACTACACACCAAAATGTACTTTCACATACGTTTACTAATGGACAAGAACATTTCTCAAAAAACAACCACTCTACTTTTTACTTCTTGCTCCTGGTCTACAAATACAGCTTCAAAAGATATGCATCCTCCTCAGCCTATGACTACTGCCTATCTTTATTTCCCACAGATTATCTCATTTGATATCTAAATAAAATCAGAGAAGCTCAGCTGGTATTTAGCTTTTTGTCTATAATACAGTTCATTGTCTACATTTAACACTTGAAGGAATTGCATATCCAGGAGTTTTTCTATATTTTCCCATTTATGCAATAAAAAGTTACCTCTATCTATAAATCATCTCCCAATTATGTCTGAAGAACAGCACAGCTTTAACCCTGAGAGGAGGATTCCTTACCCCTCAAGCCAATAGGCCCCCAGGTCAGAAAGTTGATGCTGATAGTTTTATTTTCCCATAAACCAAACAGAGAGGAACCAATAATGATAATGTTAAAACATTTGCAGTGTCTGCTTGACTTCTTGCCAATAGAGGATTTTTGTTCTATTTTTTGGTAAATTATTCCAATTTCTGGCATTTTCAATTTTAGAATATCTCTTCTGATTCCTCCAGATTAATGCATTACAATATGGTTTTCCTCTCACTAATAAGTTGCATGTTCCTTGGCACTTTATGCGTACAGACATTTAAACTAAAAATGTTTTTTGCTACTTGTTCATGTCATGTTTGTTTCCCAATAACTTAGAGCAACTGAAAAACAAAAAGGCAAAATATCTAGTTGGTATTGAAAATATTAGCACAAGTAGCAAGCTGTCTCCTGTGTTAGCATAGCTGCTTTCATAACTGCTCGGTTTTGCTATCAGAAGTTACGAGCAACTTAGCTAATGATTGTTAAAATGGTATTATATGATCCATATGTGAATTGAAAGCAGATGTACTGAGAGCAAAGATTTCAGATTAATGTGCAAGAAGACGTTTCACATGTTTTATTGTTCAGCAGTGCACATTACACACATAAACATGCAGTCATTGGTTAATCTGTATGGTTAGACACCTGTTTGTATTAACTGTGATGCCATTCTCCTGTCATGATACTGGAACAAGCAGGTCTTTGAAGTTGTTGGGAGGGGGGAATGAAAGCCAAATCTGTAGCTGCCGTTTCTTCTTTGACAGACCTATTATCAAAGTGCAATTAATCTCTTTTCCAACTAAACACAGAAAGGATTTTCCCTTTCTACATGTAACCCATTACACGCAGGAAAAATACATTGCTCTTATAACCTGCACTCTGTTGCGAATTGCTGACCACAGATTCACGTTTGAAAGCATATGAAGTCATACATAGGACTTCAGGTTTTGTTCTGCTTACCAACATGACATGAGGTTTATGAGGGTTTTTTAAAAATAGTTACTAGTCTTAGAGTATTAATCAGAATCTAAGTTAGCCTTAAGAGTGCCCAGGTCATTCAGTCCTGCCAGCACACACCCCCCAAAAGGTGTTTTATTTATGACAACAAATTGGAAAACTTCTGTTTTTAATAAAGGCATAATATACCCTGGATAAATTTTATTTCAACAGGTGTTCTCCAAAATTAATGGTACTGTTAATAACCTTACAGCCTTTAAGAAACAGAAAGAGGCTCTTTTTGACTCTGCTCTTCCAGGAAAAGAGGAAGCCATCAATAATCTCTCACATTTCTACCACTGCCCCTAGATGAAATCTAGAGAGCATATAATTTTTGCACTATTCATCATAAAAGATAGGTCTTTGGTGGAGGAACTGAGAAAAAGGGATACCTGTAGCACAGATAAGGGTGATTAATTCAGTGACAAACCAGCACTCGTTGCCCTGTGCCAAGACTCTTACTGTTTTGAGGAATTTGACAGAAAGAAAACATATATGGATTCACATTTAGAAAATGTACATTTTCTGTCCCCTCATCTCACAGTTTGCCAGTCAGTTTCTAATATCCAGATTTTCATTTCTTCAAAGGAAAGAAAAGATGAGCTCACTACCAAGTTAAGGGCAAACAGTCACACAGATAGCAGAATATAACATTCATGTCTTATTATTTCATATATAAACCTTTACTTTAAAGTGTTATCTAAAATAACATACATGGTTACCAGACAAAATAGCCTATATAAACTATGCTGAAAATATCATCTTTATTTACAGGAACCTAACTAAAATGATCTTTAATTGTGTTTGAGGTCTGCAACAACCTCCTCTCCTAGAGCTGGACCCCAGCCCAGATTATTCTGCTGGGCAGAGCTCTAAGGAGGAAGATGTCCCTCACATACATGAAGAAAGCCCTGGCCATGCAAAGATGTGGCTCACCTGCTGCTGGAAGGGGTGGGAAGCAGCTTGCAAACTATCACTCTGCTCAGGTGTGATGTCCTGTTACCCATCCCACCCTTCAGACTCTACAGTGACATGCAACCTTTGTTCAAGGGAACTCTAAACCTGCTGGTGGTGGTGTTCTGCCCATACATTGTGAAATTCAGCAAGAAAAAAAGAAAAAAAAAGGCTTAGACGGTCTTTCTTTCTGTTTGACCTTCTACATATATATGCATCATCATCTTCTAGTACTGCTGGTAATCACAACTACAGGTAATAAGCAAAGAGAAAATCAGAAATAAATGACGTTATTTTATAGGCACTTCTATAACCATGTAATTCACTGCATAGTTAATTTAGTGAATTCCAATATCTGCTTCATAGAAAAACAACTGCCTTGGGTTGTATAAAAATGCTGCCTTTGAGAGCTACAAAATCCCACACTGCTTTACCAAGCATGAATTAGATTCCAGAAGAATCATGCCTTGCAAACAGAGCACCCAGTACGCACTGAGAAACAGCTCTCACAGAGCCCTTGTATTAGCACTATTAGCACTTGTTCTTTCATGATTTAATGAAAATGCTGTGCTTCAAAAGAAACAGCTAATCAGATAATCACATTATACTGTATCTCATAGGCTTTGAGCAGCCAAGCTCCCAGAAAAATCATTGAATAAGACAACAGGATTACAGCCTTAACGGCTACACATTGTATTTGTCACAAAGCATGGCCAACATTCACATTGAGATTGCCAGATTATTACATGGTTACCTGTGCTCTATAAAATAGAGATGTCACATTCAACAGATTATGAAACAGTACTGCAGTATGAGATATTATTATTTATCATTACCTATGACCAAAACATTAGTACTTCAGTGTAAACACTGCAAGACATATACGTGATTTAACAGGTGGAATATTGACAGATTTAAACATTTTGGATCTGTTGTCTATCCACAAGATCTGGAAATAAGGCATATGGTCAGCAGAATAGGAGAGTTTAAATAAACAGCCCAAGTGCTTTGCTTTCCTCCCACACACCTTAACTCTGCCAGTCACGCTGCTGGATTCCTCAAATCTCATATCTTGAGGAGGTCATACCTGAGGAAGGCTGTTAGCTGGCTGAAACATCATTCTTTTAGTTTTTTCGCTTTCCTGTGTACAAAGGAAACAAACAATGAATAGCTAAAGGGCTTAGTCTTTTTACAAACCTTGACAGAGCTTTCTGCTAGGAAGATAACTGTGCAGCCTGAGAGGCTTCATTTGCTCCTGCTCGCACACTTATACACATCTGACACTTTATTCCACTCAAGGGACCTTGACATAAAATTGTAGAACTGATCACACATCCGTGATAGAAGCTTGACAGTTTTCCTAGACAGTCCTGCCAAAACTTCCCATCAGTAGCTGGAAACAGTTAGCAGGGTGGCCACTTAGCAACCAAATGCTTTTGCTTTTGCAATCTTACAGCATGGCGCCGTTTCCTTTTGGGCTGAACGCACTCCTGCCCATACGACGGCCACTGGAAATCCTGGCATGGCACCTGGCTGTTCTGGCTTTCCACATCTTCAGAATCAGAGTCATCTTGTTGCATTGAAGGGAAATGCCTGTCTGGATAAATCTCTTTCAGTTTGTTCTCAAAGAACTCATCCAGGCATCGTCCAGCCTCAGCAACCTCGGAATCTGGCTGTAAGGGAATGAATAACTATTCAGTGCT
This sequence comes from Corvus cornix cornix, assembly GCF_000738735.6. Taxonomy (NCBI): domain Eukaryota; kingdom Metazoa; phylum Chordata; class Aves; order Passeriformes; family Corvidae; genus Corvus; species Corvus cornix. The sequence continues at coordinate 52,109,861 of NC_046335.1, forward strand.
ACCACAGGCAGAAATCATCAAGGATCAAACCCAAATAACTACCCCACCCCAACATCTCACCTTGGCTCTGTCTGCTACATCTCCATTAGTCCCTGCACACTTTCTACAGCCCATTAGTCCCTCTGCATTTCCAGTGTAAGTAAAAACCAGATGCTGCTACTAAGGAACACATTTGTGCACCTCTAAGAAAAAGAGATGTGCGGTGAACTAGGAAGAACAGCAGTCATCACTGCTTAGGAATTTCTATGCATTTGATTTTCCCTAGGTATTTTGCTGGCTGTGACTGGCCTCTCCCAGCAAACTCAACAACATTCCACAGAGTTGTCTGTGAAGATGTCCCTCTTTAATTTTAGATCCATATGTATCTCAAGTTCTCAGACACACATATAACTTCATAAAACTTCGTTCCTGTCATTAAAAAAACCCCTAACATCATTTCCAAAGAACAAAACTGATTAATACTTCTGTTTATCCCAATTCTATATGTGATTAACATAGAACCAGTACTTGCTCCAGAGTGACAGCCATTGAAGGAGCCACCCCCTGCTGTGTACCCCCCACCCATGCATATTAGAAACATACATAATTGAACTTTGCACAGTTCCAAAACATGAGACGCACGTCAGTCACAAGTTCCTCAGGTGCAGAATAGTGGGACTTGTCCTTTTTTTGCAGCTTCTTTCGTATGGTGGACAAATCCATTGGCCTTTTGATGATCTGATAATAATGCCGAGCCTGCAATAAGAATAAAACACAGGTATGTGACATTTTTAATTAAAACACTTCCACTCCAGCGATGACTATGCAAGTTTGGACAAAAGTCATTGCAGAGGAGTCCTTGCATCATGGCAGAGAGCTCTAATCTTTTAGTTCCTGTACTTGCACATCTTCCTGGATGCTTATTGGTTTGATTAAAACATATTTGCTTGCAAGATTGATCTTGAAAATAGTATGCTTCAGTGACAACTCTACTGCTTGCACTTTGTAAAGTTTATCCCCAGATAACAATAACCTCGATTTTGCCATGATCAATAATATATGTAACACTGATAATTAGCTGACATTTTCCCTTAGCAAGTACAAAAAGAATGTGCTGCGATACTTTCAGCTGATAACGTGGGAAGTAGTCTGTCAAGAGTGACTCAAAATATGGTACTGTACACTCTTTTAAAAGTTCAACAAAAGTCTTTTTCAATGGGCACCAGCCACCAGGATATCCCATTCCTTACCTCTTTCTGGGTCCAAGCCTACATGTTAGGTAATCTGTTCCATAAGTTCATTGCAAGCTTTATTAGGTGGAACGGGGTTTATATCATTATTTGGACTACTCCTTCACATAAAACCTTTATTTTTCCCCCCTTCAACTTGTAGCACATTGTATTCTATTGTTACAATAGTGTGAGTCTCCATCTCCCTTAAGGCAGACAGTTAAATACTGCAAATGCTGAGTACATGGGTGAAGCAGAAATCTCTACATCTTCCCCTGCACGCAGTCACATTCACCCTCTTTGTGTACAGCACAAGAAAAGAAGGGGTTCAGGGTTGCTTCTAGAGCAGACCTCTCTTATGACAGTACAACAATCTCCATGTATGTGGCAAGTCAACTTTTTTAATCACTGGAACCCCTCATACACCTTTACCATTCTACCAGCATCTTAAATTGGCCCCCAAATGTGGCCTGAAAATTGGTCAGCATTTACCTGCCTTGGGCCTCACACCTTCAAGGCACTTGCAAGAGGAAAACACCCACCCATCCCTAGGAAGCAATACTGTTCAGAATAAAACCTCATGAATATCTTTCAAGAAGACAAAGGAGGAACTTGTGACGTTCTCTGGATTCCCTCTGATCCGTGCACGTGCAGTACTTACCAGGGGACTGACGGGTTCATGGAACGGGAGGCTCATACTGCTGCAGAACAGGGAAAGCACCAGCTTTTCACACTTCTGTGGAAGCCAGAATCAAAATACATTTTAATTCAAAACAAGTGAATTTACTTTTTCCCTTAGTTAAAAGAGAATTCTCAGGTGGAGTGTTCATTTCTGATGCAAAATTGAACACTTCACTCTAACCTGGGGGACATTTTGCCTCATAGCATTCTTATACCTTGGAAAATAAGGATAGTCAAGAAATGAAAGAAAATAAGTATTTTCCTGGAAATTCTTGGGAATTAATCACTATCATTATTTACTTTCTGCACTCCAAATCTATTCCTTGGCTCTCAACTAAGAGAACAGCAGCAACAGTATGGAAAGAGGTAAATGGGCAATGTTTCCCACTGCTCATATTCATTCATGCAAACAGATGTAAGTCACTAGTACTGTATGAAAAAGCTCCTTTTACTCACCATTAACTTGTAAAACACTTATTCTTGTCTTTGGCTCTTTCAATAAAAATGCACTACAAAAATATTATAAGCCATATTTTCTCACAAACAAAGGAATTTTTCATCAACTCAATTTTTTAAATAGGACTTCACTATTCAAGACATAACTCCCAAAATTTTTTGTCCAGTTGTACCAAATCCAGTGGAAACAGGGCCAGCTCAGCATCTGCACTCAGTTGTGTGGACTCCTCCTCTCTGTCCAGTTGTCACCAATATACACAGGACATCTATTCTGAATTTCTGTCTTTCAAATACCAGGAGGACTTTGAGAAAAGACACTGTTTTCATGGAAGATTTGGTAGAGAAAACTGATAATAGGTGTGTATGTTGATAAGTTTTCATCTAGGCTGAGTTAACAGGCTGAATGTCATCTTCAAAGGAACTAATGGGACATATGAACACTGCATGATTATTTCAGTCCAACTGAAATTCAAAAAATGCTTTCATGACAAAAATGTCACAGCATTGGCCCAAGTCTGAGAAGATGCCAGGTTTTAAAAGAAAAAGGTTCACTGTCAAAAAGCCAGGCAAAAATGACTCAGGGAAGCTCTGCTCTTGAGCGTGTCTTCCCTGTTCAAAGGAGAAAAGATTTCCACACCTGTCTGCTTCATCTTTCTATAACATGACTTTCATTTTTAAATTGAGCAGCAATGTCTAGAAAGAAGAGAATGGTATAACCAAATGGTAACAATGCTTTTGTTGTATTTACCACTGTGTGTAACATTTGAGTAGCAGCCAAGTCAAAACCATCATCTCTCCCATGAAAAAGCAAAGCCTCATGCTGAGATCAGGTGGCCTGCTCTAAAGAGTGCAATGTATAGTGATTCCCACCTTCTGGTCACAGTCACCAAGGCCATATTGTGCATTGTAGCTGTGGCTGTAGCGTGTGTTTTCACAGTCATATTCCACCTCTGGCTTCACTGGGTTGCGGCAAAGCGAGCACACCCATTCTCCCCTGCAAAACAAGAAACCAAAAAACTCCTGGGGAATTTTTTCCACAACCTTGTCAAACAGCAAATCTCAGAAATCACTATTTGGAAAGTCTCATCCTTAACTAGCATTACGATAGCAGGCAATCTGAAGCCCATTGTACTAGATATTCTTCATTGGATTTGAATCCAGTTAGAAGTATAATCATTTCAGATTCTCTTCACAGCTCTTTTTCTGTCACAAAGGAAAAGAAAATGACAAAATTGTGTTTGAAATCATCTACCAGCAGTGTATGCAGCTGCACTGATTCAAGTGCTGCTTTGAAAAAAAATATTAAGGAAAAACAGGCAGCAATTGGTTCATAACACAAACCCAGACCCCTTTGATATTCGAGATATTTATTATCAACTGATATGATAATGGACATATTTCTCTAAGAAATCAACATTGTCAGAAAAGGTGTGATAATGCACAGATCCCCTAACCAAACAGACATAATTCTGCAAGGGTATGTGTGTCCTTGCTAGCAGATGCATTTTCAGAATCTCTTTGAAGAATTTCGGGAAGGCAGTGATGCAACTTCTGCAATATCAGGGTCTGAATAACTATAGATAAAGATATATTAAAGAACTATGAATATAAAACTTTACTTAAGGGAGTTAATTTACTTCACTAGAGTTTAATTTTGTCTAGAAAGTTTACTCTAACAGGAAAACTTAGTTTTCACACTGCTTTGAAACTAGAAGGTAATAATAACTCCACTAACTAGAGAAAGGAATGAAAAGCCAAGAGCTGAAAAGTCCTGGTTTTTGAACAGAAAGGACAAACCAGAATCTCCAAATTAATACCTTACAATATATTTTTCTCAGCTGAGACAATTATTTGGGCTTGGCTCAAATGAAGCAGACTTTGGTTCCACTTAGTAATGATTTATAACAGAATTCAGAATTGTACACCACAGTAATGTACATTATTCAGCCTCACTTTTAGAGTTTGGTATGTGGACGTGTATTTCTGGCTCACTGCATACAATCCATCTGCGACAAGTTGCGAGAGAACATATCTTAGGGAAACCAATGACTTAAATATTTCCACAGCAGCCCTGATAATCCTACATCTCCCGTAAGATTTCTAACAAACTGAACAGGAATTCACAGACTGCCCTTCCCTTGTGCTAGTCTCTGTTCTGCCAAGAAGAGCTGATGTCTACACTCCAGATGTTACATTAGAGTTAGGATTTTATTTTTCTCCAGTGAGTCATATGAAAGTTTTTTAAGTTCAGGTCTGCCACCTCCTTTGCTGTACTGGCCAGTTAACTGCAGAAAGGGCATGGTGGCTGGAAACAGCTACTTTTCATAATTCATCTGGTTCCTAGCATGTAAGACAAAAAAGCATCAAAAAAGGCAAGTGAGAGGTGCAGTCCTTGTACTTGTATAAGGCTAAACATCCATCCCTGAGGATATCTTCTGCCCCCAGGCAGTGAACAGGAACAGCACGATAGTGAAATGTCGTCCATACTCACACTGGAAAGCTGAGCAGGGCTGGAACATGGCAGGAGAGGTGGAAGACCTTGGGGCAATGATCACAGCACAACAGCTCTCCTCCATTAAGACACACAGCACAGAAATCCTCGTTTTCAATTGGACTGACTTCCTGAGTAACTGGGGATTTTTTCATGCTGGAGATGCCATTGCTGAGCTTCTGATCAACAGACAAAGTATCTACAGGAGGAGATTGTGTCTGTCCTGCAGCCTGGGAAATGAGAAATCTTCTGTCCTCTGAGTTCTCTTCCTTGGACTTCTGTCCTTCAGCTGGGCTATCTTTATTTATCTTGGAGAAAGAAAAATCTGGGATCACACAATCATCATGTTCATACATCAGCATAAAACATCATTGGTTATCTGCAGATAGCCAAGTACTTCCTGTACTTGGAAGACACAACTACCAACAATTTTCCAACAAGTACTTCCAAGTACTTCTCTGCAGTGAACTCTACTGGGGAGGGCACTGGGGTTCAGCAGGCCCACGGTCTTGGCATCTGCCACTGGCTGGCCAGGTCACCCTGGTCAGGTCATTTCCTCCACATACCACAGTGTAGTAGCACTGAGAGAGAGCTGTGCAGATTCTACACCACAGGTGATAGAAACAGGATATTCTACAATCTTACTTGCAAATTTTACTGTAAACAGCTCAAACCCCCCACCCTAAAAAGCCCCAGTATAGGTCTTTTTCCCCCCAGCAATTCCTGTTTCCTTCTGTGGAAAGAAGTTCACACTCAAGACTCCACTGAAGCAATAGAATAAAAGGCTTTTAAAAATCTATTACACTGTGATTTCTGGGATCAGTTCCTCTCACTAGAATATACATTCATGCCAGTTTTAAGCTATTTATCTTGTATTTATAACCAGACAGGTAAGCCAAGTTGTTTCTTGGAGTATGAAAACACTACAGACTTCTTGGAAATGGAAGATGCAGGGAGCTCCACAGCAAGCTAAAAGCTGTATTGTCTTTACCTCAACCCACCACAGAAGTACCCGAGGGTGAAACAAAACAACAGACTTGTTTAGTGTACAGTATTCCAGAAGCTGTGCCTAGAAACCAGCGGGATAAAGGAGAGAAGGCAGGTAAAACCTCAAGGCAATCCCACTCACCTTTATGGACATACTTGAGGACCGTGTCCCACACTCAATTACCAGGAGGAAATTTCCCTCCTGCTCATTGTCCTGTGGCTGGAGCTTAAACACTGGGAGCTCCCCCACTTCTGAGGCTGATATTTTCAGACGTTCCAGTCGCACATAGGGGATCTTCTGCTCCTTAGGGGCAGCTCTAGAGACAAAAGGACACATGATTAAATTAATCCGTATTCCACAAAATTCTCCTCCGTACTCAGTTTCATGCACCATCATTTCTGCTCCTTCTCCTTTGTAACTGTGACTCTGGTGGCCAAACACTGAAAATCTGGACATTTTTTCACAAACCAATTCTTTAAGAAATGTGAATGCAATCGCTTTAAATTGATCATATGCGTAAATACGTTACTAACTTCTGTGCTAAAGCTTTGCCCTGCTGTGTATATTCTTGTCTTAATTACCCCAACTGAAGTCATACTTGATACTTTTTGGTGTGGCTGGCTTCAACAGGAACATAGCACATCATCAATTTTATCATATTATCACAGCAGTGGCTGAAAACTAAATTTTATAAAATTGTTGATGTAATGTTAATCCTGTTCCCATTATATCTTTTAGTTTTCATCGGGGCTTAACATTTCCTAATTGTTCAAGTGAGATAAGTTTTCAAATATTTATTCATTCTGGAAAATTACACAGAAATACATTAATTCACCACTTCTTTTTCATTGTTGTTTTCAAGTTTGAGACCATCTTACAACTTTCAGAAGTATTACCTATAAGGAATCTAGAATTCTTTTGAAGTTCTCCATCATCATTAAGTATGACAAATTTTCTAAATGCATGCATAAAATTTCACAGCCAGTGCTTTTGTACAAAAAAAAAAAAAAAGACTCTGCTACCTGACATTCTGATTGCTTTTCATATCCATTTCAAAATGTTCCTTTTCACAGTTATTGGAATCTGGAACAGAAGATAAGAAAACGAATAAAATATTTATAATATCACAGGCAGATTAGGATAGAAAGTACTTCAATATTCATGTACTTCTGACTGGTGTTTAATATGGTATCATAAGTGAATTATGGAATCATTTCATCTATATGTATAGAAAATGTGTATGCTATTTTCTGTTCTGGTGCAGAGCCATTGTCTTTCATTTTTACTTTTAACCACAGCTTCTGTTCTAAATCTGAGGAGCGTTTACAAACTATTTTGTGGAAATGGCTTTATTCCCAGGGAATTATACATGTACACAGCCATATCACATTCATCCATATACATGGAGCGACGTAGGTAATCCTCTTTGCTGTACAGCCTTCGCTTGAGGAAAACAGACCTACTGAAGTCGGAACCCCCAAGGCTCAGGAAATCTCTGTGGTCTCCATCCAGCTCCATGCTAAGAAGCTTCTGGATAATTCCAGTTACTTGAAAACAGGAAGAAAATTGTGTCTCCCATCTGCCACCGCAGGACAAAAGTTACACTATAATTCCTTTCTTTCCTCCAACCTCTGTAGCATATAAACACATGAATTCAGAACTGTCTGCTACATAAGCATTTAGCTGCAGCTTTATGTAGCTCTAGCAGCATATAGCTGTAGTTTTTGACTGACATTAAACACAAGTAATAACAGTTCTGGGGAGATAGGACAGGGTGGAGAAAAATGTCCCAGTGGATGCCCTCATAAATACAAGTCCACTGAAAAATTTCATCTCGCCTTCTCTTGTTCGGAATTAGTTTGACATAGCCAATACTAACAAGAAACAAATGTAATATCATGGTTATCTCAAGATAAGAGAGGGCCAGGAAAACATGCTTTTAAAAAGAAAACCTAGCTCAGGTCAACTGTACATCAGCCATGGCTTGAAAGCAATGTGCCTCTAGGATACTCTGGTTTTTCCCACCACAGGAAACACAATAAAATCAAGACTAACAAGGAAAGGTGCATTTCACATCACACCTAAGGCATTATTCACTTGTGATTGTTGCTCAGGTGAAGGGTGGATAGCCCTGTCACGGACAGAATCTCTAAAGGGAGACTGGACATTGAGGTGAAGGAGCGGCTCTCATTGCACACTGTCACAGCAGAGGATGTTCCAGTCATGCTGGGTTCCTACATTAACCAGTATGTCCACCAGCAACTGGGCCCATCAAACAATAGTGCCTATAAAATTTGTGGAAAACACTGAACTAGAGGGGCTGCACTGTGGAGAATGTTTTCAGTTAAAAATAGACCTTAGTACATCAGAGAAAAAAATCTCCTAAATCAGTAAGACTAAATTGAGATAACTGTATTGTGCTCATGAAGGGTCAAATGAATCCCAAAGGAAAACAACGGGCTACGAAAATGCTCTTGGAAAGAGCTAAGGGTTAAAATGGGCTGTACACTACACATGAGTCAACCACCTAATGCTGCTGCTGCAGAAGAGAGGAATGCCATCCTGCAGGGTATTACCAGCAGCAAGGAATGTATAACACAAGGAGCTGATACCCTGATTCTTCATGGCACCCCAGAGGCCTCAACTGAGCACTGCGTTTGGCTGTGGGCAGCACTCCTTAATTGCAGAGAACCCAAAATAGCACAGCAGGAATGAGGTGGTTTTGAAAAAATCAAACCCCTGACCCATGAGGAGAGACTGAAACCATCAGATTTGTTTAGTCTAGAAAAGAGGAGGGGAGGGGAGGGTGTTTATGCAAGTCATAAGAAAAAAAGCGGCCATAAGAGGGAAAATGATGACATTTTGTACAATTTTTACCACATCCCTTGTGCCTAGGATAAGAATTATTTTGTTTTAAATTAAGCTGAAATGTTTAGGTTTGCTATTAGAAAAGGATGAGTCACTGGAGACACATACCAGAAGGAATGAGGCTTGGCAGCACAGCAATGCTGAAGCCAGCAAGTCCTACCGAGAGCCACCAGCAGAGTTAACATTGCCTTTGCAGCACAATTCATGTTTTATGGTGCACTAGTGTCTGTATCTCCTCAGGTCTCCCCTCACTGCATGCCCTTAAACAGGGACAGCAGGACGGGAATTGCTCACTCCTGATCCTTCCTCGTGAAAAGGGAGCAGCACTGAATTCAACACTCAAAGCTTTCCACCCTCTTGCACAACAGGGCCTGCACTTTATACCCAGCAAATGTGTAGCATCTACTACTGACAGCGAGTTTCTGAACACTGGGGCTGCCTCTGTGTGTGGTGTCACACAGCCCACACCAGGCACTGCACAGCTGCTCCTCCCCGAGCCACTTCAGCCTGACTGAGGCACAGCTTTTTAGGGGTGCTCCTGATTCTTGCAACTCACACAAATGATTGTGGCATAATTGCCACGATTTGGCATGGGATGTAGAAGAGAAGACAAATACATTTCCTTGGCTCACTGGGCTAGGCCTCCTTTGTTCTAATTAGAATTCTCTGAACAAAAATACAGCACAGAGATAGAAATATTAATTCATCTTTTATAGAGAAATGCAGCCAAATATTGGCATAAGTCACGGGATAACAGCTTGATCCTGCAATCCCTTGCTTGCATGAATAGTCCCATTGACTTTCAGAGTTTGCAGGAATGAGGCTTTACAGTGCAGCACAACGACGTTGGCAATTTGCCCATGAAAAGAGTTAAGTAAAGTCTAATTCTCCATGAGGGCTGAAGAAATAGGCCTTGGCTGAAGGGAATGTTCCACAGTAGACAGAGCCAAGCAAAGGCACACACTGTGCAACGTATTAACAAAAACTTGGTATGCTACAGATGTGAAAGACTTAGCAGAAGGCACATTACATTTCGGAAGTAATGTGGGTTTTTTTAATTGAATTTGGACTCTTCAAACCAGCTCTTCAATAGTCATAACTGCAGGTCTCATTAACAGGAGTGCTTCTAAGAGAACTAATACTCCAGGTACTTCACACAGTCACACTCGTTTCTGCTTCGCAGATGAGGGATGTTACAAATTCAAAGCATATCATTTCCATGTTTTTCCTCCACAAATGAGATCAAACACAATTTTCCATTGGATTAAGTACTCTGATAATATTTGAAGCTTGCTGGAAAAACACATTTACATGTAAGTATATTAATATGGCATACTGCTTTGCTGTGCTTCCAATGCACAGTGCTAAGAAAAAACAAAACCCCAAAACCTAAAGGAAATAATTAAAAGCCTGGTACCTTCTTTGCTTCTAGGTTGTCTCATTCTGGCATTCACAGGCAGGAAAGAAGTGTTGCTGAGCAGTTCAGAAGGAGAAGTGCAATGCTGAGACTTTTTGATTGAAAGATTAATAGGTTCTTCCATCACTTTTTGCATAGAAAGAGTTAATTCATTAACTACCTCTTGCCCAGCAGTAGCCAAGCTGTTTTCTAGAAGACAATCCACAGCACTGAGGTCTTCATTTTCCAGCTTCAGGGGGTGGGGGGGAAAAGAAATGCAGAATTTTATTATTAGTTATCTTTCTTTTCATGTTAAAAAAATAATTTGTAATCAGTCCTCAAATACCAGATAAGGAAAACTTTATTCCTTGAAACCATAACTTACTTTGACTGATTGACTAACAACAACAACATGCTGTAAATGAAAGTGGATTCGCTCTCAGCAGAGGAATTTGAGCGATTCCTACCTTGCATTTGGTGCCTCCCTGGAGTGCATCACCTGGTGTGAGGCCAGCAGGAGCCCCAGGGCTCAGGTCACTGGGAGCTCTGCCCAGTGCCAGGCTGTAGCTGGGCAGGGGCTCTGGTGGAGTATCACAGTCACAGAGGGCGTTTGCGGACGGGCCAAGTGTCACAGCAGCTGCACATTTCACCTGTGGGTCGGCCGAGCTGGATAACCTTGCTGGAGATAATTCCATTTCTGAACAGTTTGGAAAGCCCACAAAGCTTAAGGATGCTGAACGCTGGGAAAAGCAAAAAGAAAAAAAAAAAAAAAATAAAATCCAATATATTAATAAGCTTTTCAGCAGCAAAATGCTACTGTTCTTTCTATAATAGATGAGATGCTCGATTCCAGCTTGACATCATCAAACAGTTGTGTCACAAGGGCTTTAAGAATCTATTGTAGTCCTATACTATTTCCAAAAGCTTTAGATTTTCCAACATTTAAACTGAAAACTGGAAAAGGAGACAATTGGGTTACTCTTCTGTGGCTTATAAAAAAATGTCTTCCTCAGATCAGTTCAAGGGATTCTGATTTTTAACTCCTACAATGATTGGGAAATCTAAGTATGTAGAACACTGTACCAAATTAATCCTTACCATAAACCCTATTATTTTCCATTAAATTTTCCCAGAAAAAAATAAGATTCAAATTAGAAATTTTATCATTTTATTAAAAAATCATCAGCTCACTTCATTGAGAGAGAAGGTTCGGAAGAAATAAGATTTCACTCTGACACAAGTGGGTGAAGTTATTGTTCATGTTAATGATGCTGAAAATGTTATGCTAGTTAGTGAGTTGGTCCCATTAAAACCTAAGGCATTTCCCCTTTAAATATCGTAGTGTAAATCCAGAAACATCCTACGTGTACTTATGATGAAACATGCCCAGGTTCCAAAGAAAGGGAATATTTACCAAAGTATCAATTTGCGTTTTTACTGTCATGATTTGTCACTACCAAAGCCATAGAGACACTGTTCCACAAACTAAAGCACATCCACCCATCTAGGTGACTTCCCTAAGCTGCCTCACATCCAAGAATGTGTGACTGTATTGAAAACAAGGCTCTTCTTGCATCTTGAAGCAAGTAGAAGCAGTTTTAGGAAGTGTACAGATTTGTATCATTTGAATATGCAATTGTGCTTTGATTTCATCATAGTTCATTGGTGTTTCATCCTTTACATTTAACTGCAATACAGTAGGTAGCACCCATTGTAATATAAATCAAGACAATAGAAATGTGTCCATTGCATCTGAATTAGAGTTTAAATATGCTGTTGTACTTTTTTCTCTGCTAGAGGCCTCTGACTCAGAAGTGAATCTGAGACAGGACCCTTTTCCTAAATTTAATTAGTATTTTTCTGAACTTATACTCTGTTTTGGATTTTCATCATTTTGTCCATCTTAACCCCACAGTGGTAAAGACTGCAGCCTAGATTGAGCTGTCAGATGTGTCTGTGTAAATCCTACATCATGCCAAAGTCAATCTTGAATTCCTCTGCTTCCAATGCACAGCAACTCTGTGCTAAGAGAACACTGCCCACAGACAAATTTCCACCTAAGGATGCGATTTAATTTTGTTTTTGTTGATTTGCAATAGACACTACAACAGGAGCTTTGCTTGAACAGTGACCACTTAATTTGATGAGACAAAATAAGCCTGCATTTGAGACAGAAAGAGGTCAGCTCCTCTGCAGAGTCAGGGAAGGTCTGTGCCCTCCTACCACACAGTCCTGCAGTGAGCCCTGCTTTAAACAGTCCCTCCATGTAGAAGGCATCCCAGGGAGCACTGGGTTCCTGCAGCCAGGGAATTGGTCATTCTCCCCTCTTAAGTCAAATGGACCCCCCTGAACCTAAGCTGTCTGAGATGTAATAACTTTTTGGAAGCAGCTGGAGCTAGCCATACATGTTCTTCCCACCTCGCATTTGAGCTGAAAACTAGAACCCAGCCAAAGTGGAAACACACTGGTAGAGGCCCAGCTTGCCATATAGTCTGTCTGATAAGCAATTCCCAAGAATTCAAACCAAAGTTATCTCCATAGGTCAGCAAGGAATCCACTTTTCAGGGCCACACATCCTAAAGTCCACAAGGATCAAAAGTGTTTATTTACCATCACAATTTGCTTGTGACAGGTTCCTGTGCATGCAGTGACAAGTGGAACCTACCAAATACACATTTTCCTTTTCATTCCATCACTCTTTTTATCACAAGCCTTTTACAGATGACAAAATTAACATGTGAATTGCTCCCATATCACTTACAAGAAAATAAAACAAGCAGAATTCGTGCTTGAGCTGAAGATGAAGTGTAAGCAGCCCTTGCCTTTTCCCTTTATTTCAAAGTCCACTGTGAGCATTAATTAAGCCCCTGTGAGGTAGTTAAATATTTATTTAGTCAGGTTCTCCAAAGCATGAAGCATCCACAAATTCCTGAGTCAATAAGAACTACCTAGAGCTGTGCTCCATTGGGAATGGGCATGCTGAGGCATACATGTGGCAGGCACAC